>NC_081414.1:168715214-169037941 GCF_030272615.1 Cryptomeria japonica
CTATTTTGATGATCCACCACAAGTATAGGATCATATAGTGTTAGTTGTGGTCATTGAATGACCAATACATGTAGATATATTCTATATTTTTATTGTATATTGATTTGGACATGGCATATGCCACACTTTTGTAAAGCTTGTATTGACTTGGCATATATGCCTTTTTTATATATATAAATGTTGATACTCAATCCAATAAATGTGTATTGTTTTCATTATTGTGCATTTTGTTGATATTGATAGGCATATTCTATACATATATAATTTGTTCATTGTGTTGATTATTGTGCATTTTGATAGATATAAATGATTATTTATAATTGATACGGTTAATTTTTGCTCAAAATTTTTGGTGTATTTGGTGGCTGCCCTTTTATAAAGTTAAATTAATATTTGCCTATGTAATCAACAATATTAATATAAATAACAAAAATCTATGATAGAAAGCATTGCAATTGTGGAATATGATTTGATAAGCTTTCTAAAATATTTAATTAGCCCTACAAAACTCCTTGTCTCAATCAAAATGAAATTCAATGGTAATGGTAAGATTTGATCTATTGTAATGATCACTGGATGCTTTTGATTCATTTCGTCAAATTTTGGTAGTCTTGTTTTCCATTTGTTTCATCTAAATAAGGTGATTTGGGACCGTTAATGATCATTTGAAGTTATTTGTGAAAGTTTGGAGTCATTTGGATAAAACATGTAAAAGTTGCTCAGTTGTTATTGTAGTGTCATAAAAGTGTGACCCTTGCTATTTTTGACCACATTAGGGTCCTCACATATGAGAATTGAATCCCTAGGCTTGATCAGAGACCAAAGACTTTCTCAATACCTACAAATTGCATCTTGCTTGCCCTTCACACTGCATAACTGTATCCTATCCTAGGAAAAAGGGCAGGATAGGGGCGTGGTGCCCCATTCCTCCTTAAACAAGGGCATGGTGCCCCATTCCTCCTTAAACAAGGGCATGGTGCTCCTATCCCTTGTCCTATTTTGGGGAAGGACCCTTCAAATTGTGCTTTGGAGGTTGCACATTGAGAAAGAAAAACTCCCCTAGTGTCAGCCTGCGCTGGAAAATCAGTCAATTAACCCTAATTGACAAGTATATAAGTTGCACTTTCCCTCTCATTTGCATAAGTTCAATAATTTGGATGGGTGGGAAGCTTACATGAGATCAAGAATTCAAGAGAATTTAATCATTCAAGCATTCTTTTCCAACATTGATCATTCTCAAGTCTCTCTTCAAGGCTAGGTGATGCATTCAAGTCAATGATTCAACCATTGAAGAGGAGATTCATTCCAACATTCAATTCCACTTAAGAAAATCTATCTACGTTCTATCTACAACCTCCCTTGAGGTGATTTACATTCTAGTATTTCATTTACATTTACTTGCAAGTACTTTCTTTCATCATTTGGTTAATTCCAAAATTGGGGTTTGGCCTAAAGGCAAACCCCCAATCCCAACACCTTTTCCTCTCTTTTTTGTGTGTAGGTTGCAGGTGCACAATTATACTTTCGGATTCAAACTCCATTTACAGAGGTGGAAAAACCCTTTTTGTTTTGCGGATTTTTCCAGGGACCGTTTACATTCCCGCCATGGTTTGGGAAACTTTTTCCCAAATTCGCAAGGCAGATTCGTTTTGACATATTATTTCTAGATCTAGGTTCATAGCTTCATCCTATGCTTCTATCTTGAGTTATAATCAGATCTTTGTCTCTTTTTCATTGGGTCATAAGTACACAATTCAATCAATTCAAATTGCAATCTCAAAAGAAGGGATTCACTTACCACCACTCAAAATTCAATCTCTTTCTCTAGGGGTTGACTGTAGTGTATTTTCCTCCCTCTTCTAATTTAATGCGTGAAAAGCATTTGAAGGGAAATCCAAGGTGAAACTTGTATCTCTCCTAGGAGGGAAGAAAAGCTTTCATCTAGATCTCCATCATTCACACCTTTTCCAACATTACAGTTGTCAAAGTTTCATTGTGGGCACAAACCAACATCATGAGCACATTCAGGTGGGAACATTTATGCTAGGAATGCTCATGTTGTTCCTCCCAATGCATCAAAACTTTGAGAGACATACCCTACCAGTATGATCTCTCAAGTGTTTTGAGTCCAAAAAATTGTCAAACTTTGATGGATAGTTTCATGCAATCCAGAATGTATATGATTGATCCATTTGAACCTATAGGGTCATGTGAGGCTCTCTACAATAACCTATCTCGATTTCTGACGAATTGAAGCCATTTTCAATTGGTAGCTTTTTTTGACCTGCTACGAAAACCGTTAGTGACATGCAATGCAAAGTTGCAAGATAGGCTAGATTTGATTCTGTTCACCATGGGCACAAACCAAAATTATGAGCACATCTAGGTGGGCAGGTTTACACTAGCAATTCTCTTGTTATTCCTCCCAATACCCTGGAACGTCAAGAGCCATACCCTATCGGCACAATCTCTCAAGTGCCCTGAGTCCAAAACATTGTCAAACTTTGATGGATAGTTTCTCGTAATCCAGCATGCATATGATTAGTCCATTTGAACCTATAGGGACATTGAAGCTTGTCTACAATGACCTATCTCAATTTTTGATGAATCGGAGCCATTTGCAAATGGTAGCATTTTTTTACTTGCTGCAAACACTGTTAGTGGCATGTAATGCAAAGTTGCAAGATAGGCTAGATTTGATTTTGTTCATCATGGGCATAAACCAAAATCGCAAGCATGTCTGTGTGGGTAGGTTTGTGCTATGAATTCTCTTTTTGTTCCTCCCAATGCACTGGAACGTCAAGAGAAAACCCTATCGACGTAATCTCTCAAGTGGCCTAAGTCCAAATAATTGTCAAACTTTGACGATCAGTTTCTCGCATTCTGGGATGCATATTATTGATCTATTTGAACCTATAGGATCATTTAAAGCTCATGTACAATAACCTATCTTGGTTTTTGACAACTTGGAGCCATTTTCAAATTGCAACATTTTTTCACCTGCTGCAAAAACCATCAGTGGCATGCAATGCAAAGTTGCAAGATAGGCTAGATTTGATTTTATTCGTTGTGGGCACAAACCAACATCATGAGAACCTATAGGTGGTAAGGTTTATGCTAGGGATTCTCCTATCGTTCCTCCCAATGCACTAAAACATCGAGAACCATACCCTACCGACATGGTCTCTCAAGTGCTCTGAGTCCAAAAAAATATCAAACTTTGACGGATAGTTTCTAGCAATCCAGGATGCATATGATCAATCCATTTCATCCTATAGGGTCATGTGAGGCTCGTCTACAATGACCTATCTTAGTTTCTGATGACTCGTAGCCATTTTCAAATGGTAGTGTTTTTTTCCCCTGCTGCAAAATACATCAGTGGCATGCAATGCAAAGTTGGAAGAGGCTAGATTTTATTTTGATCATTGTGAGCACAAATCAACATTACGAGCACATCTAGGCTGGTATTTTTGTGCTAGGCATGCTCCTATTATGTCTCCCAATGTTCCAAAACACCGAGATCCATTTCCTACCAGTGTGATCTCTCAAGTGCCCTAAGTCGAAAAAATTGTCAAACTTTGACGGACTGCTTCTCGCAATCTAGGACACATATAGCACAAGAACTCTTCGAACACATCATCTTATAATAAATGTAACCATTATCTCTTTTACATAACACAGTTAAAATAAATTCTCTTGGTGACTTAGTAGGTGATTGTCTATTGTATTCCTACAAAATATTGTTAGTGTGCAAAGTACAACATATATGATGATAAATATCATAGTGCATGGAAAATTCAATATGCATCCTACAACAACAGATGGTGCGTACATGATTAATCTTAACATAAAAAGGTTTTTCCATTTCAACAAATCTTTGAATAATTCTTATTTGAGGAAAATTTTGAAGGAATATTCCATAAATTTTTGTGAGTCATATCCAAATAGTGTTTGGCATGTGGCTCACAATTTCTAGATCCAATTCACCTTCTAACAACATCTCTTTGGTTAGGCAAAACCCTTGTGTTGTCGAGGCGAAACCTTGTCTTTATGTGGTAGTCTACCCGAGAACTACCAAAGAGAATTATTTTTAGGATCCTCTATTTTCTCCCGCCTATCTATTGCTTTACGTAATATTGTTCTACTCATGTTTAATGACTTACTTGTTTTGCTTATCAAATGATCTTTTTTTATTTAATTGCTCATTATGGTTGATGTAATAACACGTTGAGTAACATTAGAATCTTTAGTACGTGATTTTGAACCAATAGCTTGATATGCATCAAATAGATTACTTTTGGATGATCTTAGGCCTAGAATTTTCACATTATCTCTAAAATCAAATTTTTAATTATTTCAATAATTAATTGGCATCTTTCAATTTGATTTAAGTTTTCAAAATAGTTTTTCCATATTATTTTAACCATTCTCCTACAAGTTCATTCATTTATTTTATCGGGCATTGGCTTCAAAATATTTTCATCAATGTCAATTAGATACTTTGGTTTCCTATGAATGATTCTAGGAGATGTTAACATCGATGCATTGCATGCATTAGGTACATTCATTGCATCAAATATAGAGTCGGTGTATGCTCATCATTACGTGCATTAGGTACATTCATTGCATTAGGTTCATATGGTAATTGTTGATGCATCTTCATCGTTTATTTGATTATTCATTGTGATCTCTTCTTGAATTGCATTATGTTCATCTGGTAAATCGAATTGAGATGTTGAGGATGGCGTACCTTCTTGTCCCATTGTTCTTATGTCATGTAATTTCTTCATACACTACCTTTGTCTTTCCTTTTCAACCTCATGTTGTTCTGTCGTTCCTCACTTGTTCTCTCCCATCATTAATAAGCTGGTTGTCCTAAATAGTATCATATTACATATATATGTAAACAAAAGCTCTTAAACAATCAAATAACAATAAAATTGAGCATTATCATTATTATTTTAAATCAAAACTATTAAACAATCATAATAACATTTACCAAACTAATAAGAACAACAATTAAATCATTTGAAATCATGCAAAACAAAATTTTCACTTACTTCTACATATAAAACTATCATGGAAGCGCAGTAACAGTTGTAGTGGACCCTTCAATGACCTCAAAAACTTCTTTTCAGGTTGTTGAGGTTGTTGGGAAACTAAAAGTATGTCTAGGAACCATGTACGCAGTATGTTCAGTAACCCCATACGTACTTTTAGTCCCTAAAAATGCTCAACGGATGAATGTCCATATTCCCAGTACCCCGTACGTGCTTTTAACTTATCAAAACCCTGTATGCATTACTTGTAGTAAAGAAAATATGAAGGAAAGGGAGGGAGGGAGAGGAATGGAGAGAGAGAGAGAGAGGAATGGAGAGAGAGAGAGAGAGAGAGAGAGAGAGAGAGCTCAGATTAAGAATACTCCATTATCTTTTGTTTTATAATACATTGCTAGGTGAACAAGTCAGATGTTTTTTGGGCCATGTTTGAAGGGGATCTGATGGTTCAAAAGAAATGAGTGATTGTGATAAAGGAGGTAGGAGATAATACTATTATGTTCCAAGTGGTATATAACTTATGGGTAAAGAGAATATAGTGATGAAAGAGGTGGGAGGAGAAAGTATTGTGGTTTAGGTTGTAGGTTTTATGGAGAACGAAAGAGTAGAAGTGATAGTGGATGAGGTAGGAGAAGAAAGCTTGAAAGTGTTTCTGAATTTTCTCTACACAAGAAAAGTGGGTGATAATGAAATTTTTGCCAATTATAAACAACTTTGGAGGATTGAAACCAATTTTTTAAAAAAGAAGTTGTTTATCAAGTTGAATTTGTGTATGGATGGGCTATGGAGGAAGGAAGAAAGGGGGATCATGTTGGTTTGTTATTTTTGTAAGCAATATTGGTATTGCTTTTTATATTGCAATAATGGTTCATCATGCCACCTTAGGACACCATATGACCCCTTATGACATCATATCCTCCTAAAGGGTCATGTGATGTGCTAAGGGGTCACACGATGTCATTATGTGTTATGTGGGGTCCTAAGGGAGAGAGAGGAGAGATAGGTTGGGGGATGGGCAAGTAAGGGAGATAAAGGGGGTAGGGAGAGAGAAAGAGTGGGGAGGGAGAGAAGAAGAGAGAGAGAGGGATGCGGTATGGAGGAAGGAAGATAGGATGAGCATGTTGGTTTGTTATTCTTGTAAGCAGTATTGGTACTACTTTTTGTATTGCAATAATGGTTCATCCTGCCACCTTACGACACCGAATTGCCATCTTGCCATCTTGAATCCTTAGGACATCATATGCTCCTAAAGGGTCATGTGGTGTTATGTAGGGCCCTGAGAGAGAGAGAGAGAGAGAGAGAGAGAGAGAGAGAGAGAGAGCCCTTAAGACACCACATTTCCCCTTAGAGAACCACATTAGGGTGATATGGTGTTGTTAGGAATCATATTGTCTCCTAAGGGGTCATATTGTGTCCTATGACCCCTTAGGACACTATATGGTGTCGTTATAGGTTGCATGGTGTCTTTAGGGTTCATATAGTATCTTGTGACCCCTTAGGACACCATATGACCCTTTAGGTGTCATAACGGGTCATATTGTGTCCTATGACCCCTTAGGTGTTGAATTTTATAAGCAATGTTGGCACTTATTTTTAAATTGTAATAATGGATCATCTTGCCAGCTCAGGACATCGTATGACCCCTTAAAAATATCATATGATTTGAAAGAGTCATGTGGTGTTATGTGGGGTCCTACAGGGGAGGGAGAGAGAGAGAGAGAGGGAGGGAAAGGATAGAAAAGGGAGGGAGGGAGAGAGAGATAGAGGAATAAAAAAGGGAGGGAGGGAGATGGGGGGAGAGGAAGATATGTCACATGAAGTCGTTAGGGGTCACATGGGGTCCTAATTGAGTAATGCATGTGCTACAACACCATATGGCCCCTTAAGATATCATACATGGTCTAAAGGGGTCATATGGCATCAATAGGGGTCACGTAGGTTCATAATGGGGCCGCACATGTGTTAGAACATCATATGACCCTTTAGGAAATCATATGGTCTTAAGGGGTCATATGTGTGCTAAGGGACCTTACATGATGTCATTAGGTGTTATGTGGGGTCCTGAGAGAGCGAGAGAGGAATACAATGTACAATAAGATATCAAAAGGCAATATATATCAATATACACATACATGTACATAAACATATACATATAATACACATAAAATATCAAAAGATAATACATACATACATATTATATATGTATATATTATAAACATATATATGTATACATACATCATACACATATTATATACATATACATACATATGTGTGTATGTATATATACACACATATTATATATACATATATACATACAATATCTACATATATACATATTATACATATACATATATATGTATGCACACACACATTTTAAACATACCCACTAATTTCTTTATGTTAGAGTATAACAGACAGAACTGCGTATGTGCTATTTTCTCCTTAGAACTGCGTACTCAGTGGTTATTCAAAATAAACCTCATACGTAGTTCTTATTTAAAAGGAACCCCATACATAGTTCTTATTTAAAAGAAACCCCGTACGTGCTCTTGTCTATTTAGGCTTGTGAATAGGCTTGGATGATAAAGATGCAGTTTGGAAGTTTGATTTC
Organism: Cryptomeria japonica; assembly: GCF_030272615.1. NCBI lineage: Eukaryota > Viridiplantae > Streptophyta > Pinopsida > Cupressales > Cupressaceae > Cryptomeria > Cryptomeria japonica. The sequence goes on from NC_081414.1 coordinate 168,722,883, forward strand.
CCTCCATTTCTCTCCTTTTTGACATGTTTTGTTTTATGAACTTGGTTTCTTGATTTTTTCATCATTAGGTTTACACTTCATCAAGTGGGTATTTCTAAAATTTCCACCATATTTTCACCCATCTTCTGATCTTTCTAACCATATAATTTTTTTAAAATTTGAACAACAATAACATATTATTATTAAATTTCTTTTACCAGTGTCTCCATAGTTCTCAGAGATGTACGTGTACCATTTTTGTAATAACTTTTGATATAATTATCCTAATTTAAAAAAAATTATATATTATTGTAGTGCACTTGATTCTTAACAGTTTTAACAGAAAAATTGCATTTTAATTATTTTGGTGCAGGTTATACTTTGCGCATGAACAGGTACCTGATTTTCAGGATGTGCTCAATTGGAAAAATCATTAAAAAAAATATATTCAACAAAAAATTACAAAAAAACACAACTTCTAGTGCTCACTCTTAGCTATCTTTCTGCCAAAGTATTTGTCAAAATACTAAATCTAACTATGACATGTTTGATACGCACGTGAGACACTATGCTATGTTTTTCAAAAAAAATCAAGGTCTATTTTTCGTTCGTGAAGGATTTGATCCCCTTAATCTTATCCAATTTTGAAAAAAATTAGTAGTTTGGAGACTAGATTTAGAGTACTACAATATTTTTTTTTTGAGTATCTTCATATCTTCAATGGATGACTCTGAACTTTCTCTTCCAAGTTCAGGTTTACATGATTTCAGAAAAAAAGTGTCCACTTATACCCCCTTTTTGCACACCATCTTGGTGCACTTACCCACTTGTTAGACCACTATAGAATTAGGACTTTGATTTCAATTATATTAGGCTGTCACTACTAAATATGGCCTTGTGCTTACTATATTTTCTTTGATGGACTGTTACATCCATTACTTTTGACTCTCTTTTTGACAGTCCTTTGCTAGGGTTTGCTATGCCTTGAGACTTATATTTACTTGTTTGAAGACCTACTCCCTACCATACTATGTACTTGCCTATGAATGTTAGGGATTTGAAATGATACAACATTATAGATCATACAATGGCCTGAATAACCTTTGTAACTATATCAAAACTTAGCCTTTCTTGTTCTATACTCAGCCTTTTGCACCAACATTAAGGGGTTGTCTTTATCCCTATTTTGCAACCTTGACTTATCTATCACTTGTATAGAAGTCTTGTCACATTCTTAGAGCACGAATGTAGCTTCTTGATGAGGATAACACCTTTATTTCTTTCATGCACTCAAATTTCATCGCTGACTTTTTTTATCATGGTCTCTATGACTGTGTTTCCTCCATTATAGTATTTGGACTGTATTAAGACTATTTTTCCTCTAGTAACTATCATAGCACATTGGAGATGTTGCTCAAACTTGTGATTTTTGTCTTTTCCTTTAATGAGTTGTGTTTTCATTCATTGGATTTCATTCACATGTTTTGAACCTTATGCAAACCTCTATTCTTGGGCATGTTCATTGATCATTGTCAAACTCCTCTTGGTTTTCTACCTTTTGAAGACCTCATTGTTGCTCTGTGTCTAGATGATCCTTCATTTTTGGGATTATCAAACTTGATTGAAACTGACCTTTTCACTTTATTTCACTATTTTGTGTCTCTTTTAAAGCTTTGATAGTGAAATCTTATTCCTTGTGTTTATCTTTATAACTGATTATGCATTCTATATGAGATTCTCTCTGTTATTGTTGATCTTGTGTTCATTTTGGACTGTATTTTCCTCTAATGCCACTGCTGCTACAATACCCTAAGCTTACTACTCTTGTGTATCCTTGGCTTGTAGCGGACCTTAGGGTTTGGATACTCTGTTATGTGTATGCTTTTGCAAAGTCTTCTATTGTCTTTAGACTCTATGACAATTAAATACTACTTCATTTATTGCATCTTAATCATAGAGTTTGACAACGATTATCATTGCTCTTGTCTTACAAATCTTTTACCTCTCTTTCAAAGCCCTATCATTATTCTGCAAATGGTTAAAGTAGGTGTTCCTTAGAATGATCTATTGACTCTCTGTTCTAGGAGTCTATGCATCTTTTTTCTTGAATCCCTTTGTTCCTGTCAAACACACAAATGACTGTGTAAATTCACTATTTTGTTTAGGAATATTGTTCATTGCCTTGTTTAGGAATTGATCTTCTAATCTTTTCTCACTAATACTCTTCCTTGATGGTACTGTGGTAATACAAATTATTAACTGTGGACTAAGCCTCCAAAACCTATGGCTTCTCCTTGTGATAAAACATGAAGGCCCTACTATTTATGCTCTATTTCAACCCCTTCGAAGGAAACATAGAACCCACTCTTTGACAGTAAACAAAAAATCTTTAGCAAAATGACATACACCGTCCTAGAATTGAAATTGTGCTTTAAAATGGCAATCTCCTTGAATGCTTATACTTTCCTCTAGATGTGAACTTGTTGTTGTTAATTGCTTGGTAGTGCTTCTGAGGCGTAGAACATGTTTTTGTTTATCGGTAAAGGGAGAGCTAGATTTATATTAATTTTGGTTAAATACATAGATTATTCTCTGAGTTCCATAATATTCCAAAAACACCTATTCTCAGAGAGCTCAACATAACATAGTTCCCTCCAAGGGTTGGAGACCTTTACACTTATGGTTTGGCCATTTTATCAGAGCCATCAAAAATTTAATAATCTAGAAAAAATATAAGGACTATTAACGATAATGGAAAATTTCTAGTTGCCTAGAACCAAAGTATTTAAACATGAAAGTTTAAAGCCAAATAAAAATATATAGATATAATTAAGTATCCAATAGGCAAAATGAAGTATCAACAGAAAAGGGCCTAGCTTGAAGTGGGGAGGTCTGCTTGCAGTAGCTACATTCTTGGACAACCACGACCTCTGCCTGCTGAGATAACCTCGGCCATGAGTCGCGCTCCTTCGGCCTATGCTCGAGCCAGCTCTACAAATCTGCTCTAGTTTTGTTACTACTTCTGCAGCATTCATAGGCAGGATTCTATTCAACCTTGCAAACTGGAAGAGATCCTCCTCTTTTCCTTGAGCCTTTGGGTCATCTCCTAAGAATCTCCACTTGAGGTAGCTCAGACCTACACTGGCAAAGACTCTGTGTCTATTCAGTTATTTACCCTTCAGGTCAAGTAGGAATGGATAGTATTTGATGAGCTCTTTGTGGGAAATAAAAAGAATCCGGTCACTTGGTCGAGGTGCACCAGAGTCATGGAGGGCCTTATTCAAGACTTCTTGAAATTCTTGAAGAATTTCCACTAGAAAGAGCTCCCTGGTGAGATTCCAAACTGATTGCTTGGGTAGCTTCTGGTCTAGCAAAGAATCAATGAATCTGGAGGAGATACTGGTGTTATCTCATGGATATTCATCCCTGCTCAAATGAGCGCTACCCAAAATCAATTTGACTGCGAGTAAAACTGGAGGGTCTGCATGGATAAGGAGATGTTTAAGTCTCAAATCTATTATCCTTCTGAAAGAGACCTGGCGAGTAGAGGAACTGAGTGAGATAGGAGTGTCTGCACCGAAGCAAGAGGTAGGCCTCGGGTAAATTCTCATGATAAAACCAAATGGAGGCTCAAAGGATATGGTGGCCAAGGGAAAAGACGGGTGAGAAGGAAAACCAAAGAGAAAAACTAGAGGATGCAGGAAGGAAAGAAGGAAGCGAGAGGAGGACACTTCAGTAGGAAAATCAAGTGTACGACTCAACAAGTAATAATAAGGATTAGAGGGGTAATAAAGGCTCACGTGAAGGTGGCGGAGAGTAAATGCCCAGGTCAAGCCAAATCTATTCAAGTGCAGATGAAAGGATTAACCTGTGGACAACTCATGCAAAAGGATTGAGTGACGATGCTCTCTAGCTGGAGCTTTGAGAATCCCATTTTTGTGGAGGAAAATTTTAATTTAGCGGTTTTTTAGCTAGGCTAACTCGGGCCCACCATGAGCCCCGAGTTTAACTGAACGCTTAAATTTGAAGAAAGGAAATAGCCATTGGGATCAACTGCCAAGAAAGAGGGCAGGTAATAAGTGTTCAAATTTAAATTCTACGAACCACCAATCTGCTAGCAAACGGCGACCCCAAACCCTGTATGAACAAATCTTGTTAAATTGCCCGATCTACTTTACCAGTAGGCTAAATTCCTTGAGACCACTAGTGATTGAAAGTGCCTTGAGTTGTTGTTTTTGATAAGGCATCCACCACTTCATTTGCTTCTCTGTAGATATGTTTTGCCTCAAAGTGTTCAAGACTGTTCAAATTTTCTAGGATTCTTTCCAATAAAGCTTGGAGCCTCTAGTTGGGGGTTTTCTTTTTCCTTAATAGAATTTATTGCTATCTTCGAGTCTCCTTCAACTAAAACATTTTTGAGGCCATGGTTGATGCAGTCCTTCAAGCCAAGTAGTAGAGCAGTGAACTCTACTATGTTATTCGTGTCTGGAGGGATTGGCTTTGCCATTTTCCCAATAATTGCTCCTATTTGATCTCTGATGACATAACCTATTCTGGAAGGGCCAGGATTGCCTCTGGAGGCCCCATCAAAATTCAATTTTACATGAGTAAAAAAAAAGTTCATTACAACTTATCTTGCAAAAAGCTTCCTCTTATGGTGCAAGAAAAGATGGAAAGAAACCCACTAAGAGGTAAAAGATAATAGGCAACATGAAGCTTTTGATTCCCTACAATTATTGAAATAAAACTTCTTTTGACTCCACGCAAGATGGAAAACAAGATTTCAATACATGGCAATCCAATTGTAGGTCACATGACTCTCTTTGTTACATTGAAAGCTCTCTTTCTAAGAATATTTATTCCCTCTAAATTTTCCTTTTGAACATTAAACCTCATTTCTTTCACAAGGAGGTAGACTTTTTCAATGAAGGGCTCACTTTTATAGATCTTACAATGAATTACAATTAGTATATCTATATTTTATAAATTTATGTAAAATTCATCGAAAGATATCAAATTTCAAAATATTTAACATTCATTAAAATAAATAAATCATTTTACCTTTTATGTGACAAATGAGAGCTATGCAAGAAAATACTTGCATCAATCAAAAGATTCACTATAAATATGTTATTAGAGGTGTTATGTAAGAAGATAAAAATAACCAAACACATGCTTTATAAATCATCATATTGATAGAAGAAAATGTATTTAGATATAGCATTTTCGAATAGAAATCTCACATAGTATCCCAAAATTCATAAACGATGAATAAATCACTATGCCTTCTATTTGACAAGTGAGAAGTATGCAAGAAAACAATTGCAAACTCTCAATATGAATCACTATAAATAAACTATTATAGGTATGTTGCAAGAAGATAAGAACAATTCAACACATGCATTATAAATCACCAAATTGATAGAAGAAAATGTATTTACATATAAAATTTTTGATGGAAAACTGACATAATATCTCACACTAATCCTACCAAAAAAGTATTATTTCTCTTATATCATAATACAAGTCAAACACAATTGATAAATATTTCTAAAATGTGTAAAAGTTTTGTAAAAATAAAAAGTATTGAAAGTCAAATACAAAGTAAGCATAGTAGTGTAAACCCATTACATATTCTTCAGTGATGAGAATAGTATTATGGCCTTTGTTTTCATAGTGATCACAATATACTTTTTTCAATATAGCTAGAAATCCAGCCACTATTGTATATGCTTCATGAGTTTTTCTTGCAACATCTTCCATTTCCAATATTTCAAGTTTTTGACATCATCTATCATTAAGGCAGTGTTTTCAATTTCTCTAACGGTTTTGTTGCAATAATCTAAAATGGTTCTCACACATTTGTCGATTGGGGTTTCCACAAAATCATTAGAGTTTACAAAAGCATGAGGGGTCTCAACAATGGTTTATGATTCATTATGTGAAGCATCCAAAGTTTCAACTCATTGCTAAAAATTAAAAAAACAGTAAAACTAAGATTAGTATTAAGGTATGATGAGAATAAAATTAATCATAATTTGAAATAAAATAAAATTAGAAAAAAAAATATTAAGTAATACAAATTGTGCATGAAATAAATAATGAAAATACCTAATAGTCATTGAACAAAATTTAACCATTAGAATATGATATTAGCTAGCTTACTATGTTGAAATGTCACCAAAACCATATGAAATACCACAAAATAATATAAAATCATAAGCAAATGATGTGACAATAAAAAAATTAATCTTTATATTTGATTATTAAACAACCAATGAAATACAATTAACAACATAATAAATATTGACAATTTTTTTTTAGTCATCAGATTCATTAGTTTTGTTTGATGCAAGAAAGAATACATAAACCATAAAAGATCACATTCTTATCAATTTCACAACAATAGTTACAAAATATTATGAAAATTGAATTTAGGCATAAATACAATATTTAGCGATTAATCTACAAATATTCATCAAATAATAATTTAAAAATATCATAATTGAATATACTCATAAATGCAATGTTTAAATAAATTGCACACATTTGTCAAATAATATATATAGATTACTTTCACTTTGTTAACCATGGATGCACAAGTAATATCTCTCGATCTTCAATATCATCAAGAATAGTCCGAAATTTAATTGTCACATTGGACTTCATTGCATATAAGGTAAGTATCTCATAGTATGCATGCAACAACCTGAATGATGGCATAACGATGCATTGTGAATCTAATAGAGTACCCGAGCTTAAGAGTAGTAAGAAACCATTCTTCAAGTGTGCCTATGTGATAACTGACCGGTGATTGTCCCTTAATAAATCTCATAAACTTCATACTAAGTTGATTAGATATACTGTTCTTCTTAATTTTTACTGTTGGTCTAATAACAATCTTCCAAATGCATCCAATAAGGAAAAGATCTCGAATCTCATGGTATAGAGCAATCCACCAACCATACAAATCTACAATCTCAAACTGTAGATTATAAAATCTGACATTTAAGTTCATTTTGATCTTCGATTCATATAAGAAGTTAAAATATAGAGCATAATTGTCAAATTTTAATTGAGTGGTCCTTAGTCCATTGTTGTTAATTTTCTTAACCATCCCATCTCTGAGCCAATAGTGGACACTCAATTCCTCTATACGAAGGAGGAAATTGCGTGGAAGATATGGGTGATACATTGACATCCAAGTGCATACCCATTTTGTACATATATTATCTGACATCTTCCTAACATGCATGAAAATTATTATTAGCTCTTAAATTACTATTAAATAGCTAAAGGAATATACTTTCCAATTTAATTAGAAAACCACATAAAGGGTAATAAACATTAAGAAAATTAATGTTATCTAACTTTTAAAATATATATTCATACATTTTTAATCAAAGAGATATATATACATATATTTTTTTAAGGTTAGTATATTAAGTAAATTTTTAGAAAATTGTTTGACATAAATATTAAAGTATAGAGTAAAACACAAGGATGACCATAACAACACATACATGAAGGAAATTTGCTATCCATTGATCATATTAAAGAAAATGATGCACTATTATATTAGGTGCATCTAAGCAATATGGTTGTCAAAAAAAAAAAAAAATTAATCAAAGTGACATATATACATATATTTTTTAAGGTTAGTTTATTAAGTAAATTTCTAGAAAATTATTTGACATGAATATTAAAGTATAGAGTGAAACACAAGGAGGACCATAACAACACATACATGCACGAATTTTCTTTACATTATGATATACAAAATGATGCAAGATTATATTAGGTGCATCTAAGAAATATGGTTGTCAAAAAGAAATTTGAAACGTTTCAAATGAAATTTATACTGGATATGGAATTAAATAAAAAGCGACTTGTTTAAATTTATTTAACATTAATTGATAATTTATATTTGTTTAATAGATATCATGAAAGCATTTAGTAGTGTATAAAATGTTAACAATTATTTGTGGTGACCAAAACTAACACAAGTATTACAGCCATGGAAGCAAATTTGAACAAAAATATATATACGTCAATTAAATCTCTCTACCAATTTGAGTTTATTTTCTTTAGCCTTGTTTTTGGAAAGTTGTCTGCCTTTTTTTATTTTCTCATTATGAATGGTAATATTATTTTAAAATCCTCTAGATATTTTATGGAAATAAAAAATCTTTTCTTGATTAAATTCATGTAATATTTTCTTATCATTTATAATTATTGGATAGACATTGTGAAAGCATATATAATATATAAAATATTATCAATCATTATAGTGGCAATAAAGAACACAGGTGTCAAAGCCAATGAAAAAAATTCAACAAAAAATATATTACATCAATTATCTTCTAAAATTTTGAGCCTATTTTCCTCAGTCATGCGCTTCGCAAGTTGTCTATCTTTTTCATTTTCTCATAACGGTCATATGTGAATGGTGGAATTATTCTTAATTCCTCTATAGATTTTACATGAGATACTACAAGAAATGTCAATCTAGTTCTTTCTTTTGTTCCTATATCGATAGTTACTTTTGGAAGAATCAATCCATTATATTTATGTATAGTCAATGCCCATGCCAATCTCAATGGTAGCTAAAGTGTTTTGCCCTTTTGTATTGCTGCTATTGAAATTGTATTTGGATGATGACCTTTAAATGATAATCTTGAATAATTATCAAAGTCAACCTTCATATATGTTGATGGGTCAGGTGGAGCACTTCTTGGCTTGTAGACAATCTTTCGAACATATCCCAAAGCTCCATTTATAAGACCTCCTTGTATCCAAAGATTTGAAGTCAGCATGACCCTTGAATTCTTACTGATCAATAACTCTAGATCATGTTGATGATTTGAACAATCTTCTACTATATTAACACTTCCTTCTTTTGTTGCAACACTACGTGCAACAGGATGCTTCAATAAATTTAATATTTATTTATTATGACTATGAACATTGTCATTTGTGGAGAACAAATGGCCAACATTTTCAAACTTAGAATTTCTCGCAACATCTATGTTAGTAGAGAGTCTCATCATTAGCAACTTACAATCATCAATTTTTGGGTTTGCATCTCTTAGATTTGTCAAAAGATTACTAAATATATGTTGTTGAATATTCTCTCCATCTTGTCTAAATATTTTATATAAAGTAACTACAATTTTGAATTTCTCCCACAGTATCTTTGCTCGTCTATTACTGTCATATGTTGGTCTATCATTAACTGGAGGCAACTGGCCCAAATCTCCTACCAAAATCATAGATATACCTGAAAGATAATTGAAAATAATAATTATTTTTAAAATATATATTATTATCATTAAAATGTAGTTTTCCTCATTAGTCAAAATTAAAATTTATACCTACAAAACTTATGTGTGCACTTTGTGGGAATTCTTGTCGGAGCTGAGAATCTATGTTGTCCAACATGTTCTGATCAATGAAGCTCATTTCATCAATCAAAATGTACTTGATATGTGACATTTCTTCCTGAAAACTACTAAGTCTTATTCCTTCTAGCTGAGTGAAATCTCATATTGGGATTCTCAATTTCGAATGAACTATAGAGAACCCTATATTGAATCCTACAACTCATATCCATGCAAGTAATACAAGGGGAGAACAAGATGGAATTGCAATATTTTCAAGGGCTTGACTAATGAGACCAATTAAATATGAATTTCTTGTACCTATTGTTCCCTAAATTATCATGAACAATGGCACTTCATTTTGATTCCTCTGATATCGTGTCATATATATCAACCACCTTTTTTTTCTTATAACTATAGATTGTGTAGTTGATACATTGGGGTATATCATCATATATAAGATATCCATTATCCTTCATGTTAGTTATGAAATTGATTGTTGTAGTTGTGTACTCTTCACCTTGATAATCAGAAGATCAATCTATATGTCTATCAATTTCTCTTCTCCCCAACATGTCTATTTCTAAAAATTAGATATTTTGACCATGACGCAGCCTATATATAATTTCCCATTCATTCTCTATGGTATTTCTCTGAATGGCTTCATTCTCTTCAATTTTTGAATCACGAGTAGCCTCAACATTTTTTACAGTTGTTGTTCATTCGACATGCCAATGATTGTAATTAAATGACTCCCACTTTTCTATTATGGAGTCATCATCATGACCAATATCCCTTTCTATGTCATGAAATGGTTTGTAGAGTAATAATTCTGATAAACAAAAGTCAGTCCATTTATTTGACTTACGTGGAGGAATAGATACAAACCTAGGAAAAAATCTAACAATTGTTGCTATTTCCCTTGGTTACCATTTGTTGTCTCATTTTCTTTTAGGATTATATATCCACGATCTAGTTGCATCAATTAATGTGACAACTTCCATGCAAAAAGACCTTGTTTTATATCCATCAATGAAATATTTTGTTTGGTCTTCATTATTCTCTTCATTATTTATAGTTACAAGTTTGAACACCTCACATGAGACATTTAGATTAATAAATCTTATACTACTCTCTACCAATGGAAGTTCTAAGAACATTTGACATGTTTCTTGAGCTCCAATGTCCCTTTCAATAATTATTTCAATCAGAAGCCTTCTATATGCTCAAAAAACTAAATCATTAGGGTCTTTCATGTCGGAGAGGCGCATCAACATCTAGTGCTAGGTTTAATAGCTTTTCTCTTCTTTCGCTGCATACTTGACAATATATTTGATTATATGTTTGGAAAGAATAGGTTGCCAATCTATATTTTCTCTCCATAACTGCAATATGTGATGATTATGTGAATTCACTTTATCATCATTTCTTGTGAGTTAAAATTTTTTTTCTCCTATTTCTATATCTTAAAATAACTTGGATCCCCTCAGAGTCAAAGGCCAAGGAGCATTATACCTATAATCTATATCAACACTTGTCATATGTATATATTTGGTTACCTATCTTTTGTATAGTAGTTAATTCTTATATAAACATTTTATCTGATAAAATATTTACCTACAAACCATCCTTTTTTTTTTTGTAGGCATGCACCCTCCCTACAAAATGTATGTCATTCTACATAATTGAGGATCTCTTCATTGTCCTTATGAATATTTGTATTTGCAAGTTGTCTTGTATTTTTTAGACTTGGATGTAGAGGAAAATTTTGAAATTCCTACAATTGAAAATAGAAACAAATATGTTAACTACATCATAAGCTATAAAATACTTTATGTCAAACAATAAACCATATATATGTTGAAATATTCATAGACTTGCCTATATATTCCACTGATGTGGATATTCTCTAGGAATTCATGCATGAACAATGGAATGAAAGTATCTCTCAGCATGTTTTTGTTTCTCTTCATTTGACCAATCAATATTGTCCATATTGGGTGCTCCATTCATCCATATGAATTCATGCTCATGTGGCAACCCCCTATGTTGCCACTCATATCTAAAGAAAAATCTTTAACATTCATTCTTTTTTCTATGATTTCTTATTTAAATATTGAATGCCTTAAGTGCATGTAATGTGGGACTATATGGGGGTAGTTGATAACATTTTGTTTTCTCCAATTTTGAGTTTCACATGGAGTAGCTAGTGATGTTCTTGGCATTAGTGTGTGCAAATCAGACCAATACATATCTATTGTACTTAATGTGAAGAATATCACAGGGGATCCTATTTGATGAAGCATGTCTGTTAATTTTGCATGATATTTGGCCCAATATGACCTTGTACCCCTCAATGATGTTCCAAACTGTATCAACCTATCTGCCAAATGGGATTGTGGCATGTTTTCCATATGCTGATACAATTCATTGATAGTGACTGGCATGTCTAGAAAACCTCTTTTTATAAATATTGTGGATGAATTTTGTGCACGATGTCTCATAATCATGTTCATCATAAAATATTTGAATCTTGGATGTTGACCAAATTATTGATCTCTATATTGTAGTAGATGTTTCACAAATTCATGCATATGTGCTCGCCTAATTCATGGTTCTAACCAGTCACATCTACCATCAAGAAACAGTGTTGGAAATGTAATATCAAGTATTCCTAACGTGACAACCGCACTGATAGGATATGTGCACCAATTGTTGGCCAATCGATCAATGATGTTTGATTTGTATCAAGATTATTAATCCATGCATGTATTAATTCCATTTCTCTTTGAGCATCAGGTAGTCTAGAAGCCATTCAATTTGTGTGGTCAATAATATTATCTTCATTTTTCTTCATGATTGGACCCACAAATATGACTTCATTTGCATCAAAATCAAATTCCATATGTATTGTCTTCAATCTATGGAAAAAAGTTTTGTCAAAATTTGTAGATAGATCATTGAGAGAATTATCATTAATTATAACATTAGAGTAATATTTATCATACTCAATTTTATATTTAAGTTCTTTGTACACACGATCCTTATTCATGTGAAGTTATAATTTGCCACACGTTGGTCCCTTCTTTGAACAATAATGAATGACAAAAGATCTATTGTATGTGGCAAATTTTTTGAAAGATGTTCCACATTTTATGGAAAACTTATTGTGTGTGCTTTGTATTTGTATTGACCACTTATTGCATGTGTAACTTTTATTATTGGGCTAACATGCGAAATCAACATTTCTTCTACTTGAGTCAAGCTTGCAATCTCTTCTAGTTGTGGCCTAGGATCCATATTATTGAAGCTGAAAATATATTGTTTCCTCTCTCTTGTCTACATCTAGTGCATATAGGACCTTGTGAGCTGTGATTTACTTTAATTCATGAATAAAACTCTTCATAAATATAGCCCATGCTTCGCATTCTAAAGTGATCTAACTGGTGTCAAAATTGCATTTGAATTCTTTGAAAATCATCTTTAATCATTCCATTTGTATTTTGTCTATTTTGTGCATCACCTTTTGCACCCAAATTATTCTAAAATTGACTTGCAGGTCGAGGTGGCTTTGTTACTCATTCTATTGACCTTGAGATTTCATTCCGAAGATGCAACTCAATATTTTGATTTTATGGTTGATTATACTATCCACTTGAATTTGAATCAACATATTACCTATGGTCTCTTTCAATATGAGAGACTTGTTGAGATGTTCTTTGATGACTATTTATAATAATATTAGATTCCTCTCTATTTAGAAATTCCAACTCTTGTATTGTTACTTTTTCTCTACACCTAGCATTTCTTTGTCTTTGAGCTTCACTCTATCTTCTTCTTTCTTCTTCCATCTGATCATTCGTCAAACGTTCTCATTGTAATCTCCTATATTCTCTTTGATATTTCCTCCTCTCCTCTTCTGATTCAAAATTCAATATCAGTTAATCCATAGCTATACAATAAATGATATTTTTAATTTATATCATACGATAGGATTAGAGAAGATATCAAGTTAAAAAAAATTGTGAAAAAAAAAGAATTATTTGTAACTATTGAATATTGGAATCATCTATGTATAGAGAGAATGATTGAACTTTGTATGAGAGTGTATGGTGATAGATATATTATTTACAAGTTTCATACACAATTATTGTTAAATCCATATGGTGGTATGGAATATACAAATCAATTAAAATTGGTACCAAGTATAGATGAAACATAAAGGTGAAAATAGAGTAAAAATAATCTCTTATTATTGATAAGAAAAGTTTTCATATTGTAAAGAAAAATAAAATTGACTCAAAATGTATTGTGGCAACATATCAAGGTTACATGGTGACATCTAGTTTTGATCTTTTATTGGTTCCTTTTATACTTCTTTAGCCATCTTAGCGTTGTTAGGGGTGTCTATGTATCTGATAGCCATACTTGAGATGTTGTTTTGATCTCCAATTGATTCCTCTTATATTTCTTGATTTGTCTTATCGCTGTAGCCAAGGTCTTTGTATCTGATAGTCATACTTTAGAACTAGATGATTTATTTTTTTGAGTAATAATGGGTAAATCTTCAATCTTTATTTTTCTAGCACGTTTTCTATTTATTTTGGCTAATATATCTCCTAGCATATCTGCCATAAAAAATAAATAATCAATTATGTATGTACAGATTTGACATGTTTCAAGCTCTAGAAAGTTTTCAATTTCTACATTAACAAAAAAGGTTGTAAACTTGCATTTATTCTTTAAAGCATCATAATGATGTGGGTTGGATGACGACAATCATATCGGATGTCATCTATGATTCTATGGATAGATTGTATTTATCATTGTTACACCTAAAGGCTTTCTGAATGAGAATAACCAAAAATAATACAACACAATAAAATTGAATATGTCTAAATGTTTGATGAATTTTTAGAACATGAAATCCTTTCCTATCATCATTTGTAACTATGAAGAGTTTAATTTTGGTCTTCAATGTAATTTTCTATTTTGAAATAGAATAATAATTTACTAATTTTAATTGTGAATCATATGATGGGTAAAATTAAAAAGAAAACTTTATCGAAATCATAAAGTATCAACATAAATCTTAAATATTTAACCCATTTGGAAGATAAATTTGTTCAATCTCCTAGCAGAACTTGTATACAACAATGTAATTCATTAAAATCATCCAACTATAGAGAGACAATAAGGGTTTTAATTTTTATATTAATTTAAAAATAAAAATTTTGATAGTGAGATTGAATGTGTTTTAAAAGTTTTTATCTAGTAGAGTTGTAGTCAAAATCTTATTATAAATGATTAAAATCCTAAAATAACCTCTAAAGAGACTAAACCATTAATCTTAGGATTCTAATGCTTATTCTCAATGCTTGTTAGAATGATCTATAAAGAGATCAAACCTTCAATATGAAAAATAGCTACTAAAAAGATAAAATCATTAATATAATTAATATAAAGATCCTAATGTCATATATAAATAGCTTAAAAGTGAAATAAATTATCTGTTTTATATTTTTTAAATTGTTTTCATTATATGTTTCTTAATTATTTACAAACTACATATAAATAAAATTAATTATTCTCAAAAAATTTATATAAAGATAATAAAATTATTCTTTTAAATTTTTCTCTAGTAAATTTTATTTTAAAACTTAAAAAAAAATGTGTATGTGTTACTAACTATTGGGTGAATATTTTGTCACTAGTGTACTAATGATAAAATATATGATTCACACAGAGCTATGTTAAGAAATTAATCTCTCCTCTCATCAAGGGGAGGTTCCCTTTGAAATTTCTTCTCTAATTAATAAGAAATTAAAATATGTGGGTTAGTATTGGTCATATAACTCTCTTTTTTCAGAGTTAATGTATTCTCCCTCCACTTTGTTTCAATCTCCCTATCACTTTGATACTTAAGGAAATGAATGAATTAATTCAACAAACTATACCAAGATTTTATAAGAAAGGAGAACAAAGTATTTCCTAAATATAACAATAACTTAACTAATTATCACAATTGTAAGGAATTCAATCTTGCATCTGAAAGTCTTCAAGTATAATTCCTTAATCCTTAAAACTACAAGCAATAGTAGAAATACAAAGCCTACTACTAATCACTTAACAATAGAAAATTTCCCAAATATTCAAGAAGCACAAAGTTTACTTTCACAATTCAAGAGCTTTTTTTTACCACTTAACAATACCTTCTATATCAATAAATTCAATAACATACATAAGTCATGAACATAAGAACATCAACTCATGAAAATGATTTTTGATACAACACAAAGTTTGGGATCAAATAAAATTGCTTTCTTTATTTTCTTGATCAAATCTTCACAACAAAAGCTCAAAGTCTTAGTTGGGACAAAATTTTAGTAGAGTTTTGCTTAGCATAATAAAAGATAAAAAATACAAATGAGGGTCCTCCTTATATATAAGAAGAGTGGAGAAAAATGTGGGCATGGTTGAGTAATTCAACTGCATAGTCCCACTTGACTACAACTACATCAAAAAGAAAATATACAGTTGTGCAAAAACTTGCAGCATCTAACAATGCAACTACATGAAAAGAAAATGTAAAAAAGGGACACTTTATTCATCTTTCTCTTCCTTGTTTGATTTGTGGAATTCTTCGAATTTAGTCAGGATGGCCCCCATCTTTGCTTGGTTTAGCATTGGGGTAGAATCTATGATTACATGAACACGGGAAATCGTATCCTCAACCTCTACATATTTATTTTTCCCATCCTTCAGCAAGTGAGAAATCCTGTCTCGTGCAATGATCCATTAAGGAATGAAATTCCTACATGATGGCATCACTAGTAACGAGATTCTAATTGTCATCATATAGATAACAAAGAAGATCAGAAATTCTGGCAAAAATGAGATCAATCTCATCATCACCTTCCTTCCTCTCTTGATCTAGCTTTGTTGTCATCAACCGTATTGTCTCGTTCTTATGAGACAATAGCAACAAGATTTGGATATATTTTTTCCTTGAAGGAACCACTTTATTTTCAATGAGGATGTTTATTCTAAAGTCCTCCATTTTGATCCAAAGGATTGTACTCTTCTCAATATCTTCAATCTCCCTAGGTAATGAAGTTTTGACACCTTGCATCTGACTTTGGATCACTTCAAAATCGGTCAATAACCCAACAATTGAACTTAGGAGATGAGACCCTTCTGACTTCATTCGTGCAATCCACTAGTTCATTACTCGGCCCTTGGCTTCTACCTATTCAATTTTCTTAAGAGCTTCGGTGTCCATTGAGGAACCTATGGGCTGAACTTCCTAGGAGGATTGTGTAACTTTCAGAAGAAAATTAGTCAATTATTCACATTTATGTTTTAATTCATTCTTCTCATCCGTCTCTTGGTCAAGTCTCTGTAACAAAGAGTTAAAAGCTATCCAAGAATCTAATGTAACACTCTCATGTATCTTCTCCTCAAGCTCCACAATTTGCATGATGCAATCCTCGGGTTGTATATCATCTTTATTCTTATCCGATGATGGTACCATGACTTCAACATACTTCCTTTTAGAAGTCGGGTCTACTAACACTCAAGAGACAGTCTTTGGCTTCTTTGTTCCTTTGGGCTTTGGAGAAACCAACTACAAAAAGAATAATATGAAAAATTGTTAAGTAGTCTCTGACTATATCATGTCCATGCCCAGGTCCTCATCATTGAATTCCTCTTCCACTTGATCAAAATCAGAATCGATGGAATGGATAATCACCTCTCAAAGAGTTGGTGCCTATGAAGTGGCCGGGATATTAACTTCACCAAGATGTGACATTTCTTCAATATGTGTTTCCTCTTGTTGAGGAATTTCACCTTCTTCTTTCTCCTTCTCTTTTTCAGTATCTCTAACAGTCTGTTGTTTTGGCTCCTTTATGTCTGTCTCCTACACTACTGAAGATGATTCACCTTTTTTGGACCCTTTAATTGTGAACTTAATTTTTGGGTCCTTTCCCCTTAGATTGTGTTGCAGGGGCCGAGGAAAGCGCTTGTGGATCTGCTTTGCCCTTGGTTCTTGTTTCAGCTATAACTGCCTTACCAACCGGGCCATCACTATTATCATCATCTCCAAAACTAGTAGGACCCTGTTTAATTCTAAGATTCTTTTTTAACAACCATGCATTGGTGTTTGCCAAAGTGGTAGAAATTCTTTGAGTGATAGACTTACTCTCCTTTTTCTACCATTGCACCAGTGGAAGTGGAGAGTTGGTAATATTCTTTTCATAATAGGTTGGGTCTATTATGTCAATAGTATCTTCTATGGTCATTGGGATCTTTGCCAAATCTTAATTTTCAATCTACTCCAAGGTAAGATGACTAAAATCCATTCTTCTTATGTCTTCCTCATCTTGGCAATCTGCCCACACATCCTCAAACCTAAAAACATGGGTATAGTTTCTTTTGAGCTTATTCTTCATGCCACGAAAATCAAAATTAGTTCATTCTTTGAATCTTCTCATAGTGTTCCATTGCATCCCTTCCTCCATGTTCTTGTCCTTGGGGTTAGTTAAAATTGAGTGCCTGCCAATAGATTCTGGGAACTTCAACTCAGTCTTATGTGCTTGCAATTTCTTTTCATGCACATAGATTAGTTCTCAACATAACTCCATAAGAATGATCTTATTAGAAGGATACCATGGTAAAATGAAGGGTTTACTTGAGAAACATCGAATCCTGATGTAAGTGAAGGTTGGAAACTGAAGAAAAATGCATCCAAAATGAGACACCCTGTTATATGCAGCCTGTGAGAATCTTTTCTTCTATAGGCTTTTATCAAACATACACTTACACACAGTAAAGAAGGCATCATTGAGTCTTCTAAAATGGCTACCTTGATTCTTGATTGTGAGTCGATCATACTATTCCCACATAGGTACTAATCTCCTGTCACCTTTGGTAGATAAACCTGAATATTGCCTCATAGAAGCGGCTGCATAAACCGGGTAAGAGGTCATATAAAATTTCAATGTCACTTTGACTTCTTTCAACTGCACGCAGAGTGCATCAGTGATCTACTCACCCCAATCAATCCTACCAGCCCCTTTCTTTATTATATTTATGTAATAACACATATAGCTTTGAAAGTAATGAGAATCCTTTAAACCCTTCACTCTTGCCAACATGGTGACCATATCATTGTACTCCTCATTGAAGTCACTTCTGTAGAAATACTTAGGCCATCGCAAGGTGGTAGAATTTCTAGTAGTAGAGAGTTACACTGTATTGATCACTTTCTTGCATTTGACCTCATTTTTCTCATATTATTCCTGAGCACTTTCTTGAGAAATCTCGACTACTTCCTCAACTGAAGAACCTTTGAAAAAACTATTTAAGAAAACACTATCCAAAGTCATGATCACATTTTGATCAGAATCCCTAACCTGTCTTGTATTTGGATCGAAATGATCTGCTACTGCAACTACAAAATTCGGATCATGAGCTGCAACTGGGAAGGAAGAATATTTATGCAACTCATATTTGATAAAGTTTGTTAGGCAGGAAGGAGCCTTTGAAACCCAATCAATAATATCTTGCATATTTACATGACCAATTTGGGTATCTTTGATCTCCTTGATGTTTTAATCTACTGAACTTTTCAGGTACAAATTCAAGTACTTATCATACTTGTACTTCATCTTCTTTGTTGATGTTTTACCCGGTCAAGATTCCAATTGACTCGAAGAAGGATTTGATTTGTCATGAGAGGGCCTTGACATTTGCAAATGAATGCATTCAACACTAAGGATTAGCTTCTTTAATAGTTATCATCATCAATAAAACCAAATTTTATCAATGGGATCGAAAAATTAGACTTAGACAAGCTTGGGAGCAAAACTGTCAAAAAAGGGAGGTCGAGGAAAAATGTTTGATCTGCAACTTAGGAGTCAAAATTTGCACATCAGACTTTAAAGTCTGATGTGCAAAGATAAAAAGACCAAAACATCGGACTTTAAAGTCCGATGTGCAAAGATAAAAAGACCAGCACATGAGACTTTAAAGTCCGATGTGCTGGGGAAGGGCAACCGATTGACATGTCGAGTTTTAAAACCCAACATGTCAGTCGGATAATCTCCTCTCGCATATTGGACTTTAAAGTCTAATATGTGAAGTTTACCCTCCTGCATATCAGAATTTAAAGTCTGATATGCGAAGAATTATCTTCGTATATTTGTTTGCATGTCAGGTTTTAGGACCCGATGTGCAGGTGAGGGAGGGGGAAAAATAAAATGTATCAAAGGGCGACCGGAGAATAAATTCCAATTTCCCTCAACCCGAAGAGAAGGTTTAAGAGAAATTGGATTTTAATGTCCAATTTTCCTCCGACAACAGAAAAAATGAATGCCCTCCGACAACAAAAAAAATGAATGTGAAAGGAAAAGAAAAATTATAGAACAAACAAAAACCCTACCTGAATCTATGCGGATGAAGAAAATCAAGCAACTGGCGATGAATCAAAGTTGAATATACGAGGAGAGGAGTAGGAGGGCATGCGCAGGAGAGAAAACTCAAAACAAAAATGAAGAAATAACCACAAAAGATTAATAAATAACCCAAAAATTAGCAATAAATGTGCTCATTAAAGTTAATTGCATAGTGCATGTTGGACTTTAAAGTCCAACATGCAGGATTAAAACCCTTACAAGTCAGACTTTAAAGTTTGACATGCAAATTTTGACAAATAAACCTACACTTCGGACTTTAAAGTCCAATCCACTAGAGAAAGATTACCTGTAGGTCGGACTTTAAAGTCCGATCTGCAGGGGAAAACCAAACCTCTGAATTTAAAGTCTGATGTACAATTCTCTTTGAAAAGAAGGAACCCAGCAGGTCGGACTTTAAAGTCCAACCTGCAGGAAAAACTACAAATCTTAAAAACTTAAAAACAATAAAAAATGAAAAGCGAAAAGCTAAATGAGCTAACCGATGAAGTCGATCAAGCCCTCTCGAAGGTCATAAGGTACAAAATAGATCAGTTTCAAAGGGCTGCCTCATGATTTTGGTCATGCTAAAATTGAGGACAATAGCTAGCTCTGACTAGGGAAAAAGTTGCACCACTTGAAGCTTGTAGAATCCAGAACTCTGAGTGTCTGTATCCATTGGGCTATAGAGTCAGTCGACGAAAGACTTAAAAGAAAAACTATACAAATTTTACAATAAGTACAACTTCATTTAAATTGTTCTTCATTGAGTAATGATCTTCAAATGTTCTCCACTGTGAGGTAGCGAGAATGGGGTACCATCCGCATATGCAAACAAGTAGCAATGCTCACCACATATTTCATGAATAGTGAAGGGACCTCTCCATAAGGAGTCAAACTTTCCATTCAAACCTTTTGGTCCCCTACTCTTGTCCCATAATAAGACTTGATCACCAACTGAGAACTCACGAGAAGTTGTTTTCTTATCAAATAACACCTTCACTTGGCTTTGGTGTGTAGCAATCCTATCAACCACTTCTTCTCTTGTTTTTCCCAACTAAGAAAGAAACATAATCCGCTTATCTAGTCAATCTTGATAGGTTCCATCTTCAATGGCCTTGGCAAGCTTTAATGCTAGAGGTTTCACAGTGATTGGAATCTTGGCATTCAATCCATACAGAAGTTGAAAAGGTGACATACCGATCTCTCTTTTTGGAGTTATATGATATACCCATAAAGCATCATAAAGAGCTTTATGCCAAGGCCATTGCCTCTCATCAACAAGCTTCCTCATAATAGTAAGAAAATTCTTGTTGCTTGACTTGGCCTAACCATTTCCTTGCGGATAATAGTCAGATGAGTGTGAAAGGGTAATACCATGATCAAAGCAAAATTCAATGATCTCATAAGATGAAAAACATGAAGCATTATTGGTTACTATTTTATGAGGAACCCCAAACCTTGAAATGATGTTTTCCTTAAAAAAATGACAAACCACTGCCGAGGTAGCTTGCTTAGTTGGAATTGCCTCCACCCACTTGGTGAAGTAATCTATCACTCTAAGAATGTATATGTGACCTACACTAGATGTCGGATTGACAGGTCCAATGAATTCCAATCCCCACCATTGAAAGGGCTCTTCAATTACAACTGGTTTAAGAGGGAGTGTAGCTAGTTTAGGCTTACCCACAAATTGCTGACATTGCTCACATTTGTGAACCCAACTGTATGTGTCCTTAAACAATGTCGGCCAATAATATCTAGCACATAATATTTTGGGTGCAGTGACAGGGGCAGAAAAATGTCCACCACAAGCAAGATCATGAAAAGCTTGAAGTAATCTTACTTGTTGTTCGTCCATGTAGTGTAGGAAATTATCGTCTAGACCTTTCTTATACAAACCATTGTCCCATAGGAAAAAATTCACCGCTTTAATCTTCAAGGTTTGCCTTTCATTACATGAAAGGTGTGCAGGATAGTCTCCATATGTTAAGAGATATGCCAAGTTGAAATACCACTCATTAGTGGTGCTAACAAATAGAACCTTGGGAAGATCTTGATTCATACCTTCATTTTCTAGCACCACTTCATCAATTGATTTGTTGTCAGCTATCAACTGACATAGACCTTTTCCATGAACAAACTTAGTGGGCTTGATTTTCATGTCATATTCTTGAATTTTGGCAACCCAGTTGCCCCTTTTAGTTCCAAACTCTTGTGGCATCAAAACTGACTTGACAACAACATCAGGAACAAGAGCGATGACATGTGAATTAAGAATATTAAACCTGAAATTTTTCACCACTTTTACCATGACAAAAGCATTCTTCTCCATTTCTGAGTACTTCAACTCATGGGATTTTAACAGATAACTC
The DNA here is from genome assembly GCF_030272615.1 of Cryptomeria japonica. Taxonomy (NCBI): domain Eukaryota; kingdom Viridiplantae; phylum Streptophyta; class Pinopsida; order Cupressales; family Cupressaceae; genus Cryptomeria; species Cryptomeria japonica. The sequence goes on from NC_081414.1 coordinate 168,745,071, forward strand.
ATGAATGCAATGGGTGATTCCACTCCTTCATTATTTTTCTACATCAGTATGGCCAAACAGGTATGATCTGATGCATAGCTATGCATGATTAACTCTTTTGTATAATCAGGGCATACCAAGAATGGGGCATTCTCCATGGCTTCCTTGATCTGACAAAAAGATTTCTTTCCTTCGGGAGTCCACTTGAGAAGGAAATTTCCTTTCATCATGTTAACTATGAGATGAGTTTGTTCAACAAAGTCTAGAATAAATCTTCGCAAGAAATTTACTTTGTCGAATAAAGAATGGACAACAGTTTTACTTGTTGGCATGGAAAGATCACGAATAGCTTTCACTCTTTTAGCATCAATTTTTATACCTTCTTTTGAAACAATATGCCCAAGTAACTTACCTTCGGTAATTGTAAAAATAGATTTCTTGGGATTGAGGGAAATTTCATGCTAACGACAATTACCTAGAACTTGTTGCAAATGATAGAAATGATCTTGGCATTTCTTAGAATAAATAGTCAAATCATCCAAATAGACTACAGTGAACTTACCAAGGAAAATTTGGAGGGCCAAGTCCATTGCATGTTGGAAAGTCACTCCTTCATTTATCAACCTAAAAGGCATTTTGTGATATGTGAAAGTACCCCAGGGTGTGGTAAATGTAGTTTTGTGTTGATCTTTTTCAAGAACCTCCACTTGGTTGTAACCCAAAAATCCATCCAACATGGACATCATCTCTGATCTAGTAACAACTTGTAGGACATGATCCATGACAGGTAAAGGGTAGTTATCTTGTAAGGATGCCTAGTTCAAATCAACTCATATCCAGATCTCAGAATTCTTCTTACGTACATGTACAATATTGGCTATCCAAGAAGAGTGATGAATGGGGAAGATTATCCTTGCTTACAACATCTTTTGAACTTCAATAAAGATAGTATCAAGAATCTTTGGGTTGTATTACCTTTTCTTCTGATGGAAAGGTGTGATACCCGACTTTAATGGAATGTTGTGACGGAGTTCTTTGGGGTGAAAAGACTTTAAATATTCATAGGAGTAGGCCAAGATGTCAACATATTGCTGCAATAATGCAACAAATTTCTATCTTTCTTCTTGTGAACAACACTTTTCAATATTGATAATCTTTGGATTGACTTCAGTCCCAATATTTACTTTCTCATATTCCATTGAGCCTGCAACTGATTTTTGTTGCTTTTTTACATAACGGTCATGTTTGTCAAAAAGCTTTTTAAAGAAACTAGACCCTTGGAGATCTTGTTTCCTTTCAATTGCAGAAATTTCTCTCTCATTTCTGCATCAATACTTTCAATTGCATCCTTTGAAGGGCAATGAATACCTTCGAAATATAGATCATCAAAATTGTCAGCCGTCTGCAAAAAAATAATGACATGATGATCATCATTAAACACTTGCCAATGATCAGAGTTGTTAGGAACACTTGGTCGAAAGACCAATTGAACAATGTATGTTGATCCCAAAAAATCTCTGTGAGGAACCAAAGAGGTTGTTGATACTGCTAATGAGTATTCCATGTCATTAAAATCATAGGAAACCACAATATATCAAAAGCATCAAATGCCTCTATTAGATCCCATACAAGGTTACAATAATGTCATAGCCTATCGCTCCTCATCTGATATATGTTCCTAACTTGACAAACTATCAACTCAGCATCTCCTTGAGCATGTAAATTTTTAATCCCCTTCCTTTAGGAAACATTCATCCCCAAAATAAGAGATTCATACTTGGTAGTGTTATCTATGTTGTCAAACTACAATTTGAAGGAGAAAGGGAATAAATTTCCATTAGGAGAAACTAACACAACACCAGCTCTTGATCCAGTAGAAAAACAACTGTCATCAAATTATAGCGTCCAAACATAATCTAGACTACCAATGCTGACAGTATCAAAATCGAGAATTTCTTGTTGTGAAGTAGAAGATCTTTCTGATTCTCTAATAATACTTTCACAATCAACTGGAACCTCATTGAGTGGAATGGCATCTTCAATCTCAGGAACAACCTCTAAACCATCATCAACATGCAGAAAATAATTACCCGTACCTGACGACTTGAAAATAATTTGTGCCCATTGATCATCAGACTTGAGAATAGTGTATTTTGATTCTTTTTCTGGAAGTAACTTTTGGATAACTCCTTTAACAAAAATACGAGCCTCAATCATCCATGTTTCACTCACCTCCCACATCTCTATAGAAATTTCTTCCCAACAATAGACCATAGGAAGCCGACACATCGGCTACTAGTACTATCATCTTAATCTTCTTTTCAGGGAATGTAGTAAAAGCAAACTGTGTGTCCTTGATCTGACCTATCAAGGGGACTTTCTTGTTATCCATAGAGAAACATCTTCCAAATGTTTTGGTCAAAGTTAAACCAAGGGCATTGGCAACTTTTGACAGCATAACATTAACAGATGCCCTAGAATTGATTACACAGTTACTAAGCTTGTAACAATTTATCAACAAAGAGATATAGAATGGTTCTATCTTTTCTATAGGAGAAGGGGAAGTCACTAAGCTATTCTGAAGTAAGTTAGACTTGGGAAGGTTACTAGGAGTAGTATATTTTTCTTTAACAAACTTGACCAAACGGTCAAATTGATCTGGATTAGATATGAAAAATTCAACCTCAGACATTTGTATTTTGGTTTTCGTAACATGGTCTAAAATATAAAATTACTGAAAATAATTCATCAAAGATTGATTTGTGTTATCATTTTGAGAACTTAAAATATTAGGTACACTAGTCTTCAATGTAGGTGTAGAAGAATTGATAGGTGCAGAAACATTAACAACAGTTGAAGAATCACTTACACTTTTATCCTTCGCGGCGTCCTTTGAGATAGAGTTATCTTTTACGAGATTTGGTATGGGAGTCCCATGCTTAGCAATACAAACTAGAAAACATTGAGAATCCTTGATTTGAATAGAATCGTCACTCTTCACAATGACAAGTGGTTGAGCTGCCTGTGCTTGCGAATGGGTGAATACTGCCAAGACATCCCCAACAAAGTTGCCAAAAAACTATTGGGTGAATATTTTGTCACTAGCATACCAATGAAAAAATATATGATTCACACACAGCTATGTTGAGAAATTAATCTCTCCTCTCATCAAGGGGAGGTTCCCTTTGAAATTTCTTCTCTAATTAATAAGAAATTAAAATCTATGGGTTAGTGTTGGGCATATAACTCTTTTTTTTCAGATTTAATGTATTCTTCTTCTACTTTCTTACAATTTCCCTATCACTTTGATACTTAAGGAAATAAATGAATTAATCCAACAAACTATACCAAGATTTAATAAGCAAGAAGCACAAAGTCTTTCTTGAATATAACACTAACTTAACTAATTATCACAATGGTAAGGAATTCAATATTGCAGCTCAAAGTCTTCAAGTATAATTCCTTAATCCTTAAAACTACAAGCAATAGTAGCAATACAAAGCATACTACTAATCACTTAACAATAGAAAATTTCCCAAATACTCAAGGCGCACAAAGTCCGCATTCACAATTCAAGAGCTCTTTTACCCACTTAACAATACCTCCTATATCAATAAATTCAAGAACATATATAATTCATGAACGTAAGAACATCAACTCATATAAACAATTTTTGACACAACACAATGTTTGGGATCAAATAAAATTGTTTTCTTTATTTGCTTGATCAAATCCTCACAACAAAATCTCAAAGTCTTAGTTGAGACAAAAATTCACCAGAGTTTTGCTTAGCATAATAAAAGATAAAAAATAGAAATGAGGGTCCTCCTTATATATAAGAAAAGTGGAGAAAAATATGGGCACAGTTGACTCATTCAACTGCATAGTCCCACTTGACTACAACTATAGCAGAAAGAAAATATACAGCTGCGAGAAAACTTGCAGCATCTAACAATGCAACTACATGAAAATAAAATGTCAAAAAAGGAAACTTTATTCATCTTTCTCCTCCTCGTTTGATTTGTGGAATTCTTCGAACTTACTTAGGATGGCCTCCATCTCTACTTTTTTTAGCATTGGGGTAGAATCTATGATTACACAAACACGAGAAATTGTATCCTCAGCCTCTACATATTTATTTTTCCTATCCTTCAGCATGGATGCGGGGACCTTAAAACTAACTTGGATCTCCAGTAACTTATCGAATGCACCAAGTGAGAAATCATGTCACATGTAGTGATCCATTAAGGAAAGAAATTCCTGTGTGATGGAATCACTAGTAACAATATTCTAATTGCCATCATATAGATAACAAGGAAGATCGGCAATTCTGGCATAAATGAGATCAATCTCATCATCACCTTCCCTCCTCTCTCAATCCAGCTATGTCGTCATCAACATTATTGTCTCTTTCTTATGAGACAATAGCGACAAGATTTGGATATATTTTTCCCTTGAAGGAACCACTTTATTTTCAATGAGGACGTCTATTCTGAAGTCCTCCATTTTGCTCCAAAGGATTGTACTCTTCTCAATATCTTCAATATCCTGAGATAATGAATTTTTGACACTTTGCATCCAACTTTGGATCACCTCAAAATCGGTCAATAACCCAATTGTTGAACTTAGGATATGAGACCCTTCTGACTTCAGTCGTGCAATCCACTCATCCACCACTTGGCCCTTGGCTCGTACCTGTTCAATTTTCTTAAGAGCTTCAGTGTCCATTGAGGAACCTATGGGCTCAATTTCCTTGGAGGATAGTGTAACTTTCAGAAGAACATTAGTAAATTGTTCATATTTCTCTTTTAATTCATTCTTCTCATGCCTCTCTTGGTCAAGTCTCTGAAACAAAGAGTTAAAAGTTGTCTGCGATTCTAACTTAACACTCTCATGCGTCTCCTCCCCAAGCTCCATGGTTTGAATCGTGCAACCCTCAGGTTGTATATCATCTTTATTCTTATCCAATGATGGTGCCATGAACTTAGCATACTTCCTTTTATAAGTCGACTCTACTAATACTCGAGAGATAGTCTTCGACTTCTTTTTCCTTTGGGCTTTGGAGGAACCAACTATGAAAAGCTGGATAATGCGAAAAATCATTGAGTAGTCTTTGACTACGTCATGTCCATGCCTAGGTCCTCATCATCAAATTTCTCTTCCTCTTTATTAGAATCAGAATTCATGGAATGGATAATCACCTCTAAATGAGTTTGCGCCTATGAAGTGGTTGGGACATTAACTTCACCAAGATGTGACATTTCTTCAACCTATGCTTTCTCTTATTGAGAAATTTCACCTTCTTTTGTCTCCTTCTCTTTTTCAGTATCTCTAGCAGTCTATTTTTTTGGTTCCTTTGTGACTGTCTCCTACACTGCTAAAGATGATTCACCTTTTTGGACCCTTTAATTGTTAACATGATTTTTGGTCCTTTCCGCTTAGATTGCGTTGCAGGGGCCAAGGATAGTGGTTGTGGATCAGCTTTTCCCTTGGTTCTTGTTTTAGCCACAACTGTCTTACCAACCGAGCCATCACTATTATTATCATCTCTAGAATTAACAGGAACCCGTTTCATTCTAAGATTCTTTTTTAACAACCATGCATTGGTGTTTGCCAAAATGTGATCAATTCTTTGAGTGATAGACTTACTCTCCTTTTTTTACCATTGCACAGGTGGAAGTGGAGAGTTGGTAATCTTCTTTTCATAATAGGTTGGGTCTATTATGTCATCAATGTCTTCCATGGTCATTGGGATCTTTGTCAAATCTAAATTTTCAATCTTCTCTAGGGTAAGATGACTGAAATCCATTCGTCTTATGTCTTTCTCATCTTAGCAATCCGTCCACACATCCTCAAACCTAGAAACATGGATATAGTTTCTTTTGAGATTATTCTTCATGCCATGAAAATCAAAATTAGTTCGTGCTTTGAATATTCTCATAGTGTTTCATTGAATCCCTTCCTCCATGTTCTTGGCCTTGGGGTTAGTTAAAACTGAGTACCTGCTAACAGATTCTGGGAACTTCAACTCGGTCTTATGTGCTTGCGATTTCTTTTCATGCACATAGATTAGTTGTTGACATAACTTCATGAGAATGATCTTATCAGAAGGATACCCTGGTAAGATGAAGGGTTCACCTGAGAAACATCCAATCCGGATGTAAGTGAATGTTGGAAAATGAAGAAAAATGCATCCAAAATGAGACACCCTGTTATATGCAGCCTCTGAGAATCTTTTCTTCTACAGGATTTCATCAAACATGCACTTCCACATAATAAATAAGGCATCATTGACTCTTCTAAAATGGCTACCTTGATTCTTGATCGTGAGTTGATCATAGTATTCCCAGACAGGTACTAATCTTCGGTCACCTTTGGTAGATAAACCTGAATATTGCCTCATAGAAGTGGCTGCATAAACCAGGTAAGAGGTCATATAAAATTTCAATGTCACTTTGACTTCTTTCAACTACACACAGAATGCATCACTAATCTACTCACCCCAATCAATCCTAGCAGCCCCTTTCCTGATTATATTTATGTAATAACACATCCAGCTTTGAAAGTAATTAGAATCCTTTAAACCCTTCACTCTTGCCAGCATGGTGACCATATCATTATACTCCTCACTGAAGTCACTTCTATGGAAATACTTAGGCCATCGTGAGGTGGTAGAATTTCTAGCAGTAGAGAGGTACACTGTATTGATCACTATCTTGCATTTGACCTCATTTTTCTCATAGTACTCCTGAGCACTTTCTTGAGAAATGTCGACTACTTCCTCGACTGAAGAACCTTTGAAAACACTATTGAAGAAAACACTATCCAAAGTCATGATCACATTTTGATCATCATCCCTAACCTATCTTGTATTTGGATCGAAGTGATTCGCTACTGCAAGTACAAAATTTGGATCATGACCTACAACTGGGAAGGAAGCATATTTATGCCGCTCATATTTGATCAAGTTTGTTCTACAGGAAGGAGATTTTGAAACTCGATCAATAAACTCCTGCATATTGACATGACCAATTTCTGTATCTTTGATCTCCTTGATGTTTTAATTTATTGAATTTTTTGGGTACAAATTCAAGTACTTATCATACTTGTACTTCATCTTCTTTGTTGATGTTTTACCCGGTGAAGATTCCAACTGACTCGAAGAAGGCTCTGATTTTTCATGAGAGGTCCTTGAAATTTGCAAATTTCTACATGCAACACTAAGGATTAGCTTCTTTGATAGTTATCATCATCAATAAAGCCAAATTTTATCAATGGGATCAAAAAATCGGACTCAGAATAGGCTTGGGAGCAAAACCGTAAAAAATGGCAGGTTGGTGAAAAAAGTCCGATATACACCTTAGGTCTCAAAATTTGCACGTTGGACTTTAAAGTTAGATGTGCAAACATAAAACATCTTTACTTGCATATCTAACTTTAAAGTCCGATGTGCAAATTGGGGAAAGTCATCGGCACATCGGACTTTAAAGTCCGGTGTGCAAGTTTAGGAAAGATCATTAGCATATCGGACTTTAAGTGTAAATCATTCAAAAGACCAGCACATCAGACTTTAAAGTATGATGTGTTGGGAAAGGGAAACCAATTGACATGTCATATTTTAAAAGATGACATGTCAATCGGATAATATCCTCTCGCATATCGAACTTTAAAGTCTGTATATCAGCCTACATGTCGGGTTTCAAGACCCAACATGCAGGCGAGGGAGGGGGAAAAATAAAATGGATCAAAGGTCGATTGGACAAGAAATTTTGATTTCCCTCAACCTGAAGAGAAGGTTTATGAGAAATCATATTTTAATGTTTGATTACCCTCCGACAATAGAAAAAATGAATGCCCTCCAACAATAAAAAAATGATTACAAAAAAAAAGAAAAACTATAAAACAAATAAAAACCCTACATGAATCCACACAGCTAAAGAAAATCAAGTGACTAGTGTTGAATCAAAGTTGAATACGCGAGGAGAGGAGTAGGATGGCATGCGCAGGAGAGAAAACTCAAAACAAAAATGAAGAAATAACCACAAAAGATTAATAAATAACCCAAAAATTAGCAATAAATGCGCTCATTAAAGTTAATTGCGCAAGATTAAAACCCTTGAAGTCTGACCTACAGGGGAAAGATTACCTGTAGGTCGGACTTTAAAGTCCAATCTGCAATGGAAAACCAAACCTTTTTCACATCGGACTTTAAAGTCCGATGTGCAATTCTCTTTGAAAAGAAGAAACCTTGCAGGTCGGACTTTAAAGTCCGACTTGCAGGAAAAACTGCAAATCTTAAAAACTTAAAACAATTAAAAATGAAAAGCAAAAAGCTAAATGAGCTAATCGATGGAGTCAATCAAGCCCTCCTGGAGGTCGTAAGGTACAAAATAGACCAGTTTCGTAGGGCTGCCTCATGATTTTGGCCGTGTTGAAATCGAGGACAACACTAACCTGTAAGATAGAGTATATTTTTTATGAAAATGATTGATGGTGAATGCTTTTAATCCCTACAGAACATAAAACATGTATTAATAAATTTAGAAGTAGAAATAGAAAAGATAATTGTTATAAATAATCTCCTTATAATACTCTTATTACTGTATTTTATAGATCTATGTATGCAACATTGTATTCTAAAAATCTCTTTAAAAAACATAATTAAATAAGAAATAATGTCTTCTCTAATAGTAAAGTCCTGGATGCTTCATTTTACATCCCTACTAAAATGATTTGTCTCGATGCAGTGATAAACTTGAATGAGCAGGTTCTTTAAACACAATTTAACAAAAAAAAAATTACATTAATTTATTTTGAATGGAAAAAAAAGAAACCTAAATTATTATTCTTTCTTTCTCATATTTTAAAAATACATGAATTTATTAATTTAAATCAATAATTATTTAAGTACATACATCTATTTATATTAATAAAAATAGAAAGCTATTGTTTGCTTTAGGAATTATTTATATAAATGTAACATATCCAAGATATATTTAATTTATTTAATAAATCAAATCATATCTTATCATTATATATGGTTGGAATCAAAGCTTGAACCTAATACAGAGGAAAATCTTTATTTCATAAAGAAGGAATAAGAAATGGGTTTATTAATAAAAAATTATAACTGAATTTCAATCTTATCCCTACAAAGAAAACACAAGCTTGAATTTCATATAAAGAAAGGTAAAATAACTCTTAATACAATAATATGACTACTACTGGACACTAAATTTTATTTTAATTTGCCAAATAAAATCATCTTGGATTATGATTCTACATCTTCAAATCCGACCATATGTAGAGTACAACACTGAATCACTTAATGATTTTTCCAATTTTTGCTTAAAGATTCATAATCACCACTTTTCTTGTGCCCATGATTTCTACTATAAAAAAACAACAACAACCTAATAAATACACCCACATGTGAAAACTCCTCACAGATTTTTTTAAAAACACTGGCAAGGCTTTGACAATGTGTTAATGATGGCACTTGACATCACCTCTCAACCAAAAAAAAGACTCTTCCAAAAAAAAATTCCACTTCATCGTTTGTGATGCTCTGCAAAATGAGACAATGTTAGACTAAAACCTATGGTCGTATAAAACACAAAAACACAAGAAACAAAGATAAAATGTTAGTGTTAATCAACCAAAAACAAGTCTAAGCAGGCATACCAAAAGAGACACTAAAAACATGATAAAATATTTAACTATGGAAGTAAATACAACAAGGCATCTCCAAATGCCTTCTGCCATTCTCTTAGCTTCTTCTCCCTTGTTCCTCTCCTCTCCAAGTTCAAATTAGTGTAGCTCTTAGTAGCTTTTTGCACTATGGATGCCTTATGAAGATTCAATATTGAAATGATGATTAATCTAAAATGTTATGCAAGTGTAAAAATAAGCTAAATATGAGATGTTATGAAATGAACTAATATTTATTTTAGTCCAAAATGACAATATATTATTGATTTTATGCTAAAATGCTCTCTAAAATTGACTATAGATTAAATGCATACAAGTTTTCAGGATCTGGATTATGAAGAAATGGGCTCTATTTATAGGAAAAATGGAGCAACAGATGGTTGAGATTGAGTAATCTCAACAAGGGTCAAGATATTCAATCAATGTGAGGGCTTTCAACCCAATCTTAAGATGACAAGTGTCAATATGAGATAGGTTGAGAGGAGAGGGAAGAAGCATTAAATGCTTGAGATGACCTAAGAGTTAACTTGGGAGTTAAGGTCAAGGTTGGGTTGAGTGAATAAATTCATTATTCAAAGAATAATGCTTTTGTCCAATGGATAAACTCTTGTGCAAAGATTAAAGGGATAACCATGGTCAAAGCAATAAATGCTTGAGGAGACACATGAGTCACATGAGGGTTAAGTTAGGGGTCAAAGTCTCTAACCATGGGTGCAAGTGGATTTAACCATAAATGGTCATGCAAGAGCCATTAGTGGTTTGGAAGACTTTAGAGGTTAAATTGTTGAACACACAAAGCATTTAATGCTTTTCAAAGACTTTGAAGTCTTTGAGAAGTGACTCCAAATTGCTTAGGAATGTGATAATAATTAGGGGATGGATTAGGCTAATTAGGAAGGGTTTAGAAGAATCTAGAAGGGGGTTAGGATTGCAAGTGGATTTGGTGGGTGAGGGAAAAATAGGACTTTTATTAAAATAAAATTAATTTATTTCAATAAATTGGTGCAAGTTGCATTTTGGGAGAATGCAAGTGGAGGAGAATATAATGATTTAAATAAATGTTTTATTTAATTTATTTAAAAGAGGAAAGGGGATTAAATGAAATAAATAGGATTTATTCATTTAATTGATTGTGAATTTGGTTTAATGAATTAATTAAAATAAACTGAATAATTTATTTAATTAATAGGAGAATGTTTGAAGATGAATTAATTAAATGTTAATTTAATTAACTGATGGCTAGTGGGTTTTTAATCAAATAAATAACAAATATTCATTTAATTAAAATGGAAATATTTATGTGATTACATTTGCCCCTCTTTGAGATGGTGTGGTTTATCGCGTCATTTCAAAGAAAGAAAAATAGGTGTGAAGAAATATGCCCCATAAAATGTTAATTTAATGGGTGGTATGCCCCGTCAAGAGATTGGCCGAATTTTTTTGAAAAATCAGACGATCTCTTGAAAAAGAAGGAAAATTGGCAAGGTGGTAGAAGAGAAGAACTTAGCAATACTCGTGAAAAAATAGAAGAAATTGGAGATAAAATGGAGAAATGGGAGGCTCTAGAAGTTCATAGGGACCACGGCAGTGAGCGGGGTAAAATTAGGGTTACGACAAAGGGTATATATGGGGGGAAAGGAGTGAAAACAAACTCATTTGCATTCGCGTCCATAGTGAAATTTGAGCTCTGGTAGTGACCTTTTGGAAGAGCAAGTAGCAGTCAGGATGTCAGTTCCCATAGTAGAACACCAATTAGAGCGAGTCTGTCAATTCCAGCGGCCAGACGACTACGGACCACCATTATGTGAATTTGAATTTTTGAATTTTATGCATTTTTGGTATGTTTTTTCCTTATTCCAAGTTGAGTTAACACAATAGCGCTAAAATGGTGTTTTGGCACTATTGTCAGCTAAATTAGTGCTATTGTGCCACTATAGCGCTATTGCATAGTGGTTTTAGCATTGTTGTCAAGTCTAGCGCTATGGTATAGTTGTTTTAGCGCTCTTGTTTGTGTAGCGCTATTGAGTAGTTGATTCAGCGCTATTGTGGTGAGGTGGTGCTATTGTATAGTCAATGTAGCTCTATTGTTGATTTAGCGCTATTGCATAGTTGATTTAGCGCTTTTGAAAGCATATTAGCATTGTTGTGCTTAGAATGGCACTTTTGGTTAGGAAAATAGATGCCTCAGTGTGCTTGAACAAGAATCTTTAGATGCCAATGGTGGATGGATGGAGAGGTGAGGTGAGAGTTGTTTTGAACCATAGCAACCCTGATGAGACTTAGGCCATTAGGATAAATTCCTATTGTAGTCTAGGTGTGCCATGATTGCTTACTTGTTGAGACCTGAAAATACTTGATCAAAGTATCTGTCGATGTTCTAGGTTTAAACTTTAAGAAAATTTGAAACAAAACAACTGATGAAGATGGTTGATGCACATGTGTAGGAGGATCTTCGTGTCTTATAGATGCATGAGAGGCATCCCATCACACAGGTGCTGCACAATCGATTGACAGAGGCAGAGGTGGATTGCATTGCAGCGACAGGCCTGTATGATGTTATGTATATGCCCATGATTTGGATGAATCGCAGGTTGATCATAGCATTGGCAGAGCGATGGCATAGTGAGACATGCACGTTTCACTTGGCACAAGGGGAGATGACAGTGACACTGGAGGATGTATGGCGCATCCTACACATTCCCATTCGAGGAGAGCTGGTGACATATGATCAAGCATGGGGGATAGCAGCAGTGTATAGATTATTGGAGGATTGTTATCAAGGATTGTTGGGGGATTGCTATGTCCAGATTGAAAATCATATGGACTTGCCATTGGTTGGGGTCAGGTGATCGAGCAGATGATGACAAAGGGGACCCAGTTTGCATGGGGATCGTGCGTGCTATCACACTTATATCAAGATCTACATGAGGTAGCATATCGAGGGGTGGGCTCATTGGGAGTAGGGATCACTCTGCTACATATTTCAGTGTAGGAGCACTTACCTATTACCCGACCAGTTAGTCTAAGATTTTGAGCAATGCACCATCCATATGTATACATTTGTGGAGGTATGATGAGTCAGCCCCACCTAGGGAAGTTAGAGTGGTGGCAGTGGGTACTGGGCGATTTGGATACAGTGATCTGGAGGCCATATATTGAGTGTCAGCCCTAGGAGGATGATGCAGAGGTGTTGCCATATTTGTTTATGACACGATACCTCATTGGTAGGACAACATACAATATGGAGAGATAGTTTCTTGGTAGAGTATTGAGACAGTTTGAGCGGTGGCAGGGATTGCCTAGTGGATCAGGAGAGTATACATGGGTGGTATGAGAGAGGTACTTGTGGGGGCTAGTGTTACCTTATGATTAGGCATTGGCAGAGTTCCGCACATTACAAGTGAGACCATGGCATATGAGGGCGTTGGTGGTAGATGCTGGGGTGTCAGATAAGTACACTTAGTACATTGTAGCACATCCGATTCTGTGAATATCTGATCTAGCAGAGCCGATTCCAAATTTTGAGGATGATAGGGGATGGAGACAGAGGAGGAGAGGTGGTCACGGAGTAGTAGGTGGATGAGGGAGAGGGGATGGTGGTGGTGGGGGTGGAGGAGGTGGTGATGGAGGAGGAGGAGGAGGGTGTGGGGGTTTTGGAGGAGGTGGTGGATTCAAAGGTGGAGGTGGAGGTGGAGGTGGTGGATGATTACAGTTGAGAGAGAGAGGTGGGAAGCCATTGCAGCTATCTCGGAGACCTTTGATGCAGGGAGGCATGAGACTAGGTGACAGGGATGTAGGTGAGGGACAGACACCTATGGATACAGGGGAGGGAGCTACTAGAGAGGGAGCCACTAGAGAGGCACCTATGGATATGGGGGAGGGAGTGACAGGTGGAGATCTATGGGATCATATGATATTATTTTTGTAGACTCGACTAGTGGATATGGAGGAAGAGGTGTCCGCTAGAGATGTGTAATTGTTTGCACGAGAGTCAAAGCTAACTCTAGTGCTATGGGAGAGAAATTAGGTCGTGGACAAGGTGATCCAGTTATATTAGAGAGTGTAGGCCTTGAAGGGAGTACAGGGACAGGGGCCTTTCTATGGAGGCATTGGTGAGGGAGGTACGGAGAGCAAGTGCAGAGGTTGACTACTAGCAGGGCTTGTATGAGCAGGAGGTTTCATCTAGTTGATGGGCACTGAGCTATTCATAGATGCGTTAGGAGAGATCAGAGCAGTCTTAGAGGATACAGAGTAGTGGGGATGTGATAGGTCTTCCACGAAGAGATAAATCAGGTGGTGATGGTGGTGCAGCATTCGGTCAGAGTGGCATCTGAGAGAGAATTTTGTATGCGTTTACATTATCATTTTGTACTATGTCTTGGATGGCTCTTGGTAGCTGATATTTTGGACTTCGTTGTACTCTGCTACATGTATGTTTTTGGTGATATGATATGATATATGAGGAGATCCCATTTTTTGTGATGATATGCATGTTGATGATCTTATGATTTATGCTTAGATGGATAGTTGTACTTACTATATGAATGTGTTGATGAGATGATTCCTATATGCATTTTGTTATGATAATTTATTCCTTCATGATGTCTACATGCATGTTTGTATGAATGGGATGCTAACATATGGATGCAGGTTGAGCTGCATGATTTGTTGATGTTATGCCTTATGTGTGTAATGTCATGATGATGATGTATGCATAGTTAAATTATGCTAATGATGATATAGAAAGAATCTTGTGCTTCATGTCGATACAATTATGAAATAATGATATGCAATGACGTTAACGCAATGTGTTGAATGAATGCTTTATGTATGTAAATGCATCTAGAAGGTTTTCTAGATGAATGTGATATGGTTAAACAAATGTAAAGTGCAAATGTTTAGATGATGATTTCTAAATGAATGCATATGTATAATGTATAAACTAATGTTGAGACAAATGGTTTTGTTATGATTTGATTAAATATGACTAAGTGAAATGATAATGCAACTCATGGGTAACAAATAACTGCACCGTAATGCAATTAAAAGGAGAATGAATGCATTGTAATAAATCCTAAATGGTACTGAATGCATCTGTAATGGTTAATCATGACAATAAATGTAAACAAAGACAATTTTATCATATAAATGAATCTAAATGTCACGATTATGCAATGATGAAATGATATAATGATACTAATGTAAGTAAATAAGAATGAACTATATGTATAAAATGTGACTAAATGAGATTAAATGCACACTAATGAAGATTTAAGATTTTAATAAACCTACCTGCAAGTAAATAATAATGAACTAGGCTTATGCAAATGCAACTAAATGTAATGCAATGATGATGTGATTATGATAGATGAATGCAAGGTTGTTTTAACTTTTGCATGATGCACTGATGATGTATCAAAGTACTCTGTCATGATTGTATCCAAGACCAACTCAATTTTCAGATAACTCCTCATATTAATCTTGTTCACACTTGCATACAAAACCATGCATATAAATAAGGAATGAGTAAATGGATGGGTGACATGCAATGGAATGCAATATAAATAGATGAGATGGAATGACGATCCATAGTGCTTTTATTTTCATCATTGAGCATGATAATTTCAAACTTGGATGAGGCAGTAGGAACCAAGGATGGAGCATTGTACCTGCAAACAATCAACATAAATAAAGAATAAAGAATATGGACCCTTGAGAATGGTTCATGCTCATATGGTCAAGATATACTTTGTAGTCAACAAGTCATAGTGATCCATGACTATATTTTGCATATGATCATGTAGCTTAATAAACTTCCCACTTAGACACCATTAGGACATGCCCGAGTACTTCATCGAAATAATTCACAGAAGACATATAAACAATTCTTAGGAACCATCCCCGCCACTCTAATGACTTGTGGATATCCCGGAGTAGCATAGGAACCTAATATAAATGAACTAACAAACTGACCAAGTACTTGATAGCTTAAACAAAATTTTCTTGTCAAAGAAAATGTCATCTTGTCTTTGTTTTGGTAAGGAAGGATGCATCCTTGTTAAGACAATTGGTGTGTCGATTGTTGATTGTTTGGTTGATCAGATAAGTGGTCATCGTTTGATTATTTCACAATGTTTGTTTGGTATCTGCTTTGAAAAACATATGTACAAGGTGTTGCCATGTTTTTGTTTTTGTTTGATGTTTTTTGATGTTTTTTTTGGTTTTTTTTTGGATTTTATGAGATAGTTTTCCAATGTTTTTGGATTTTGTGAGACAGTTTTGAATTAAGAACTCAATGAATCACAATTAATGCATAATCCACTCCCATCAAATAGATTAAGGGCATTGCCCCTAGTTTAGACATGACTATGAAAAAGCGGGATGCGAGATGCATGAAGTACTATCCCTGATCGCAGATCAATAATAAACCATGGTTTGGATGGATGGATGAGAGAATGCAGGGAATGTGATCGCAACAAGTCTGAAAGACAATGGAGCCATAGCCGTTACGAGTGGTGCCTGTTTTCCAGGTTTTCACCATCTCACTTACCCAAGGTGCCATAGAGTGGTTGTTCACCATTTGGATGCACGATTTTTCTTTACTATTTTGATTTTTGTTTTGTATTTTCTTCAAGACATTTTTCTGAATGTTTTTGGTGTTTTTCTGATATGTATGGGAGCCTGATGCTCTATGTAGCTTATGTATAAAACTGTTTGAGGTGCATGTTGTTGATCGGATCTGCTAGCAGTTCTCCTTCTGAAGTAGCCAACTGATATGCCTTGGACCGAAAGACAGTAGTGATAACATATGGACCCAACTAGTTTGATTCACACTTTCCCTGATGTTCTCTATTTGGTTGGTTACGAGGATTCTCTTGAAGAACAAGATCACCTACCTCAAATGTGCAAGGTCTAACTTGATGATTACAGCTTTTGCTCATGCGTTGCTGATAGGCTTTGAGGTGATTGTATGCAGCTTGTCGCTTCTCATCAAGTAGCACTAAATCGTGGAGATGTGAGACTCTGTTTCCTTCATCATCTATGAGATTATGAAAGGAAACCCATAGAGATGGTATCTCAACCTCAATAGGAAGGATGACTTCTACGCCATAGACCAGTGAGTAGGGAGTTGTACCTATAGGGGTTTGAATGCTGGTTCGCTATGCCTATAGTGCTAGATTCAATTGAACATGCCAATCACGGTCGGCATCATTGATTGTCTTCTTGAGGATTCTCAATATGTTCTTGTTTGATGCTTCGGCTTGACCATTTCCTTGTGGGTAATAGGGAGTGGAAAAGCAGTGTTGGATATGAAACTTCTCACAAAGCTCATGGACATCCTAATTTTTGAATGGAAGCCTGTTATCTATGATAATGGACATGGGTACACCATACCGTCAGATGATGTAATTAAGGATGAATGAGGTGACCTACTTGTCGGTGACTTGGGTAAGTGGAACAGCTTCGATCCACTTTGTGAAGTATTCGGTGGTGGTAATGATGAATTTGTGACCATTGGATAAAGATGGATGGATTTTACCCACAAGGTCAAGTCCCCATTGACAAAAGGGCCATGGTGTTGTGATTGGTTGCAATTTTTGTGCTGGTGCATGTATCAGGTCTACATGAACTTGGCATTTCTTGCATTTTCTGACAAAATAATAAGAGTCTTTTTCCATGGATGGCCAATAGTATCCAGTGCATATGATCTTCTTTTCTTGTGAATGACCACTTGCATGAGTTCCACAAATTCCATCATGTACCTCTTCCAAGGCCTGTATTATCTCATCCTATTCCAAACATCGAAGGATAGTACCATCAAGACTGCATCAGTATAGGGTTTCAGCAATAATGGTATATCAAGTGGTTTAGCAAATGAAGGTTTTACGTTGGTTATTTGATTGGTTAGGAGGAAGTGTGTGATCATGGAGATAGGTGTAGAACTCACCATACCATGGGGATTTAGAACCGACAAGGCAACATATCATCTCGGATTCAGGGATATCATAAGCGGGAATCCAAAGCTATTCTACCAAGAACTCGTAGCATGTTGAATTATGTGGAAGATCTAGGAGAGATGCAATGGTAGCCATAGCATCAGCAGCTCGATTCTGATCTCTGGGTATCTACTCAAACGTAATAGTAGTGAATGATGCCTTTAAATTGTCCACCATTTGTTTGTACGGCATGAGTTTGTCATCCTTGGTCTGATATTCATTTGTTACTTGTCAAATGACTAGTTGGGAGTTGCCATATACTTGTAGTTCTTGTAACTTCCATTGTACAGCCAGTCGAAGTCTTGTGATCAAGGCCTCATACTCAGCTATGTTGTTGGTGCATGGAAATGTGAGCCTATAAGACTTTGAGATGCTATCACCTTGAGGTGTGATAAATAGAATACCTGCCCCCAAGCCATGTCTAGTGTATGAACCATCAAAGTATAGTTTCCATGGTTCATCAAAGTATAGTTTCCATGGTTCTATGGCTATTTTCATGAATATCTCTTCATCTAGAAAATTGGAAATGAGAGGATGATCGCCTATGAGGGGAGCATCGACCCATTGATCTGCAATAACTTGACCCTTGATAGCCTTATGGTCCACATACTTGATGTCAAATTCACTTAGAATCATTACCCATTTGGCAAAGTGGCTAGTCAATGCTGCTTTGTTGAGTAAGTACTTGAGTGGATCGATCTTTGCAATGAGTTGTACTTTATGTGTCAATAGATAGTGCCTCAGTTTAGTGGCTGCCAAGATTACTACTAGGCAATCTTGCTCAATAAGTGTGTAATTGAGTTCACAGCCGACTAGTGTGCGAGAGGTGTAGTAAACAACACACTCTTTCCCTTCTTCATTGTGTTGTGCCAATAGTACACCCAATGTTGTATTTGTTGCTGATATATAGAGTAGTAGAGGCTTACTCAGATCTGGTGGGATCAAAAATTGTGTATTCATGAGATAGTTTTTAAGCATCTGGAATGCTTGCTAGCATCTGGTATCCCATTGAAAGCGGATGTTTTTGTGTAATAGGTGTGTAAATGGGTGACACTTATCTACCAGTTGTGCAATGGATCCTCAGATGGATTGTAGCTGTCCTTGTAATGTCCTTAGTTGACTGATGTTCTTTGGTGGTGGCATGTCCATGATTTCTTTGACCTTTACAGGATCAACCTCAATACCTTTGCTTGAGACAATGTATCTTAGAAGCTTCCCGGAGGTTACTCCAAAGACACATTTCTTTGGGTTGAGGCAAACATGATATTGTTCTAGTCTGTTAAAGATTTTCTCTAACATTTCCATATGTCCTTCTCTTGTTAGTGATTTTGCCAATAATTAATCAACATAATCTTCCATTATAGTATGCATCATGTCATGAAAGATGGTGGTCATTATTCTTTGATAGGTCGCTCCTCCATTCTTTAGACCAAAAGGCATTATATTCTAGTAGTATGTTCCCCATGGACATGTGAAGGCCATCTTATGTTGATCCTCTGGTGCGATATTTATCTGATTGTACCCTAAAAAGCCATCCATGAGTGAAAGCATGGCATGTCCTGTTGTTAGGTCCACTATGATGTCGATGTTTGGTAGGGGGAAGTCATCTTTAGGGCATGCCTTGTTCAAATCTTTGAACTTAGTGCAAATATGGATGCCCCCATTTGGTTTGCTGATAGGAAGAATGTTGGATATCCAATATGCATAATCAATTGGTCTAATAAAACCAACATCTACGAGTTTCTTAAGTTCTCCTTTCACAAGTACTGCAATATAGGGATGCATCTTGCGAAGCTTCTTCTTGATATGTTTGGCTCCTTCTTCTACGGTGAGGTGATGCATGACTAAATCCGGATCAAGACCCGACATGTCTACATATGACCATGCAAAGTTGATTTGATGCTTTTGGAAGAATTCGACAAACTTAGGTTGTTCCTCTGGAGTTTAAAGAGATGCCAAATGTATGTGGTGAGGAGTCTCAGAAGTCCCTACATTGTATTATTTTGTCTCTTCAATAAGGATTGTTGATCATTCCTATTGTGTACTAGAAGGGAGAATGTCAAAGCTTTCATCCTCTGGCACCTCAAAGAGGTTTTCACCATTGGATACGCTCTTTCTTTTTACTTTTATGGGATCAAACAGTGCCACAGTGTGGTTTTCATTGGAAGATCCATGTTTTATTGTTATATTTTTGCAGCTGAAAGGTTTGACATCCACCTCGAAGTATGTTGCACTATTAAGTTCAATGGTGAATCTAGCTTTGTGATCCCTGCTTGGTATGTTATCTCGTAGTTCCAAAAAGTCAATGATTACCTCATCATTTTGGAAATGGTTAAGACATGGGGGATTAGGTTGGTTCCATTTGATGAGTTTAGGATGGATAATGGGAATTACCTCATCGATTAGGTTAAGTTTGTTAGATGTGTCAGTGAGGGTTAAGACATTGTGGTGAAGGTCATTGATGGTACTCTCCCTGTCAGAATCAGGCATAGGATGTGACATAGGGTTTGTGGAAGAAGTTTCCAGCTCAGGAACTCAAGAGGTCTTTATCTATGCTTCTCCGTAAACAGGGATGTCTTTGCGAGGTGGAGGTAGTGATGTGTCTTCCTCATCTGAAGTATTAAGTTCTATGGAATCAAATTCCCATTCATGTAAGTCAGTCTTTGAGTCTCTTTCTAGTATCCGATTACTATACCATACTGGGATATCCTTTGAGTTAAACATTGCAGGAGTGATCAACTGATGTACCTAGATAGATGGAATGATCGGTACTACAAGAAGAATTATAGGGATCAGTGAATCCGATACGGGGAGTATTGATAGTGTTGAATCTGCTACTTCTACTAGAATTGTCGGTGTTGTCGATACTGCTAGGGGTTCTGATAGTGCTAGTGGTGTTGTTGATGCAATTGCTGTGGTTGATGGGATTGTGGGTTTGATTGGTGGGATGATTGGTGTTGTGGATGTTATTTCCGGGATGTTTCGCCTTAATGAGACAGTTGCTATGGTTCGAGGTGCTATGGATATAATCAAAGGTGACTTCTTTGTAGCCAGCTGATATAGTGGTTTGCTGGGTTTCCCTTTGAATCTGAGTTTAGGCAGGATCTCCTTTTGAAAGCCTAATCCTATGTTATCTTTGGGCTTTAACTCCAGCTGCAATGGATCATGTCTTCCTTGCTTGCAAGGTCCCAAAGCACTTTGACCATCATAATCCATTCTTTTCATAATGAGAAGGCCTTTTCCATACTGATCAATGGGAAGCTTAGCTTGTGGGATGTCCGCGGTGATGGGGTCTTTATAGATCCATTCTGCTAAGTCTTCATCTATGTTTTCTTCTTCTTGACTCTTTCCAAGGATGAAAGGCATCAAAGTGCATGTTGGCTTGACTAGTGGTGTTTGAAGTAACTGTTGAGGTTTACCATGAGTTCTAGGAGAAGTCGGTATTTGTCCAAAACAAAAGAGTTGGCTTAGATTGTACTCCCTAGGACCTTCCTGTGCTATTTTCATCTTGAGCTTCTCTTGCTTGGGTATAGTGGTGTTTGAACTGGAAAGAAAGGATGGACTCTAATATGAGGTGGATGAGATGGCTTCTCTATTGTTGGGAATGGTAATCTCTAGTTGATGGCTTATATTATGACAATATGCAAAGGGGTTTGCATCGCCCAAAATTGCAATTTCTACACCATTACAAGGGAACTTGATACACTGATGGTAGGTGGATGAAATAGATTGCATGGCATGTATCCAAGGTCTTCCTAACAATAAATTGTATGGTAGAGGAAGGTCCAGAACTTGACAGATGTTGTGTTTCACCACTAGACCTACTCAGATCGGTAGTACCACAGCTCCTTTGGATGAATGTTCTGCATCATCATAGGCTTTGATTGTTATCATCTTGCGGGGATCCACTGATTCAATTGCATATCCCAAAGTTGTGACTAATTATAGTGTATAGATATTCAAGCCTACTCTATTATCGATCAAGACTCGCTTGATCCTATGTTGGTTAATAAATCCTTCAATATGGAGTGAGGTGTTATGAGGTTGTTGGAAGGATGAGTTGTCACTTTCAGAGAAAGTGAGACAAGGTGATGATCTTAGGTTTCCAACCATGGCTTGGAACTGATCTGTATTTAGGTTCGTAGGAACTAATGCCTCTTGGAGAGCTTGATCCAAGATTGTTTTATTGGATGGAGATAGGCACAATAGCTCTAAGATAGACATCAGTGCGGGTGTTTTATCTAATTGATCCACAAGGTTATACTGCTTTGGGATAGATGGGGTGCCTTGTGGAGCTACTTTTATGGTAATCTTGCTGTGACCTGTAACACCATTGCAAGTGGAGCTGGGATTTTTTATGGTAATAGTTGCAATTTGTTCACTGGCATCATACAGGTGATTCACAGTGTAATTATGCACGGCTTGTGTATAATTAGTGGTGTCCGTGTTTCTCTTTGAAGTGGAAGGACCCCTTTGATCTTGTGATGGAAGTGGATTTTTGAACATGAGATGATCATTGTTTGTTATCTTTGGGTCATGTCCTTTGATTTCAAGTTCACCTTGCTCAATAAGCTCCTAAATAAGATCTTTCAATCTATGGCAATTGCTTGTCTTATGCCCTTTCCCTTGATGGAAATCACAATGTTCAATATCTCTCCACCATGAAGGTTTAACTTGAGGTTCATAATTTGATGTTTTGGGTAAGGTCACCAGATTTTGAGAAACCAACTAACGTAACACTATTTCAATAGGTTCCCCTAAGGGAGTGTATGTTCATTTTGGTTTAAAATTTTGCTAGCATTGTCTAGGTTCCTCTTGAGATACATTGCGTCCTTGATTTGGAGGAGCAACTATGTTATTCTTAGGTGTGGGGTTCTGTCCTACAAATCGGACCATAGGTTGTGCACTTTTGATAGTTCTTGCATTGACAACCCCGTCATTAATGATGTTTTTGTTTTTATTCTAAAAGTTAGGCTTGTCACTATTGAAGAGTGGGTGAGGGCCATCCTTTGGTTCATTATATATCTTGATAAGCACTTTTTTGAAGAGAGCCCATTCACATTTTAAACCTTTTGTGATGATGTCATTGAAAGAGTATGTGTCTTTTACATCTAGGTGAAATTCCATTTCATTATTTAAGTTTGAAATAAATATTTCCACTAGTTCTTGTTTAGGTAACTGAAGAGAACGTCTGCTAGACATTTGATGCCATCGTTGCAGAAAGACTGAAAATAGTTTGCCTGGTTTTTGTTTAGTGTGACATAGATCAGCCATCCTGATATCACATTTAATATTGTGTGAGTAGTGTGCTAGGAACTTCTGGATGAGTTCTTCAAATGTCCTAATGCCACCTGGTAATCGGGAAAATCATGATGTGGTTGTTCCTCCCAAGCTTTGGGGAGAAATTCACATTAGGTATGTGTCCTCGTATGCCACTTCGAGGCAAGTTGAATGGAATTCTCTAACATGATCATGAGGATCTCCTTTTCCTCTATACTTTTCAAACTTGGGTGTTTCAAACCCTCGTGGAAAAGGTGGCATATAAAGATTCCTATCAAAGGGATAGGGACAAATGTCATTGAGTGAAACCTGATTAGTTTTTACACCACTATGAAGTTGTTGGGCTAGATTTTTGACTTGTTGCCACAACATGTCGAATTCATTTGGAGGAGGAGGTGGGGGATTACCTTGATGAAGGTTATATCTAATGTGATCTCGACCTCTTTCATCCTTATTACAACTTTGGAGTTCTGATGCTTGTCTTAGTTGTGCAACATCAAAGTAAGAGGGTAGTTTGGCTCCCTCTTGAGAAAGTCTTAAAAAGTGAGCATCGGCATTACTCCTGAGTATTTCATCAAATAGTCGATTAAAGAGAGGGTTGTGTTGTGCCCTTTCTATTTTCACAGGAGTAGGAGTACTTGGATTGTCATCATTTGCATTTCCTCCAAGGGCTTCTTGGAATTCATTGATATTTTCCTCCTCTTCCTCTTCAATTTCTTGTTGTCTAGACCTGGACCTGGTATGAGCCATTTTGTTTATAAGTTTTTGTTGAAGTTTGATGAAAATGATGATGAGTTGGTGATTAAATGAAAGATTAATGTTTAGTGAAGTGTTTTGCATACGGATCTCTAGCACTAAAGGTAGATGCTACCAAAGTTGTTCCTTGAAATTTCTTGTTGTGTTTGATTGACAAAGTTTGATGTGATAAGGTTTGGAGAGATCTAGGATGTGTTACAAACTCAACTACCTAGTAATGAGAGGATTCACTCATAGACTAGTTTTAACCTATGTAGAAATGTCTCTTAGGATGAGTTTTTCCTAGATGTAGAGACACTCTAAAAAGTGATGTATTGTGTTTGATTCAAGCAATATCAAAATAGAACTTAGGACAAAAACCTCTTGATGTTTTGAGAGTTGAAATGGATTTGATGATGTGTGAATGTGGAGATGGATGAGATGTGAATTTCAATAGAAACTTTGTATTACAAAAGAAACAAACTCTTCCTCTTCTTGTTCAGGGGTTGGTGGTTCTTCCCTAGCTGAGTTATATGTGATGTAAATATCTGGAAAAAAGGCAGGATTGATCTTGCCTCCCTTATTTTCATGATAACTCAAAGCTCTATATTGAGTAAAAGCTCTGCAGTTTAATGATTCTTAATCAAACTCGTTTGATTTCCCTTGAAGGTATAGATGCATGTGATGTAAGAAGGTTCTATGAGAGACAAAGATTTGTCTATTAAGATAGAAGAATTTCCTCCTTTTGATAAAATCCTTTGAGCTCAATGGTTTTTTCTTCAAGTTGATGTGTTGATGAAGATTTTTCTTTCTAAAGATGTGAAGAATGGTCATATAGTTTGATACTTTTGATTGTTGCTCTTTATTTTTTATCTCTTGTGTTTTTGAAAATGTTTGTGTTGGATGAATACATGTTTTGATTTGGGTTTATGATCTTTCTTTGAGAAAAACAAAGCAAGCACACAAACACAAGAATGTTTCCTCAAAAGGCACAAGTAAGTATGGGTCTAGATCAACCTAATCCTTTGACTTTTTATGACCCTTTTCCTCAAATGTATTTTTTTTTTAGTTGTTTCCAAAGCTCGAAGTCGGCTCAATTTGCACTGGTCTTGACTCACAATTAAAACACTTCAAACACTCTTTATCCCTAAGGTCAAATGGCTAGTTGTGATAATTTCAGCCCACATCTTTATATTTCTTCAACTTTGGTACTACATACCTTATGAATCCCGTCGTGGTAAGTAAGGATGTGATATACTAAGTCCTGCATGAGCATAACAAATAGATGATCCCTATGATGGGGGAGTCACCACTTTTATCGGGCTACAAGTAACCTTTCAAAAAGCTATGTTTCTACTCAACGAAATATGTATGGTGAGTATCTTGGGAGCAAAACCTTCTATGCTCTTGCACTGAATTTATCACAAATATCCTCAATCAATAGAATGGGTGGGCTATTACTTAAAGGTGTTTAGTATTTTTTGATGTTTTTGGACATAAGTTTATTCTGCAGTGACTCACTTAAGAACCTTGTAACTTGTGGTGGGGCCCATTTGTCCTTTTGGAAAGTTACACTGTAGGAACAACTATACCCAAGGCTACAACTTTTGCTCTCATCTGATTTCTATACTGGCTCGAAGGATTTACCGCACGAGGTCGTTCCCAAGAGTGATGTGTCTCTTGGCAGGCCTCTCTTAAAAAGATAAAATTTGAGTGTTACTAACACTTTTCTCTTGCACCTAGGACCAAGAAAGCCAAGGGAGAGGATAGTGTGTGTTAGAAGTAGGACCACTCGACAAACTTTTTGGCACAAGTGTGCCAAACACAAAATACACTTATTCTTTTTAACTTGTCATTGCAATGATGTTCTATCTAATTGGAGATGTTGCTCCAACAACAATGATGTTCTTTTTAACTTCAAAGGCAATATATTTAAGTAAACTAGGAATTTGAAATCCTGGTCAACTGAAATTGAAACACGTATGCATGAAGTAAATCATTTTGCAAAATGAGACAAGTTGATTGTTCTTTTTATTTGGACAAAAATTGAAGTGTTGATTGTGAATTTCCTTAAGTTTGATGCAACAAATGAGTTTTGTCTTGTCTTGTTTTAAGCACCAAATAAAAGTGAATCCTAACTTGCAATAAATAAAGTTGTATTATGAATTTTAGAGCACCAAAACGAAGTTTGTTTCCTAACTTGCAAGTAATAAAATTATGTTGTGAATTTTAGAGCACCAAATGAAGATTTTGATTGATTTTAAGCACCAAAATGGAGTGTTTGAGTTTTTTTTAACTTGCATGAAAAAAAAAATTGTTTTGTAAGTTTTAAAAACACCAAATGAAAATTTTGATCTTAAGTAACAAAAAGGGTTAGTTTTAAAGCCTACACACGAAACAAAAAGTTAGTAAATCCAAACTATGGTGGGCTTCCACAAGCCTAAAAAAAATAATTTTATCGGTTACAAGGCCTTTTTTACAATGTTTTGTTACAATAGCACTAATTTGTGTGAAAACAAAAGTGCTAATTAACACAAACCCCCCCTCTCAGTTATCTCCAAGATCTAACATGCGCTAAAGTAAAAACAAAAGCGCTAAAACAGGATATTTATGCAGTAATACAAAAGTGCTAATTCCAAAACAAATGCGCTAACTAATGAACAATAGCGCTATACTATTAACAAAATGCTAATTTTGGGACAATAGCCCTATTGTAAAAACAAAAGTGCTAGAAGACCAAAAATGATAGCTCTAAAGCGTGAACAAAAGTGCCAAAGCGTGACCTATGTATCAAGTAAAACAGTGAAAAAGTTAGTTTGTCTAAAAAAAAAATTGTTGTTGGATTCACATCGGGTTCACCAAATGATGCTCTGCAAAATGAGACAATGTTAGACTAAAACCTATGGTCGTATAACACACAAAAACACAAGAAACAAAAACAAATGTTAGTGTTAATTAACCAAAAACAAGTCTAAGCAAGCATACCAAAAGAGACACTAAAAACATGATGAAATATTTAACTATGGAAGTAAATACAACAAGGCATCTCCAAATGCCTTCTACCATGCTCTTAGCTCCTTCTCCCTTGTTCCTCTCCTCTCCAAGTTCCAAATTAGTGTAGCTCTTAGTAGCTTTTTGCACTATGGATGCCTTATGAAGATTCAAGATTGAAATGATGATTAATCTAAAATGTTATGCAAGTGTAAAAATAAGCTAAATATGAGATGCTATGAAATGAACTAAGATTTATTTTAGTCCAAAATGACAATATATTAGTGATTTTATATGAAAATGATCTCTAAAATTGACTATAGATTAAATGCATACAAGTTTTTTAGGATCTAGATTGTGAAGAAATGAGCTCTATTTATCAAAAAAATAGAGCAATGGATGGTTGAGATTGAGTAATCTCAACAAGGGTCAGGATTGAATGATATTCAATCCATGTGAGGGCTTTCAACCCAATCCTAGGATGACAAGTGTCAATATGAGATAGGTTGAGAGGAGAGGGAAGAAGCATTAAATTCTTTACATGACCTGAGAGTTAACTTGGGAGTTAAGGTCAAGGTTGGGTTGAGTGAATAAATTCATTATTCAAAGAATAATACTTTTATCCAATGGATAAACTCTTGTGCAAAGGTTAAAGGGATAACCATGGTCAAAGCAATAAATGCTAGAGGAGACACATGAGTCACATGAGGGTTAAGCTAGGGGTCAAATTCTCTAACCATGGGTGCAAGTGGATTTAACCATAAATGGTCATGTAAGAGCCATTAGTGGTTTGGAAGACTTTAGAGGTTAAATTGTTGAACACACAAAGCATTTAATGCTTTTCAAAGACTTTGAAGTCTTTGAGAAGTGACTCCAAGTTGCTTAGGAATGTGACAATAATTAGGGGATGGATTAGGCTAATTAGGAAGGGTTTAGAAGAATCTAGAAGGGGGTTAGAATTGCAAGTGGATTTGGTGGGTGAGGGAAAATTAGGATTTTTATTAAAATAAAATTAATTTATTTCAATAAATAGGTGCAAGTTGCATTTTTAGGAGAATGCAAGTGGGGGAGAATTTAATGATTTAAATAAATATTTTATTTAATTTATTTAAAAGAGGAAAGGGGATTAAATGAGATTAATAGGATTTATTCATTTAATTGATTCTGAATTTGGTTTAATGAGTTAATTAAAATAAATTCAATAATTTATTTAATTAATAGGAGAATGTTTGAAGATGAATTAATTTAATTAACTTATGGCTAGTGGGTTTTTAATCAAATAAATAACAAATATTCATTTAACTAAAATGGACAGATTTATGTGACTACACTTTGCGCTATTCTTTTAAAATTCGAACAAAAAACTATTATTTGATTTTTTCCGCCCACACAATATCTTCAATGCTTCCCTATTTTAAATCAAAATTCTATTATACAAACTCAAAAAAATTCATAGATAATATATTTTTTTACTCGAAACCATAGAGCCAGCCCATCATAAA
Organism: Cryptomeria japonica; assembly: GCF_030272615.1. NCBI lineage: Eukaryota > Viridiplantae > Streptophyta > Pinopsida > Cupressales > Cupressaceae > Cryptomeria > Cryptomeria japonica. The sequence goes on from NC_081414.1 coordinate 168,773,266, forward strand.
TGTGGAAGAAAGAATCCACAAAAAAATTTTAAAACTCTATTTCATTATCTGATAGAAGACCCAATGCCCACCAAAAGCATTTCATGAGGAGACATTGGGTAATTAGATTGTTGACATGAGACATGGGAGGTCTTCACACTAAGTCATGTGGATTTGACTTGTTGTTTTGTGAGCAAATAGAAATCCTTATCTTTACATGACTGAATCGACCACAATCTACAACAATAAAATGGTAGCCAATATTGGAGTCGTTGGATACTCTTAAGCTGCCAATGTCCTTGCCTAGAAAATAATTGTCAAAAAATCCTTTCTATTTTGAATTGTCTGGTAATAATGGCATCTAAAATAAGGTGTGAATACTAGTGGGCATAAGATGTGATGAACAAAATTAGAAGGTGTTGACTTTCATACTGGTTTAAATGGGTTGATGGGAAGGTGTTGTTAGCCTAATAAATGCTACAGGTTTCTTAAACACCCAAAGTTTTGAACGTATATGGATGAAATCTAAGTAGAGATGAATAAATGCACATCACACAGTAAGTTGTGGGTGATCTTCCAATAAATTACCTTAGTAAAAAAAAAATGATTCTTGTGAGAACCTACAATAGTGAGTATCTTGGTTCTTCTATTTTTTGGGCACCGATGGATGCCACAACACCTAAGGTTCGTTGGATATTTTCTTGTGTGGGAAGGCCATAGGTGCTTGAACATATATTTTTTGATGAGATCTTAAAGCCCTTATGAGGATTCCTCAGAGTACAGTGCCTAAATAATGAGTAATTTGTGAGGCATAAAATGATGGTCCCACTTACTGTATATACCATTAGATCCATGCATTTTACGTATTGTCGGTAGCACTTTAGGGCATCCTGCATGTGCCTATCACACTCCTCAAAGAATGTACTTTAATAGTAAGAAATATAGTCCCTCGATTAGAACTTCTCGACTCCAAACTTGGATAGTGTAATATTTTTTCAGAAAATTCATATTTAACTTTAAACGGACTGTTCAAAATCACCTATAATTGTGACCATGACTGTGTTAATCATAGAGCATAAAAGGAATAGACAAGGTGTGTGTGTAAACATTAACGTAATTGAGATAGTTGAGAGCATATTATGAATAATGTTTCCATGAAACGGGTTGACAAATATATAGCAATAGTTAAAAGTTCAAGAGGAGCCACATAAATGAATGGGTTTAGTGTAACTATTACCAAAATTTTACTCATAGTTCATTTTGGTTTACTATTTTTGTTGTAGGAGCTACCTGAAGTAAAATAAAGATGCATTTGCAAATCATTTCCAAATTACATTCATATGCAAGAATGAATTCATAGAAGATTACAATACTTTATTTATACACATGCATGAAACATGAAACAGATTTGATAAATATTTTCTGAAAGAGTAAATCTTTATTGAAAAAATGTGCATTTTTGTCTCACAAAATCCATGAGACTAACCATTGTTTATTCAACAAAAATTGTGAAAAATATATACATGAACAAGTAAAGGAAACAATAAATGTGCATGAAAGAGGGTAACCAGTCATTTCATCAATGACTTGTTCATTGGTTATCTTATGTTGATGTTGTCCCAAGACTTGACTCCTCCTTGATCCTTGCTCCTGATTCCTACAAAAGACATAGCAATGATTTTAGAGCAATGCTCTAAGCAATGACTAATTACAAAACTTGCATACACATTTACCTATGAATGTATAGATTCATCACAATGTAGATAAAAGTGAAATGCACATGTCTTAGGTGTACAAGAAGCCAAAGAATCATCATTCATACCTTAGAAAAAAATATTATTTTCTAATATGTTTGTGCCATGTGCAAATATAGGTCTAATCATGTTTATTCAAGCATTTGACATAATATGTGGCTCTCACAAGGGTAGAGCTCAACATTGTCACAACCCTCCTTTATCACCTTTTTTGATTTAAATACAAAACTCTATTTATATTCTTTGGATGAATTATTGAATGGATATTGTAAGGGAATAAAAATAATAAACCACACACACATGGAAAATGCATATATATTTTTAATTTGTTATTTAATTTCCCTCACCCCAAATTAAGGCACATGTTGTAGGAGGAATAAGAAGCTTCTAGAGGCTTCTCCACCTCCTTGCATGTAACTCCTCCCACTAAGCCTAATCAATTTGCATGGAGGCCAAATTGGGAGAGAATCTCTTTTTTTCAATTAATAATTAGGTAGTGGGAATTTGAAATTTCTTTTATAAAATAGGTACAAGTTTCAAAAGAAAAGTTAGCTATTCCATAAGAAATTTCTGCAAGTTGAATTCTCCTTTGTAGTCCACTTTCATTGGCAACTAAGATTTTTGTTGGGAGGATTTCTCTTCAATTTGGAGGATCAAGGAAGACTCTACACCATCTTCAAGCATCCAGGTTCCTTCAACTTAGTTTATGCATTTCATTTTTATTGTAGATTAAATTTGATTAGATTAATTATGAGTATGAAATTCATTTGGGTTTTGTTAAAGAATTAGTTTAGATTTTGTAGAAAATGAGAGTCATGGTTTAAATAAGATTCATTGTTAAAATTCTTGATATGAAATTAGTCTTAGATTTTGTAAAGAATGAAATTTATGGCTTAAATGAGATTCCTTGTTTGAAATTTTAATAAGGAATTAGTTTTTAGATTTTGTAGAGAATGAGATTTATTGTTAAATAAGATTCATTGTTTAAATTTTTGATACGAAATTAGTTTCAGATTTTGTAGAGAATGAAACTCATTGTTTAAATTTTTGATAAGAAATTAGTTTCAGATTTTTAGAGAATAAAATTCATTGTTTAAAATTTTGATAAGAAATTTGTTTCAGATTTTGTAGAATGAAATTCATTGTTTTAAATTCTTAATTTCTGATTTTGTAGAAAATAAGATTCATTGTTTTAATTCTGATAAGAAATTAGTTTCAGAGTAAATGGAAATTAGATTCATTATCTTCAGTTTATTTTGATAAAAATTAGATCTCCCTGTGTGTACAAACCATTTCCTCTGTAGGCAAATCTCCTTGTGTGTATAAATAAATCTCCTCTCTCTGTGAATGAATTTTCCCTGTGTAAGGAAATGAATACCTCTCTCTGTGAATGAATTTTTCCTGTGTAAAGAAATGAACTCCTTTCTCTGTGAATGAGTTTTCCCTGTGTAGGAAACAAAAGAAATGAAGAAAAGAAATAAACTCTCTTTATCTGTGAATGTATTTCCCTGTAGAAAACAAAGAAATGGAAAAATCCCTCTGGTTACTGCTTCATTTTGTCCCTGGGACAAACCTGCAACATTGTTAATTACCCATTATTACCCTGCTCTGAGTAATCTTCAAATATTTTTAAAAGTTATAATACTCCTGAATAAAAATGATAATAATAATACTATAACAAATATATACCTATATATATATATATATATATAAGTAACCAAAAAAAAAAGCGAGAAAGCATTTCGAACTTCAAATCTTCCCCCGAGCCCGTAACGCATGGCGTTTTCGCTGATTGGACGTTGACAACAGTGCATGGACGGTTACGTAGTAACCATCGCAGAGTACGGGGGCCGCGGGTTCCCTCACCTCTGCGGTCCTGCGCATGCAGGGCCGCAGGGGTGATGGGACCCGTGGTCCCCACCCCCGCAACCCTCTTTATTATCATAACGCAATACAATGCCTTTTGCCATTAAATTTAAAATTTGGTTTTTTTTTAGTATTTCGAAATTTGGAGTTTTAATTTGGTTTTTTTTTAAAAAAAAAATGATAATCTAAGTTAATTTCTATTTAGTCATTTTTTTTTTCCTTTAGTTGATAATAATGACATTTAGGAAATGATGATTTTTTTTTCCTTAGTGTAAATTTAAGGATATTGACTTACAATTAAAAATGGGATTAATGTGTAGCAAGATTGTAATTAAACCATCCTTAATAAACTTTAAAATTGCAGACTATATTCTTAAAAAAAAATCATTGGGACACTTGATTGGTCCTTAGAGATTAACTTACCGTATTACAAGTACTTGGATTTAATCGTTATTTTGGATTCGTTAAGTCATCTTACATCATAGATTAATTGCTTTCGTTAATGGTTCATAGCATGCGAATTTTTTTTGGGATAATTATATCTTTCATGCAATTACTATTATGCAAGTTTCATTTGTTATGCAAATTACACTTCAAGTAGTTACTTCAATTAATTATGCCTTCATTTTCGTTATTCATAGTTAGATAACTAAATAGAGGAAGTTGGAAAACCAAAACTAGCAGCGTTCGGTATATATGGTGCCTCTGGGTCACGCTTACAGGTAATGTCGTCGTGTTGAACTACTGCACTTAACGCCTAATAAAGCTGCATTAACGACGTCTGTGGCATCGTCCCTATAAATCGTCGGGGAGTAATAAGGGACATTTGGAAGTTAAAAAAAAAAAATCCAAGGGGCGGGTAATCCCTCTTGGATCGATAATTTAATAAGATAACTTTTAAATGAATTTCACATCCGTTGAGATAAACCATAGTAAACCCCTCTTAGGGATGGTCAAGTTAAAAGCTCTCGTGAAATTTACTTTATTTATTTATTTATTTATTCATCTCGAAGGGATATTGGTGATTTGCAATTGGGTGACACTCATGATAAGTATTAGGTTCTAGTTATTTTGTTTAGGCCACAAGCAATAGGCCATCTTGAGCCTTCGCTTAAGTGCTACCCTCGTGGGTAGCAACCGCAGAGAAACTGTCTGGGACACTGACCCTAGAAAGGGTTGCGTACCCACAAATCAGTTTACATCAAACCATAGATTAGAAAATAGAACTAAATACTTTATGCCTTGATCCCGTGCCGAAGCGGGTATGTAGGCAGTCTTGGGACGGAGTTGTCCCTTGTACTCAGGCGTTCGTGGGTGGGGTCTAGGCTTGGTTGAGTAAGAATCCTAATTGAAAGATAAGATAATCAAAACTTAATTCAATGCATACTCGGAAGGAATCCCGTATGGATTCGCTTGACTTCCCGAGGCTTTAAGCCAAATTCCGAGGCGGAATTCAAGCTTGTATTATTTTCTTATTACTCCTAAGGACGGCGACCTCGGTGCATTCTTGTTAGAAGAATGTAGTACTTAGTGAGTGGCTCAGGACCCGAATGGTCCCGATGAGTCTAAGTCTCTGGCCAGAGCATCTCCTATCCCGTTTGGATGGATGCCTACCCCGTATGGGTAGATGCCTATCCCATATTGGATAGATGGAATTTACGTCCCGTATGGACAATTGCCTAACCCGTATGGTTAGAAGCTCACCCCGAATGGATGAATGCCCAATCCTATTTGGATGGATGCCCAGAGTATGCAATTGAATAAAACATAATAAAGGAAAAAAAAATATACTCAAATTTTGTTGTATGAATTATGGTGGGTTATTACATGTGGTATCAGAGCAAAGGTTCAAATCTAGGCCTTGTGCTCACTTCAATTTATTCAACTAAGGGAATGTTTTACAATAATAGAAATTAAATTTTATTCTACAAAAAAAAAAAACTAACTACCTAATTTAACTTTCAGGTAAAACCTAGAATGGCAAGAGGAAGAGGAAGAGGAAGAGGAAGAGGAAGAGGAAGAGGAAGGGGTAATGGAAGACGTACCAGGAGTCAAAGGGAGGAAAACCATGAGGAAAACCATGAGGAAAACCATGAAGGGAACCATGAGGAAGATCATGAAGAGGTTCGACACAACCTAGGGAATAACGGAGATGGGGTCCAAGCTATAATCGACCTTCTAACCGAACAAAGAGATAAAATCAACTTCCTGGAACAATCATTACAGGACCTTAGGGAAAGGCAGAATGACTATGAGAACAGAAGTGGTACCGAGAATGGAAACCCTGGTAGCAATCAAGGAAATGTGATGGGTAATGGAAAGGAAAATAACATATTAGAACTCTCCAAGGATTTGAAGAAAATCACCCCCCCTAAGTTCGATGGGAGGCAGATTGGTGAAGGGGCTGAGAATTGGCTAAATGAAATGGAAAAATATTTTGAGTTAAGAGATTTTAGCGAGACAACTAAGGCTTTATGGGGCTCCTATCAACTCACAGGGGAGGCGGCTAGTTGGTGGACCAACACCAAGGAACAAAATGGGTATAACAGGGATACAATCACATGGGATCAATTTGTTCACCATTTTCGAGATAGGTGGCTCCCTCAATTGTTCTTTGATGAGAAAGTGACAGAATTCCATAATCTACGTCAAGGGTCCCTATCCATTCAACAATATTGGGATAAGTTTGCCAAGTTGCTTAAATATGTGCCTATGTACCAAAGGGATGAAGAAGGCCAAGCAAGGAAATTCATTTTGGGGCTGAATACCAACATAGGGGCAGAGGTTGATATGCATGGACCCAGAAACATGAATGAAGTACTTGAAAAGTCCCTAAGGCAAGAGAGGAAGATTCAAACACTAGCAGGACGGAACTATAATGGGAATCACTCATTTAAAAGGAAGCAAGAATTCAATGGAAACACTAATTTCAACAAGGGTCAAAGGAATAACTCTTCCGAAAGGAGACCACCGCCTAATCAATATCAGAGGAATGGAAATGATAATAATAGGGGCAATAATAACAGGGGCAATAATAACAGAGGCAATGATAACAGGGGCAACTATAACAGGAATGACCAGCAGAACAGGATAACTTATCCACCCAAGGGAAATGAAACAAGGAATGATCCCCCTAGAAATCAAGGTAGGAGAGGTCCTCCAGTCGGATGCTTTATGTGCGGGGAAAATCATTTTGCTAGAGATTGCCCCAGGATGCAAGGACAAATTAGAGCCAATCAACCCCAACAAGGGCCCCAACAAAGGATTCATGCAGCAGTTAGGAACCAAAGAAGAAGATACCAGAATGTTCCCGTGGAAACTACAGGTACACTATTTGAACAACCAAAATCAATTCTAATTGACACTGGATCATCTGAATGTTTCATCTCACCTGAATTAGTGAACAAATATGCATTAAAAGTTAATCAAATGGAGTCATCATGGATGGTTCAATATGGGGACAAGGCAACTAGGGAAGTAACTAAGTGTATACCGAGGGCAAGGGTACAATTCCCTGAGTTCGAAACAAGGGTAGATCTCTATGTGGCACCCTTAGGATTATATGATGTAATTATGGGAATGAGTTGGTTAGTAGACCATCAAGCTAATGTAGATTGTTATAGCAAAGTTGTTGAATGTTTGGATGATGGGGGGAAAAGGGTCAAAATCCAAGGAAAGTTTAAACCCATTAATATAGAAACTATCTCAGCAATGCAATTAAAGAAGGAAAGGAGAAGAGGAGGACAAATCTTTATGGTCGAAATTGATGAAGGAAAGGAGGAAAATACCCCAACATTTGAAAATACCCCTTTCTTAAAGGAGTTTAAGGATGTTTTTCCAAAAGAACTACCCGGTTTACCCCCTAAGAGAAAGTTTGACTTTTCTATCGAAGTACTCCCAGGAGCTGAACCAGTATCAAAGGCACCTTACTGAATGAACACAACCAAATTACAAGAGCTCAAAATGCAATTAGAGGAACTCTTAGCTAAGGGATTAATAAGGCCAAGTGTATCACCATGGGGAGTGCCAGTTTTATTTGTTAAGAAGAAGGATGGAACCTTAAGGCTATGCATCGACTATAGGATGTTGAACAAAGTCACCATAAAGAATAGGTATCCCTTACCTCGCATTGAGGACCTTTTTGACCAAATGAAAGGAGCGGCAGTTTTCTCAAAGATAGATCTTCGGTCAGGGTATCATCAACTCAGAATTAAGGAAGAAGACATTCCGAAGACAGCTTTCAGGATGAGATATGGACATTATGAATTCACAGTAGTTCCTTTTGGAGTAACTAATGCCCCAGCTGCATTCATGAACCTGATGAATAGTGTATTCCATGACTACTTGGATAAGTTTGTTTTGGTATTTTTGGATGACATATTGATTTATTCTAGAAATGAAGAGGAACATTTAGCGCACCTACAAATTGTTTTGCAAAGATTGAGAGAACATAAGTTATATGGAAAATTGTCCAAATGTGCCTTCTTTGAGGAAAAGATTCACTATCTTGGGCATATAATATCAAAGGAAGGAATAGCAGTCGACCCAGATAAAATAAAGGCGATAGTAGAATGGCCGATCCCTAAGAATGTTTCAGAGGTAAGAAGCTTTATGGGGCTAGCAGGTTACTATAGGAGGTTTGTGGAAGGATTCTCTAAGATAGAAAATCCCATCACCTCATTGCAAAGGAAGGGCAAAAGGTTTGTATGGACCGAGCAAAGTGATAAGGAATTTCAAATCTTGAAGGGAAAACTAACTTCAGCACCCATTCTAAAGGTACTAGACCCAAATGGACACTTCACAGTTGTAACAGATGCTTCTATTGAAGGGTTAGGAGGAGTACTTGTCCAAGATGAAGGGGTAGTGGCTTACGAATCTAGGAAGCTAAAGACTCATGAAGTCAATTATGCACCCCACGACTTAGAGTTGGCAGCAATTGTGCATGCCCTGCAAAAATGGAGACACTTCTTACTAGGGAAGCCCTTTGAGCTTAAGTCGGACAACCAAGGACTAAAATACATCTTTACCCAACCTCACTTAAATGCCAGACAAAGAAGGTGGTTAGAGTTTCTAAGTGAATATGACTTTGAGATTGAATATATTAAGGGAAAAGAAAATAGGGTGGCAGATGCCTTAAGTAGGAGGAGACACTTGATGACTATAGGAACCTTCAAAACCTCTTTCAAAAGGAAAGTAATGGATGAGCAAGGACATGACCCATGGTATGAGCAAGTCAAATTAACTATAAGACACAACCCGACCGACCCTAAGGTCGAAGGGTATACATTAGATGAAGATGGGTTGCTCAGATACAATAATAGAATCTATGTTCCTAATTCAGGGAAGTTAAGGGAAGTAGTCTTATCGGAGGCTCACAATGCCCCTTATTCAGGCCACCCAGGAGTTAACAAACTTTATGCAGATCTAAAGAAGCTATACTTTTGGCAAGGGTTGAAGAGCGATATTGTCAAGTATGTAGCTAAATGTTTGGAGTGTCAAAGAGTAAAGGCAGAACATAGGCATCCAGCTGGATTGTTACAATTGCACGATGTACCTCAACATAAGTGGCAAGTTATTAGTATGGATTTTGTACAAGGGTTACCCATGTCACCTTCTAGGCATGATGCAATAATGGTGGTAATTGACAAACTCACTAAGGTGGCACACTTTATACTAGGAAATCTGACGGATGATGCACCCACCTTGGCTAGACGCTTCATTAAGGAGATAGTTAGGTTGCATGGAATACCAGAGAAAATCATATCAGACAAAGATGCAAGATTCACTTCCAGGTTTTGGACCACTCTTCAATTAGCTCTAGGAACTCAACTAAATTTTAGCACCGCATACCACCCGGAAACCGACGGTCAGATAGAAAGGACAAATCAGATTATGGAAGACCTGCTTTGCATGTACTGCATGGACCAACAGAGAAAATGGGAAGAGTACCTACCTTTGGTAGAGTTTGCCTACAACAATTCATATCAAACATCTTTAGGAATGGCACCTTTCGAAGCCTTGTATGGTAGACCATGTCGAACACCTCTGAGTTGGGATAGTCTTGAAGATAGAGTGATTATTGGGCCAGATATGTTGAAAGAAATGGAAAGGAAAACTAAGGAAATTAGGCAAAGATTGAAGGAAGCCTCGGATAGGCAGAAAAGTTATGTAGATAAAAACAGAACACCAAGGGAGTTTGAGGTAGGAGAGAAAGTCTTCCTAAGGGTTAGGCCACACAAGAGTTCCATAAGATTTGGGAAAAAGACTAAGCTTGCACCTCGTTATGTCGGACCCTTTGAAATATTGGGAAGAATTAATCCAGTTGCTTATCGGTTGGCCTTACCTCCCCAATTGAGCCGAATCCATGATGTCTTCCATGTATCTCTTCTTAAGAAGTATGTACCTGATGAGAAACACATTTTGAATTGGGATGCTTTGCAGGTCCAAGAAATGGGGGGAATAATGATAGAGCCATTCAGAATCTTGGAGAGGCACCAGTGCCAGTTGCGCAATAGAGAGGTTGATCAGTGCAAAGTGCAATGGGACCAGTATGACGAGAAGAATGCCACGTGGGAGGATACTAAGGAGATGCAACAGCTATTTCCCTTTTTGTTTTGAACATGAACTATAAACTCTTTTGAATGCATTTAATAAGTGCATCGGGACGATGCACAGATTAAGGGGGGGAGGATGTCACAACCCTCCTTTATCACCTTTTTTGATTTAAATACAAAACTCTATTTATATTCTTTGGATGAATTATTGAATGGATATTGTGAGGGAATAAAAATAATAAACCACACACACATGGAAAATGCATATATATTTTTAATTTGTTATTTAATTTCCCTCACCCCAAATTAAGGCACATGTTGTAGGAGGAATAAGAAGCTTCTAGAGGCTTCTCCACCTCCTTGCATGTAACTCCTCCCACTAAACCTAATCAATTTGCATGGAGGCCAAATTGGGAGAGAATCTCTTTTTTTCAATTAATAATTAGGTAGTGGGAATTTGAAATTTCTTTTATAAAATAGGTACAAGTTTCAAAAGAAAAGTTAGCTATTCCATAAGAAATTTCTGCAAGTTGAATTCTCCTTTGTAGTCCACTTTCATTGGCAACTAAGATTTTTGTTGGGAGGATTTCTCTTCAATTTGGAGGATCAAGGAAGACTCTACACCATCTTCAAGGATCCAGGTTCCTTCAACTTAGTTTATGCATTTCATTTTTATTGTAGATTAAATTTGATTAGATTAATTATGAGTATGAAATTCATTTGGGTTTTGTTAAAGAATTAGTTTAGATTTTGTAGAAAATGAGAGTCATGGTTTAAATAAGATTCATTGTTAAAATTCTTGATATGAAATTAGTCTTAGATTTTGTAAAGAATGAAATTTATGGCTTAAATGAGATTCATTGTTTGAAATTTTGATAAGGAATTAGTTTTTAGATTTTGTAGAGAATGAGATTTATTGTTAAATAAGATTCATTGTTTAAATTTTTGATAAGAAATTAGTTTCAGATTTTGTAGAGAATGAAACTCATTGTTTAAATTTTTGATAAGAAATTAGTTTCAGATTTTTAGAGAATAAAATTCATTGTTTAAAATTTTGATAAGAAATTTGTTTCAGATTTTGTAGAATGAAATTCATTGTTTTAAATTCTTAATTTCTGATTTTGTAGAAAATAAGATTCATTGTTTTAATTCTGATAAGAAATTAGTTTCAGAGTAAATAGAAATTAGATTCATTATCTTCAGTTTATTTTGATAAAAATTAGATCTCCCTGTGTGTACAAACCATTTCCTCTGTAGGCAAATCTCCCTGTGTGTATAAATAAATCTCCTCTCTCTGTGAATGAATTTTCCCTGTGTAAGGAAATGAATACCTCTCTCTGTGAATGAATTTTTCTTGTCTAAAGAAATGAACTCCTTTCTCTGTGAATGAGTTTTCCCTGTGTAGGAAACAAAAGAAATGAAGAAAAGAAATAAACTCTCTTTATCTGTGAATGTATTTCCCTGTAAAAAACAAAGAAATGGAAAAATCCCTCTGGTTACTACTTCATTTTGTCCCTGGGACAAACCTGCAACATTGTTAATTACCCATTATTACCCTGCTCTGAGTAATCTTCAAATATTTTTAAAAGTTATAATACTCCTGAATAAAAATGATAATAATAATACTATAACAAATATATACCTATACATATATATATATATATATATATATATATATATATATATATATATATACATATATATATAAATATAAATAAGTAACCAAAAAAAAAAGCGAGAAAGCATTTCGAACTTCAAATCTTCCCTCGAGCCCGTAACGCATGGCGTTTTCGCTGATTGGACGTCGACAACAGTGCATGGACGGTTACGTAGTAACCATCGCAGAGTACGGGGGCCGCGGGTTCCCTCACCTCTGCGGTCCTGCGCATGCAGGGCCGCAGGGGTGATGGGACCCGTGGTCCCCACCCCCGCAACCCTCTTTATTATCATAACGCAATACAATGCCTTTTGCCATTAAATTTAAAATTTGGTTTTTTTTTAGTATTTCGAAATTTGGAGTTTTAATTTGGTTTTTTTTTAAAAAAAAAATAATAATCTAAGTTAATTTCTATTTAGTCATTTTTTTTTTTCCTTTAGTTGATAATAATGACATTTAGGAAATGATGATTTTTTTTTCCTTAGTGTAAATTTAAGGATATTGACTTTCAATTAAAAATGGGATTAATGTGTAGCAAGATTGTAATTAAACCATCCTTAATAAACTTTAAAATTGCAGACTATATTCTTAAAAAAAAATCATTGGGACACTTGATTGGTCCTTAGAGATTAACTTACCTTATTACAAGTACTTGGATTTAATCGTTATTTTGGATTCATTAAGTCATCTTACATCATAGATTAATTGCTTTCGTTAATGGTTCATAGCATGCGAATTTTTTTTGGGATAATTATATCTTTCATGCAATTACTATTATGCAAGTTTCATTTGTTATACAAATTACACTTCAAGTAGTTACTTCAATTAATTACGCCTTCATTTTCATTATTCATAGTTAGATAACTAAATAGAGGAAGTTGGAAAACCAAAACTAGCAACGTTCGGTATATATGGTGCCTCTGGGTCACGCTTACGGGTAATGCCGTCGTGTTGAACTACTGCACTTAACGCCTAATAAAGCTGCATTAACGACGTCTGTGGCATCGTCCCTATAAATCATCGGGGAGTAATAAGGGACATTTGGAAGTTCAAAAAAAAAATCCAAGGGGCGGGTAATCCCTCTTGGATCGATAATTTAATAAGATAACTTTTAAATGAATTTCACATCCGTTGAGATAAACCATAGTAAACCCCTCTTAGGGATGGTCAAGTTAAAAGCTCTCATGAAATTTACTTTATTTATTTATTTATTTATTCATCTCGAAGGGATATTGGTGATTTGCAATTGGGTGACACTCATGATAAGTATTAGGTTCTAGTTATTTTGTTTAGGCCACAAGCAATAGGCCATCTTGAGCCTTCGCTTAAGTGCTAACTTCGTGGGTAGCAACCGCAGAGAAACTGTCTGGGACACTAACCCTAGAAAGGGTTGCGTACCCACAAATCAGTTTACATCAAACCATAGATTAGAAAATAGAACTACATACTTTACGCCTTGATCCCGTGCTGAAGCGGGTATGTAGGTAGTCTTGGGACGGAGTTGTCCCTCGTACTCAGGCCTCGTGGGTGGGGTCTAGGCTTGGTTGAGTAAGAATCCTAATTGAAAGATAAGATAATCAAAACTTAATTCAATGCATACTCGGAAGGAATCCCGTATGGATTCGCTTGACTTCCCGAGGCTTTAAGCCAAATTCCGAGGCGGAATTCAAGCTTGTATTATTTTCTTATTACTCCTAAGGACGGCGACCTCGGTGCATTCTTGTTAGAAGAATGTAGTACTTAGTGAGTGGCTCAGGACCCGAATGGTCCCGATGAGTCTAAGTCTCTGGCCAGAGCATCTCCTATCCCGTTTGGATGGATGCCTACCCTGTATGGGTAGATGCCTATCCCATATTGGATAGATGGAATTTACGTCCCGTATGGACAATTGCCTAACCCGTATGGTTAGAAGCTCACCCCGAATGGATGAATGCCCAATCCTATTTGGATGGATGCCCAGAGTATGCAATTGAATAAAACATAATAAAGGAAAAAAATATATACTCAAATTTTGTTGGATGAATTATGGTGGGTTATTACAAACATGTTGGCATACAAAAGCTCAGAACAGTAATATAACAGTGCAAAAAGGACATTAAGGCTAGTCATTAAGGATCATTTTTTCATCTTGTCATCAAAAGCATAGTGACTTCATTATGTTTCAGAGGGTCATCAGCAACAAAGATATATTATAAACTCAAGGGTCAAAAATGTAATGACAGTAAGGTTTAATTCTCCAAAATCATGAAGGCTATAACAACTCATAAATTTCATAGATATAAAAATTAGTTCTAGAATATAACATTCTCTCTTCTCAATGGAAGGATAGTAATAGTTTTTGTAGCATCATAAATCGTACACCCTTACTAGGGTGCTACAATTCCACGCTTGGTTTAGCACCCACCTTAGTGTGTTTTGCATCTTGCATTTCTAGTTCCTTTAAGCATTTAACTAATTAATTTAATTAAATCTAAATTCATATTTCATCACTTCACACATTATAAAGTTGGGCCCTTTACCATAAGCGTGCCCCTTTTCATCTAATTCCTTCAATTAATCATTAAATCATACCCTAATTATGTCCTATTTTGATCTTTAAGGCCTTATTTCGCATATCAAAACATCTCGGAATCAACTGTAACTTTGGGATTCTCTCTAATATCATCATATCTAATGGCCTTCAAAATTTGATAAAAATTTGGATAGATCGTGTGCAAGTACAACATGGTCCCCGACATTTTTCCCAAAATTTTGGGAGCACAATTTTATGATATTATAATGCTTAATCTTAAAATATTGGTGGGAAATTCAAATCCTAAGTTAGCCTAAAGATGAAATTAATATCTAGGGTTTCATACATAAGATCTCTCTTTCTTCATTTGAAGGTCTAAGGAATCAAATCTTTTTCCTAGATTTGATTGGGGGCTTATGAAGATGTAGGAAAGCAAGAGGAGATCACCGACTGAAGATTGGCTTGTACCCCTCCCCTAGGGTTGGGTATGATTTCATGTTGTTTCTATTTCTTTGTATGAGCTTCATTAAATCAATTTGATTTACATTTATGATTTAGATCACTTTACATCATTGGTTTAGAGCATTTACTTTGTCAATTACAAGCATTTAGGGTTTATTCTTTACAGTTGCTCTAGATTGTTTACTCTCATCCTAGGATCTTGCACACACACAACGTTATTGGACACACTCTTTTACTATACAAATTAGCTATTTGTTGATGTGGAAATTACCGAAACAAGGGTTTGACTAAGTAAAAACTCCATATAGCCACCCAAAACCCTATTTTCAGCTACAGGTGCAGATTCTAGATCCGAATGTCGCTGCAACTTTGAGCATCGACAGAGCACACATAAACTGTTCTAAGGGTCTGATTTGGTCAGAAACTCCTCGGGCAAGGGCATGGCACCTTGGTCCTCCCTATTTTTAGTTGAATTTGGTAGATCAACAATTTAGAATCTAGAGATCTCGTTCTGTCAAGTACAACTTCCAGTTTGCAGAATCAGGACAGGGGAGTAGCACTTTAGTCCTCGACATTTTCCTCATATTTATGGTATAGGTGCACCTCTAAATTTGTCTTTTCATCTATACTTTTTAGTAGTATATTAGTGATTCTCAGTTCTACATTTTTAAATTAGGGTTGTTTATGCATACTTCTATTCTAGGTTAAATCATTCAAATCTACACTTTTGAATCACTTCTTCCTCTCATTTGAAGCAAAGGAATAGAAACCCTAAGAGGTAATCCTTGGCTCTCTCTTCATCATAAGAAGTAGCCAAAGTGTGTTTTTGATAAAGATAAACAGGTTTTACGTGGACCCGAAACCAAGAGTTTTACAGAAACTGGCCATCAGCCAACCAAACAAAAACTAATAGCAAAACAGGGGAACACCTCAGACCGAGCACAAAAAAAAAAAGAAACAACAAACAACAAAACAAAGCACAAACAAATACTCAATTAAGTGAGTGCACTAGCTCCTTGTTCTTCTAGTTAGTAACCTTGTTGATCTCCTCCAATTCCTCTATAATGAACCTGGAGGTACCCTTATTGTTGCTCCTTCTTCTTGTCTTGGAACTAGGGCCCATAGTTTTATTGCCACCCAAAGCAGAGTCTTCACCACCCATATCTTTCTTTCTATTACTATCATCAGGTTCACTGTCAATAGGATTGGATCTATACTCTGCCACCATGGCATTGATCTTTTCTATCCCCTCCATACTATTTCTCATGGCCTCCTTGATTATATCAACCAGATTCTTAAGGTTATTTTTTATCTCCTCCATAGACTGCTCAACCTTCTCAATTTTTTCTCATGATTACATTTCATAACCTCCACATCTTGGGAAAGCTTTCGGGTCATGATCATGAGCTTCTTCATTTTGTTAGGCTCTGATGAATCACTGAAGATATCAATTATCTCCTTAATCCCTTCTTCGAGGGTATCAATCTCCTTCCCCACCCACTTCCAACAATTGTCCAGGCTTCTAGTCACTTCCATCACCAGATTCATTAGAGTAATTTCCTTTTGTAATCCACTATCCATATCTTTAAGAAGATTCCCTTGCTTCTCCTTTAGGACATTAAGAGGAATGTCCAATTTGATTTCCTAGTCCAAGGTCTTGGGACCATAGTCTTTAGCAACCAACTTCTTTTTTTTGGAATAAGGCTCAGTTTTAGAAACCATCTTGTTGGTCGAGTTCTATTTACTTGCAGCCCATCTAGGGGGGTTCTTGCTTCTATGGGTTCCAGGAAATTGACCAACATCTCACCCTCTTCAATTGGATTATAATCAAGGTCAACAAGAGGTTTGGCACTCCCACTATCCTCCATCTCCATATCCGTATCAAAGACATCTTGAACATCAATATTAGGGATTTGGCCTTTCTGAGAGAGAGAGAGGGCACAACTTCATGTGCTTTGGTGTACGCCATAATGAGAAAAATAAGCCCTTCATGGAGGACCGGATTATTCAGATTCTCGGCATGTTTTTCAAGACTATTCTCCAAAGAAGAAACCAGATAGAATGAAATTGAAATCACTTTTCAATGCCTAAAGTGATTGAAGATGGTAAAATGATAAGAAAAGATACTAGCATATCTACCATCAAGCGTAATGTACCTCATAATGAATTAAGCCATATCTTCCTAGGGAACCATAATATCCTTTCTGTTGTAGCCACCGTCCACCATTTTATTAACTCTTAATTGCTCGTTTTCTTTATCAAAAAAATTTGCCATGTCTTCCTCCCCTATTTTTCTGTCTCTGTAAAACCTTCTTCCATTCATAGCCAAACCCGTAACCATAGCCACTAGGGTTTCATCCACCTAAAATTTAGCACCATAAGCCCTCAAAACCCCTTTCTTCCACCCATTGACAAATGTTTCCATGAGCAGAGGAGAAGGGCCATGTAGTCTTTCCAAGAAGGGAACGATCCTCCCATCAATAATTTCTTGCCACACCTCCTTATTTTTCTTCCATTTATCAAAAGTGGGTTGTTCTTGCCTATTCTTTTCCTTACCCATAATGGTCTGGGTTGCCAAATAGAAACAAAAAATGGGACACACCAGAGAAGTCTCCAAATAGAAGTAGGACAGGGGCCACACAAGAAGAGAAAAATTCAATGCACAAGGGAATTTTCTAGATCTTCGAATAGGGAAATTGAAAGGAAATCATTTCCCCAACAACTTAATCAAATCATGATTATTCTTCATTGACTACCGCAAGTGGATAGTATCATCGTATGCCAGGTCGCACAATTTTTTTGGGAAAGAGTCCTAATTGCTCCACTATTTTTCTGCCACGTAGCCCACCGCCATATTGGCCAATAAATACACCACTTTATTTCCTTCCTGAAATACGTGAGAGATTTTGAATTCATCCAACTTTTTAATAATATCACAACAATCTTTGATCAAGTTGGCAATAGTCCAGCTAGGATCTGTACGCCCATTCAACCAATTGATAATGTTAAGTGAGTCAGATTCTAGCCAGACCTTTCTAAATCCTTCCCTTTTAGCCACGTGTAATCCTAAATGGGCAACACTGGCCTCCACAAAATACTTGGACTGGATGCCCAAAGGGAGTGCCACCATAGAAACAAGCAAATGCATATGATTCCTAGCCACTCCCCCACACCTAGCCGGCCCAAGATTCCCTTTAGCCACCCTATCAACATTGATTTTGATCCATCCCATAGGGGGGGGATGCCATAAAACATTATGTCTGCACTATTTAATTTTGTGCATAGGAATGGAGATATTCTAGCCAATTTGCCATCGTTTGATAGTATCCCACTCCTCTTGGAGAGTAGGGAGGGGATGGTCATTCCTTCTACTAGGACATGAGTGAATAAATTCTCCTTGATATCATTTCTAATTCTAAAATTCACAACAAGCGTAAGAGATTCCAAATCTCTAAAAACTCTATTGCTTCTTTCTTTCCAAATACCCCAAGAAATATGAGGCAGAGAAATATTCCAGAGGACTCCCAAAGCCTAATTGTCGAAGGGGAACTTCCATTCAAACCAGAGTCTTTGAACAAAATCAAGGAAGACCCAATTACTATTCCAGATATCAAGGAAGAAACTCCAGATATCCATGGCAAAAGAGAAGTGCAGCAAAAGATGACCAACATTTTCCTCCGCTTCTTTGCATAGGAAGCATCTGTTAGTAATAGGAAGACCTCTTTTGCAAAGGTTGTCAATAGTAGAAATATTAGCCTGCATGAAAAGCCAAAAAAATATGCTAATTTTTGGAGTTAAAAGCTTATTCCAAATAAAAGCCTAGAAGGGGGAGGGAGAGAAATTCCTGGAGATGAACTTGTAGGCATCCGTAACCTTGAATTTCCCTGAAGAAGAGAAATTCTAGAACACTTCATCCTCCACATGAGAGCGAGGGATATGAATATAGTTTGACCAAGGTTGCAAAGGAATCAAAGCATCATCCACAGATTTGAGATCTAACTAGGCTCTATCTGTAATAAAATCAGCCACCCAAGAGCCAATTTTTCTAAGATATAATTCTTTGAAAGGAGGAGCCCAAATAGAATCTGAAAGGGGGCCATCACCAATCCACCATTCCTCCCAAAATATGATTTTAGTTCCTTTCCCCAGCACCCATCTACAACCATGAAAGATAATATTGGTGGAACCAAAGAAATTTCTCCATAAATCAAAGACAAAGTTGGGAAGGTCATAAGATTCCAGCATGTTTTGGATACCTTGGATGTGGTATTTATGTTTGAAAATATCAATACATTCATTATTCTCTTTAAGACATCTCCATAGTTCCTTGGCCATCAAGGTTTTATTAAAATATCTCAAATTTATAATGTCCATCCCCCCATGGACTTGGGAAGGAAAACTTGTTTCCAAGCCACAAGATGCAACCTATTCTTAATTTTAGTCCTTGTCGACAATTTTTTTTTTGAAGTCTTTCCAATCTATCAGCAATTTTGATGAGAATTTTGAATAAACTCATAGCATACACCAGGAGGCTCTGTAGTGTAGCTTTGAGTAGTTGGAACTTACCAGCCTGGCTTAACAAAGTACCTTTCCACCAAGCCAACTTATTCTAGAATCTATCAAAAATATTCAGCTAGAAGGAATCTGGGGCCGAACCATGGCAGAGAGGAAGACCTAAATAAGATTTAGGCAAAACCCCAACTTTACACCCCAGAATCATGGAAATATTCATTTTCCTGTGCTCTGAGGTGTTAAAGAAAAAAAAGGAAATTTTAGCCAGGCTAATTTTTTGTCAAGTGCCTTGCTCATAAGTATCCTGAGTCATTTTTACATTCTTAGCTTCTTTAACCGGAAT
The DNA here is from genome assembly GCF_030272615.1 of Cryptomeria japonica. Classification (NCBI taxonomy): domain Eukaryota; kingdom Viridiplantae; phylum Streptophyta; class Pinopsida; order Cupressales; family Cupressaceae; genus Cryptomeria; species Cryptomeria japonica. Next base: position 168,792,905 of record NC_081414.1, read on the forward strand.
TTCCCCCATCAACAAAGTATCATCCATGAATTGTTGGTGTTAACAGGTAGAGGCTTGAGAAAAGGGCCATAAGCCCAAAAGATTACCTTTTCTAACTTCCCTGTGGATAATTTTACTGAGAGCTTCACTCATCAGAATGAAAAGGAAAGGAGATAAAGGATCCCCCTGTCTAATGCCCCTTGACGCATAGAAGAAACCAGAGGCAAGACCATTGATCAAGATTGAAAATTTGGGAGTGGACACACATTGGTCAATAATCTGGATGAAATTATCTCCAAATCCAAACACCCTAAGGATTCTGAGAAGAAAACTCCAATTGACTCTATCAAAAGCTTTCAACAGATCCAATTTTAGAAAATAGATAGGTTTTTTATTGATAGATAAGGAGTGAATATTCCCATGCACCACAATTACAGAATCCAAAATCCACCTCCAAGGAACAAACCCATTCTGGTGTTTAGAAATTAAAGAGGGGAGGTATTTCTATAAGCCTGATCACCAGGATCTTGGTGAAAATTTTATAGATAGAATTTCATAGACTAATATGTCTAAAATCTTGAAAAGAACAAGCATCAGGTTTCTTGGGAATGAGGACAAAGAAGGTGGCACTCAGCTCCTTCAGAAGAGAGTGGGACCCAAAAAACTCTTGTGCAATGATGACCACATCAGAGCCTAAGATCTGCCAAAAGTTTTGAAAGAAAAACAGAGGAAAGCCATCAGGGTCAGGGACTTTGTTACCTTTAAAAGAGAAGATTGCTTTATGAACTTCATCATGAGTGGGGATTCTAGTTGTAGACACCTAAAATTGTCATGTCTAATTAAATAAATATTTTATTTATTTAATTACTTTAGCCTAATTACTCTATTAATTAAATAAATCTTTATTTATTTAATTAATTCATTTATCCTCTTCCAGCCTTATTTCTCATTTGAATAAATACTTTATTTATTTAAATTATCCTTTTTCTAAATTAAATAAATAATCTTATTTATTTAATTTATCCCACTTCCTCTATTAATTAAATAAATATTTATTTATTTAATCAATTCATCAGCCTTTTCTACCCATGACACATGTCACTCATCTCTTAATTCCTACACTACCTACCCTCTCATCATTTTATTATTTCTTTTACCTACCCTTTAATCTTAGTCGACCATTTATCTTTTACACCTCTCAATCTTACCCCTCCATTTCTTATAGTGTCTTCTATAGAAGGAGATGATATCTTCATTATCAACTAACTAACTACTTGATCAATTGACTACACTATGCCTTTGCACTTTCATATGCGATCCTACTTGCAACCACATTTTCATTCTTTGTTGAACTCTTGTGCACATAAAATCTGAGAGCAAATATATTAAGCAAGATCAATGGAGATAGGAAGAATGGAGATCCAAACCCTATTGGACATGTTATGGTATAATCTTTGTGATTTCATTTGATTTGCATTGTCTTAGGTAATCTTCATATGTTATGGTGGATCTTTGTTGTTGTTAGGCTAGGGTTTTGTAGTTGAATTCATTTAGTCTTTCAATATTGTTGTATACATTTTCACTGTATATACTAGTTAGCTCCATGTTCATATCCTGAGAGAGAATGTTGGGAATTTCTTACAAGATCTCATCTTCGAGCAAAGCCTTAAGAGGGTCATCAACTGATAAGAGATTAGTGATGTAACTGATAGCTTCCTAGCAAATCTCTTCATTCTTATCAATCCATCTTTGGCCAACCTGAATTTTACTGATTCTATTAGCAGCCCTATGTTTGAGGGTCATCATATGGAAAAATAGTATTTTTGTCACCACTTTTAAGCCATAAGGCTCTAGATCTTTTCTTTAAGAATTCCTCCTCTTTGGAAATAATATCATGTAGTTTAGTTAAGATCTCAATTTCTTTATTCTAGACGTCATTATCAAACCCAGAATCCTGGATATGCTTCTAAACCTCCTCAAGATCCTACTTGAGCTTATCTTTAAATTTGAAAATATTACCAAATGATGACTTGTTCCAAAATTGAATATTAGACTTGACATTGGATAACTTCTTGGCAATAGGAAACATGGTCGTACCCTAGATATCAATATTCCACCACTCCATAATTTTATCATGGATGTCAGGGGCCATCAGCCACATTTTCTCAAATCTAAAGGGGTGCACCTTTCTTCTAGATAATGGAGTCACAAAAAGACAAATAGGGAAGTGATCAGATCCTAATCGGGTCAAGGCATTGAGTTTACAAAAATCATTTTGTATCCAATTAGGAGAGACAAGGCTCCTATCTAGCTTAACCTAAATGAGATCCTCCCCACTACATCTATTAGACCAAGTGTATTTAGCCCCAATAAGATCTAGGTCCAATAGTGTCAAAGAATTAATCATATTAGCCAAGTCTTGTCTACTATCAATAGAAATAGGCATGCCCCCATATTTATCCAAGTTTGAGAGAGGGGTGTTGAAATCGCCTAGGAGTATCCATTTCTCATTAGGGAAAAGTGATCTTGCATGACAAATGGAATACTAGATAACTTTCCTATTAGTTCTCCCATTAGGAGCATAGATGTTGGAAATAATCAAGGAGGACCTATCTTTAAGATTATAGAGCAATGTGATTAGGAGAAGAGAGAACCACCTTACCATGTAATAGTCTCAGATTCCAAAGAGTTGCGATACCACTTGAAGCACCATCTGCATTAACACAATGAACACCACAATCTCCAAAAATTGGCTATTTAATCTTTTCCACTTTACTACCTTGCATTTTAGTCTCTTGAACAAGGCAAATATCCAGGTTATGATCCCTAACCAAGTTGGATAGAAGATCATGCTTATGGGGATGATTCAATCCCCTTATATTCCACAAAATAATTTTCATTTAGTAAGAGAGGGGGATCCCATCCCCATTTCTGGTAATTTTCTCTGGGCTCCATCCACAAGGGAAGCCCCACTCTTCGTACCTCTACTAACCGCATTGGGTGGCCTCCCCACCCCCCGTGAATCTGACCCATGGTCTGCTTTTGTCTATTTCTGGTTGAAACTCCCCTAAAGGCCGAAGTAGATTGGCCAATAGGAAAATTCCTTCTTGTGTTTTTGGGTTTGACCTCAATAAAGGGACATGAGTCCTCTTGGGATGATTCCAGTGTGAGTGAAACTTGGGGTTTTGCCTCGACAAAGTTACCCATATCAATGACCAGTTGAATGGGAATATCTGGGATAGTCCCATTCATATTTAAAGTATTCCCTTCTTCACAGGGAGCATTCACAATAGGGGATTCCCAAACATTCTCCTCCAAGAGCGAAGGGTTAGGAGCATGGACCACAGGTACATTTGAAGTAAAATGTTCTCTAGGAATGACCCCATCTTCCACAAGTGGGGGAGGAATAGAGGGATCAACATATCCATTTGAATCATTGCATAATCTTTCTAGAGGGGGATCAGAGGATAGGGCACTCCTCTTCTCTAAGAGCGGCTTGTCATTCCTCTTTCTCCATCCCTTCTTTGGCTTAGATGGACACTGCCTGACCCAATGACCCACTTTTTTACAGTGGAAACACGTAAAAGGGATGGATTCATACTCCACTTTCTGCACCCATCTGCCCAACTTAGAGAAAAAATCAATCTCAAATTGCAAGTTTGTAGATTGTTTGACATTGACACACAATCTGGTATAAACAAGGCATCTTTTAGCTGTAGTCATTGGGTCAATTGAAATTAGCTCTCCAAAACATGCTGCAATGCCTACAAAAATTTCTTCTCCCTAGAACTCCATGGGTAAACTTGTAAATCTAACCCATTGGGGCTTCATTACATTCCCAATCTTTGGGATTAAATCTTGGTTCCCACTTTTTGAGGGCTGGCAAGGCTTTTCCTAGCATCGAGGGACCACCCACCAAAACAAATCAAAGATCTTCCTCACAAGTTAATGAAAAAGAGAAGAAACCACCAGCCATAGAAACAACATTAATTTGACCCTTACCCTTCCATTTTCTAGACACCCACGCTCTAACAGCCTCAATATTGGGATGTGGTCTAACAAACTTACCCACAAGACTAAGTTCATGTGACTCATATTTTGATCCATAATACAGTCTGGGATAGAGATGGAGCAAGCACCAAACTCTAGGTCAACTTTATGTGGAACCCAAATAATGGCCTTACCCTTAAGCTTAGACCCAAATAATGAAGCCCATTTCTTATTGCACTCTGCAGACAGACTCTTAAAAAAGACCTCCGCAGTATTGGGGCCCTCAACACCACCAGGTTTTTCAGAGATGAAAAATTTAACATTGGTTGTATTGTGCAGGGTACCACCATCCCATGTATTTTTTGAGGCCCCATCTGTGGGATCAGTATCCAATTCGACAAAGGGGCGAGTCACGGGGGAAACCCCTAGACCCCCAAAATGCGGGAAAACTGCACCAGGGCCATTCAAATTCAAACCTGAATGAACCGAAGCTCCCGCTCCTGCTCTGCTCTTCAAAAATTTAATTATATTAAGTAGCCAAAGTGTGTTACCAAAGTGTGTAGCCAAAGTGTGTTACCTCTAGGCTCTTTCGTATTCCATAGTGTGTACATGAGAGTGGGATTAGAGCTTGTTTGCTTAGTTTCACTTTTTCCCCTACACATTTTGGTGAACCTAACATGAATCCAATCTCATTTTCATTACATTGCATTGTTATATCTAGACTTAGCATCTTTTGTTTTCTTTATAAACATAAAATTCCAAAAAAAAGTGAAAAAATTAAAAAAAAAAGGATTTCCCTTTATTTGCTTGCATTGTGTGTTTAAATTTTATTCAATTTCCATATCAAAATATGTCATATTTTTATTTGCAATATGTTCATACCTTTGATTATGTATGCAATTATGTTGATTATGAGTTTAGTAAGGTTGAATTAGATAAATCTCTAGATGATTTTTTGAACCCTAAGCCTTCTAAACCCTCATTTTTTCCAAAAACTAATCAACCTTGTTACTATGTCATTTCATGGTGATTAGAAAGATAAGTTGAATGATTCCTCTCATGGATACATTCATATCAACTCTAATAGATCTAGCAACATGGTTTCCTACAACAATTCCCTTTATGAGGATATGTCTCCCTTTGAATCAAAAGATAAACCTTTCAATCGATATGACCATGCTTTGTTGGATGATGACTTTATGTCTTTTCCTAAATCTTCAAACAAAACAATACATATGAAAGGTTAACCAACATGATAAATGTGAAATAGCATAGCAATCCTCTTTTTGTAGTCCAAGGTGCTTATCCTTCCTCAACCTCACAACTTCCCAATCAACCTCTTTTCTTTGTTCAAGGTGGGTATAGTCATGATTCCTTTAATACTCCTAACAAACCTATCATTGTTGTGCAAGGAGGAAATCCCACTAAGAGTCCTTATAGTTATGCTAAACAACTAACAAAGGAGAGTCATCATGCAATTGCCCACACTTATAACACAAGAAATAATAAGCAACATAATCCTCCTCTAGTTATTCTTACTTCTCTTCTTGATCCTCAATATATTCTTCCTCAAGCACCTCACATTTTACAAACTCTTGGTAAGTAATATGAACTTATTGAACAAATAAAAGCTACTCCTGCCAAGATATCCCTTTGGGACTTGATTCAAACTTCTTCAACCCATCATGGAATGTTAAAAGATGCCTTGAAAATTTTGAATGTCCCACATGCCATGACATTCAACAATATGGTTTCGTTGATTGATTCTATCACATCTCCTAAAGCTTAAATTGTGTTTACCCAAGATGAATTACCCACTAGTGAGATCCAACATCAATATGATCATTTAATGATTATGGTTATCATAAAGAATAGTGCAATAAGACAAACACTAGTGGACAATGGTTCTGGCCTTAATGTTTGTAGCATTACCTTGTTGCATAAAATCAATGCCGATACATCTCTCATTAAGCCTGATTCTATCACTATCCGAGGCTTCAATAATGTTGCCAAATCTTCATTAGGTTTCATCACCTTACCTATTAAGGTAGGTCCTATTATGTTTCCCACACCTTTTCATGTCATACATGGAAATCTGACATATAATTTGTTATTAGGGAGACCTTGGATTCATAGCATGCAATTTGTCCCCTCTACATTGCATAGGCAAGTCAAATTTATTTACAACAATAGGACATGTACCTTGCTAGGTGATACCAATCTCCAGGCTTGCCTCCAAACATCGACATCCAAATCCTCTTCAACTGGTTCTTCTCCAACTATCTTAGATGATTCTTCCAAAGCTTCTACTCCTACTAGTGTGTCTATTTCCTCTAGTCTATCTCCTACCTCTGGTTCATCTCCCAGTGATTCCTCAAATGAACCTAAGGTTCCTGAAGAAAAGCCTTCTCAACTTGGTTCTACCACTAAAGATGCCTTTTCTCCTGAAGAGATTCTTGCAGAAGATAATTGGGGAACCCTTGACTTTAATCCTACTCTCATAGGAGAATATTAAATTCCCCTAGAGAACCCAAGGTTGAAAAGAAGAAAGAAGAAGAAGAACCTAAAAATAAATCTACTTTATTTGGGCCATTGAGTAATAACTTTGTGGTAGATTCTCAAACTTCGTGTCCCTTGGTTTCTGATCTAAAGGATTTTGATTCTTCACTTTATGTGAATCCTTCTTCTCTTTCAGAAATGGCTAACCTTTATGGTCCTAGTTTTCACCTCCTAACTAGGTGTGGATATAATTGTAATGGTTGTGGTTCCCAAGAACAAGGGATAAAGTGAAAAATAAATTTTGTGACACAATATTTGGACTTGGTTATGATCCTTTTGAGCATACTAAAGCTTCTAAGAGACTATCTATTAGTGTTAATTTTATTGCTACTTCTCTTTCACTAAAATATCCAGAGTATATTGATTGTGACTCTTCTAGTGTCTTTGCTTTGGCTGATTTTCCCACTGATGATTCCTTAGCTGAATTCCTAGGAGTCTATGCCAACCTTCCTTGTTATCATCATAATCACAGTCTTCCCTATTGTTTGAATACATAAGCTTACTATGGGAAAGAAAGAAATAATGATGAGATTGTTAAAGAATTTCCTCAGTTGAAAGACACTCCTCAACAAAGTAATCTCCTCATAAGTGACACTATTGATATCTAGATGGATCCTTGTATTGAAGATAACGTTATTAAGATAGGGAAATTCTTGGATGAACAAGAACATAAACAATATTTTTAATTGTTACATGAATTCCCTGAAATCTTTTCTTGGATATATTCTGACATGCCCGACATTGATCCTAAGAATGTCACTCATAACTTTGTCTTAGTTCCTGATGCTAAACCTATGAAATAAAAGATTCAAAAGATGAATCCTAAAGTAGCATTACTTGTTAAGGATGAGATTGAAAATTTATTGGATGTTGGATTCATCCATCCTATCGATTATTCCCCATGGATTTTAAACATTGTGGTCATGGCTAAATCTAATAACAAGATTAGGATGTGTATTGATTTTTGAGATCTTAATAAAGCTTCTTTGAAGGATGATTTCCCTCTTCCAAATATCGATATGATAATGAATTCCATAGCAGACCATGCTTTGTTAACCTTCATGCATGGTTTCTCAAGATATAATCAAATCTTTATTAATCCTCAAGATAAATTAAAAACTACTTTCACCTCCCCTTAGGGCACGTTTTGTTGGGTTATGATGCCTTTTGGATTAAAAAATGCAGGTGCTACCTATCAACATGCTATGACCCTCATCTTCCATGATTACATGCATAAAAACTTAGAAAATTAGGTTGATGATATCTTAGCTAAATCCATCCTTCGAATAGATTATGTTAAGATCCTTCATCAAGTCTTTGAAAAAATTCGCAAGTACAACATGCGCTTGAATCCCCGAAAGTGTGTTTTCAGTGTGGATAATAGAAAACTATTAGGATTCATAGTTTCACATCATGGAATTGAAGTGGATACGAAGAAAATAGATTCCATTGTCAACATGTCACCTCCTAAAAATATTTCCCAACTAAAAAGTTAACAAGGAAAAATTCAAGTTATTCGTAGGTTTGTTTCTCAGCTTGTGGATTGTACCTTTTGTTTTACTCAGTTGCTTAAAAAGATTATCACCTTTCAATGGAATGAGGATTGTCATCAAGCATTTGGAGGCTTAAAAGCATATTTGGCCAATCCTCCTATTCTCCAACCTATTGACCCTTCTAAACCCTTTCTTTTATACACAACAACTTCCCTTCATGCTCTTGCAATCTTATTGGCACAATGTGATAAGGATGGTACCGAGAATGTCTAGTTTATTGTATAAGTCGCACTCTGCTTGATTAAGAAGTCCAATATTCTATTATAGAAAGACAATGCCTAGCTTTGGTCTTTGCAACCCAGAAATAAAGGTATTATCTTTTGAATATTGAAGTCCATGTTATCATTAAATTTGATGCACTCAAATATATTTTCTCAAAAACTGATCTTTCAAGATTCTTAGCCAAGTAGGTTATGATCTTGACCAAGTTTTACCTTAAGTTTGCCTTGCAGAAGGCAATAAAGGGCCAAGGATTGACCGACCACTTAGTTGAGGCTCCTTCACCCTTCTCCCTACGTAACCCAGACTCTTCCCAATGAATGCATTCTCTCTACTGAGGTTGATGAGACTTGGGAGTTATATGTGTTGGTATTTTGGTATGGTTTTGTCATTGATGTCAACACCTACTAAAACACTAGCACTTTAAAGATCCAGTAGCATTCACCGGCAAGCAAGTAACTATTGCACAGTTACTAGTATATGGTTCACTAGTAGGATATAATGATCACTGGCACTTGGAATAATATGAATGACACTTGGTAATATCGAAGACATCATTTGGACAACTTATCTTAATGAATTAATCATTGGTATCGTAGCATCGTAAATTGTATGCACTTGCTAGGGTGGTACAATTTCACACCTAGTTTAGCACCCACCTTGGCGCATTTTGTATTTTGCATTGCATTTCCCCTTTAGCACTTAATTAATCAAATTAATTAGGTCTAAGGTTCTATTTTATCATCTCCCACATCATAAAGTTGGGCCCTTTCATTAAAGTGTGCCCTTTTCATTTTATTCCTCCTATACATCATTTAATCAAAAACCCTAATTAGGTCCTATTTTGAACTTGGGGGCTTGATTTCGGGGGTCAAAACATCTTGAAATCACCTGTAACTTCGGGATTCTCTCTAAAATCATCATATTCGACGGCCCTGAAAATTTGGTGAAAAGTTGTCGGGACCATGGCGCCCGGAGTGCACATGGTCCCGGACATTTTTCCCGAAATTTTAGGAGCGCGATCCAATCATAAAATAAAGCTTAACCCCAAGAAATTGGTGGGAGATTCAATCTCTAGGTCGGCCAAAAGTCAAAATTAAGAGCTAGGGTTTCATATATAAGAGCTCTCTTTCTTCATTTGAAAGGATCCGATTTTCGTTTTCTGGAACCTCATATGCAGCGAAAGAGTAGATCTTTGAAGACTTCAATAACATTCAACATCCCTCTATCAAGAATTTATCAATTTCATTCATCCATTTAGGGCTTGGAAGACATTGAAGAACAATAGGAGATTACCGACTGAAGATTGGCTTGTACTCCTCCCTTGAGGGTTGGGTATGATTTCATGTTGTTTTCATGTCTTTGCATAAGCTTCAATATATCCTTTATTCATGCTTTAGATCACTTTGCATCTTGATTTAGAGCATTTACATTATCATTTACTAGGTTGCTCTTGATTTAGATCACTTTCTAGGTTGCTCTAGTTTGCTTTCTTGCATTTAAGGACCTTGCACACACACTAGGTCTGCACACACAATACATTTTACAATACAACTTGGCTATTCGTGGAGGTGGAAATCACCGAAGCGGGGATTTGATTAAGGTAAAACCCTATATAGCCGCCCACCACACCTTTTCAGATATAAGTGCAGGTTTCGGAATTCGGACAACGTCGCAAGTTACAGATCCGGAAGAAGCAGACGGAGACCGAACAACACACCAAATTTCAGAGCAAAAGACTAGGACAGGGGCGTGGGGTGCCCTGGTCCTACCAGGACAGGGGTGCTGGGCGCCCTGGTCCCTGGGACAGGGGCGCTGGGCGCCCTGGTCCTCCTGACAGACAACATTTTCAGCATTTTTGACAGCTTTTCCAGAGTGCAAAAATAGTAGTTTCCAGAGCAGTTTCAGGGGAAGAATCAGGATAGTGGCACCCACGCCCCCGTCCCAAACATTTTCAGTCAGATTTTAACTCCGGGTACACATTTTCATTCTTGCTTTGTCCTTGTGTTTACAGCTTTCCATTGTTTAAGTTCAATTCTGCAATCTTGTTATTAGTTCATACTTGCACTTTGGGGTTAGGGATTGAACTTGCATCATTTTATCTTTCAATTACAACAAAGGAATAGAAATCCTAATAGGTAGCCCGTGGCTCTCTCTTCCACAAAAAGAAGTAGCCAATTGTGTGATACCTCTAGGCTCTTTCGTATTCCACAAATGTGTGATTGAGAGTGAGATTAGGGCATGTTTGCTTAGTGTCACTTTTTCTCCCACACATTTTGGTGAACCCGACGTGAATCTATCATTGCTTCCTCTTGCACTGCATTTGTTAGATCTAAATCTAGATTTAGCGTGTTTCATTTAAGTTTCATTTTCAAAAAAAAAAAAAAAAAAAAAAAAGAAGGAAAAGAAAGAGTGTGTTTTATTTCTTTGCATTGTGTGCAATTTTTAAAAATGTCAAATTTTTATTTGCAAGATGTTCATATTTGTGATGATTATGAGTTAGATGAAGCTTTAGATGAATTTTTGAAACCTAAATATACCAAACCTTCATTTTACCAAAAACTCATAAACATTGTGATGAGAAAGATAAGTCGAATGATTCCTCTCAAGGGTACATTCCTATCAGCTCTTCCACTAAATCTAGTAACATGGTTGTTTTCAATGATCCCCTCTATGAAGAGATATCTCCTTTTGAATCAAAAGATAAACCTTTTAATAGATATGATCATGCTTTGTTGAATGATGCCCTTGATGCCTTTGTGTCTCCTAAAAAACACTCCCTTCATGAGGATCCTTTTGTGCAAGAAGATGACATTATCCCTACATTTCCTAGTGATGGCCTTTCCTTTTCCAACAAAATTCCCACTAGAGATGATGAATTAATGATAAATGCTTACCCTTCTCCTAAATTTGGTCTTACCCATAACCATCCCTTAGAGAAAGAAGATGAAATAATAAGCAATTTCCTTAATTCTCTCTCCCCTAAAGATCATATTGAACATATTTTGAGGAAAGAGGATGAGTTTAACACATCTATTGATGCTCTCCCTCCTAAGGATGAGGAATTAATAAACAATGTTATCTCCTCTCCTGAAATTGACAATACTTCAAACATTCCTTTCAACAACCTCACTATTTGGGATGAACCATTAGAAGAAGGTATAGATTATTCTTTACCCCTAGCCAAAGGGGATGAAATCAAGATTGAAAACTCCCTTGATAGTTTCTCACCTTCCTTGAATCTCAATCATTCTCCATCTAAAAATAAAGCATCTCCCTCTCCTCAACTTGGTTCTACTCATAAGGAAACCCTAGTTCAAAGCAAGATGGTTAACATTTCTTTCAAAGATCTCCCTCTCAAAAGTGAGACTTTAGAGAGTAGTGTTGATCCTGCTCCTAGAGAGTTTATTCCCCATGTAGATCCTGTGATGATAAAGGATGATATGACCTTTCCTAGTATGACTCTTCCTACTAGAACATCAATGCCTACCTCTTGTCTCTCTCCTAAAATTGATTTAATCCGTGATAAAATTTTAGTGCAAGAGAAGACTATCAATAATTCTTCCAACACTTTTGTTCATTCCTCTAAACCATCCTCAATCAATTTAATACATGTGAATGAAACACCTAACAAACCTCTCTTCATTGTCCAAGGTGCTTGTCCTTCTCAAAATTCTCAACCTTTAAATAAGCCTATCTTAGTGGTTCAAGGTGGTTATGCTAATGATTCTTTTCGCACTCCTAAGAAACCTATTATTACTGTGCAAGGAGGTTATTCTTCTAAGAGCCCTTATGAGTATGCTAAGCAATTGACTAGAGAGAGTTATCATGCGGTTGCCCATACTTATAATACTAGAAACAATAGGCAACCTAATCCTCCTCCAGTTATCCCAACTTCACTTCCTCCTTCCCAACCTATTCTTCCTCAAGCTCCATGTATTTCACAAGTTCTTGGTAAGGAATATGATCTCATAGAACAACTTAAAGCTACCCCTGCTAAGATATCCCTTTGGGATTTGATCCAAACTTCTTCCGCTTATCATGGAATGTTACAAGATGCCTTGAAAGATTTGAATGTTCCTCCACCTAATACATCTAGTAATATAGTGTCTTTGGTTAACTCTATGATGAATCCTAAAGCTCAAATTGTGTTTACTCAAGATGAGTTGCCTACTAGTGAAATTCAATATCAATATGATCCCTTGATGATTGTGGTTATCATAAATGACACTGCTATAAGACGAACACTGGTAGATAATGGCTCTGGCCTTAATGTGTGTAGCATTAATCTATTGCATAAGATGAATGTGGATACATCCCTTATTGAGCCTGACTCCCGTCCCATTCGAGGCTTTGATAATGTGGCTAAGTCTTCATTAGGTATTATCACCTTACCCATCACAGTGGGACCTGTTACTTTGCCTACTCCTATCCATGTTATGTCGGGAAATCTAACATACAACTTGTTATTAGGGAGACCTTGGATTCACGGTATGCAAGCTGTCCCCTCTACATTGCATAGACAAGTTAAATTCATTTATAACAATAAGACATATACCTTGATAGGTGATACTAATTTTCAAGCTTGTTTGCAAACATCTACTTCCAAAGGGAGTTCTTCTAAATCTTCCTCTTCTAGTGATGACTCTTTACCTATGGACAAATCATCATCCTCTGATAATCAAAATTCTTTGGATGAAGATTCTTCTCAACTTGAATCTACACATGAAAAGGCTTTTGATCCTAAGAAGGTTCTCGCAGAAGATGATTGGGGATCTCTTGACTTTAATCCCACCTTTGTAGGTGAGTATAGGGTTCCTCCTAGAGCGCTTAAAGTTAAAGAGAAGGAAGAAGCTAAAAATCAGTCAATCTTACTTGAACCTATGAGTAATAATTTTGTGGCCGCTTCTCAAACTTCTTCTCCTCACACCTCTAATTATGAAGAGTTTGATTCTTTGTCTTATGAAAAACCGCCTTCTCTTTCTGAAATGGCTGATCGTTATGGTCGTGGTTTTCGCATTTTTTCTAAGCATGGGTATCATGGAAATGGTTGTGGCGCTCACGAACAAGGGATAAAGGTTCCTCTAGAGAATAATCTTCACAATTATGCCTTTGGACTTGGCTATAATCCCTGGAAGCCCACCAAAGCATCTAAAAGACCATCTCTCAGTGTGAATGCTATATTTAGTAGTGATGATGATCTCACTTCAACTAAATCATCTTCTACTTCTATCAACTCTCATTCCCCTCATAAGGAAATCTTGGCGATGAACAAATCTCTTTATGACTCCCCTCAAATTTCTAAATCCGCTTATGAATCTTTTTCTCCTATTCATCATAAAGTCCTTTCCTCTAGGGATAAGGCTCTAATAAATTACACTCATCCCTCTTCTAAGATTTCTTGTGACTTTTCTTCTTCATTTTTTATCATTTTATACATGTTTTTGATCTCACTTATAGTTGAGCATTTAGCATGTCATATTCAAATACCTCATTCAATCTATCATGTCTTTAAATAACATTAATGGTTGTTATGTTGCTCATCATTATGTGACATTGGTAGCTCATTTACTGGGGGCTCATTGTCATTCATGATGGTACAATTTCAAGTGCAATCATATTTTTGAAGCAACATAATAGCCTCATTTTTCTATGTTATCTCTTGTTCCTATGGGGTAATAATGTGGAAATATTGATCATCTTTTCTTTAGAATCCTCTTTTCCTAGATATGGGAGAAGATGTGTATTCTCTTTCTTATCCTACCCACTTCTTATGAGGAGCATTTTACATACACTAATGTCTTGCTCGCATGAACTCATGTGAATATGTAGTACATTTTGTTCATGTCTAAATCTCTCCCTAGAAGATTGTGTAAGTCCTTCTCATTGACCTTATCCTTGGGAGGCAATGATCTTTCCTTATTTTTATCTAAGGATCCACTTTTTCCTATTTTGTGGATGGTGTGAACTTTGTTACTTGATGTTATTCCTTGTATGCATTTGTTGTTGTTTGTTCAAGGATTCTCTCTTACAAGAGGTGTAAGTCCTTGACTACAACCTCTTTTGCACTTGGTAAAATACATCCATAATGAATTCACTCTCCCAATTGGGTTAAAAAGAGCGTCATCCTTCATTAAGAATCACTTTCACCTCGCAAAAGAAGGAAGTATTGCATTTTTATTCTCTTCTTTGTCTTATTCTAGAAGATGTTATATTTGTCTAAGACAATTTCTCTTAGGGATAGGTGTCTTTTGTACAAAGATCTCTTCTCCTCTAAGGATCTCCTTTACACATACTACAAGATATCCCTTCTCAACTATCTTATCCTTGCTTAAAGAGTGCAAAACTCTCTTGCTTGGATCTATGACATTGTTGCATTTTTGGGGTATCTTCTTTTGTGATGAAGGTAGGTATCTTTGTTCTAATTTTCTTATGACATAAACATTACACCTTTTTGAGCAATGGATTATTCTCGGAACCAGAGCACAGACTCTTAGAGCAAGATGTCTCCATTTTTTTCTTTTATGCAAGCTGATTATTCTTGGAACCAGAGCACAGACTCTTAGAGTGAGATGTCACACTTTTGTACTATACATATACGGGTTGTAGCATACTCGGGCATAGACTCCTATGAGATGCTTCTAACCTCCCTTACACACACATGCACGAGGTTGAGTGGAACTAGCGGCATAAGGATAGACTTTCTCACTCTCCTCCCTTACATGGATCACCTAGACAGACTCTAGGGGCTAGTTTTCCATGTCCTTTTTCCCATGGATCACCTAGACAAGATCTAGGGGTGAGAAGGCCATGTTTTCTCTCTCACTATTCTTCTCATGGATCACTAATGTGTGTATTCATGCTTTTTTTTCCTTTCTTTTCTTCTCTTTGCATTTTGTTTCCTTCATCTTGTGTTAGAGAACTCTCAAATCCTCACACTCTTTGTTGTGTTGGAATTGAGATTTAGTCCTCTTTCTTACCAAATGATTCTCCATTAGTTTTTGATCTCATATCAAATCTTCTTGTGAGCATTTGTCATCAATATTCTTTAACAATTCGAAGTGGTAAACATGATACCCTGTTTCAACTCACTAAAATTAGCAAGCTGAAACAGGGGGGGGCATATAGCTACCCTCGAATTTTCATCACCTTCCTTAGTAAGCATTAGGTGATTTTGTGATCTAACGTGTGTTTTGTAGGGTGCGGTTCCTAACTGTGTACTGTAGATACCGCTGGGGGCTTCGTTCGACAGACTTATGGATATATCCTTTTTCAAATAATGTTTACTTTTCTGTACTTTAGCTTGCATATGCACGTAGTGTTCATTTGACCGCTAAAGTGGGGGCTAAATGTAGCGTCGTAAATTGTACGCACTTGCTAGGGTGGTACAATTTCACACCTAGTTTAGCACCTGCCTTGGTGCATTTTGTATTTTGCATTGGATTTCCCCTTTAGCACTTAATTAATCAAATTAATTAGGTCTAAGGTTCTATTTTATCATCTCCCACATCATAAAGTTGGGCCCTTTCATTAAAGTGTGCCCTTTTCATTTTATTCCTCCTATACATCATTTAATCAAAAACCCTAATTAGGTCCTATTTTGAACTTGGGGGCTTGATTTCGGGGGTCAAAACATCTCAAAATCACCTGTAACTTCGGGATTCTCTCTAAAATCATCATATCCGACGGCCCTGAAAATTTGGTGAAAAGTTGTCGGGACCATGGCGCCCGGAGTGCACATGGTCCCGGACATTTTTCCCGAAATTTTAGGAGCGCGATCCAATCATAAAATAAAGCTTAACCCCAAGAAATTGGTGGGAGATTCAATCTCTAGGTCGGCCAAAAGTCAAAATTAAGAGCTAGGGTTTCATATATAAGAGCTCTCTTTCTTCATTTGAAAGGATCCGATTTTCGTTTTCTGGAACCTCATATGCAGCGAAAGAGTAGATCTTTGAAGACTTCAATAACATTCAACATCCCTCTATCAAGAATTTATCAATTTCATTCATCCATTTAGGGCTTGGAAGACATTGAAGAACAATAGGAGATTACCAACTGAAGATTGGCTTGTACTCCTCCCTTGAGGGTTGGGTATGATTTCATGTTGTTTTCATGTCTTTGCATAAGCTTCAATATATCCTTTATTCATGCTTTAGATCACTTTGCATCTTGATTTAGAGCATTTACATTATCATTTACTAGGTTGCTCTTGATTTAGATCACTTTCTAGGTTGCTCTAGTTTGCTTTCTTGCATTTAAGGACCTTGCACACACACTAGGTCTGCACACACAATACATTTTACAATACAACTTGGCTATTCGTGGAGGTGGAAATCAACGAAGCGGGGGTTTGACTAAGGCAAAACCCTATATAGCCGCCCACCACACCTTTTCAGATATAAGTGCAGGTTTCGGAATTCGGACGACGCCGCAAGTTACAGATCTGGAAGAAGCAGACGGAGACCGAACAACACACCAAATTTCAGAGCAAAAGACTAGGACAGGGGCATGGGGTGCCCTCGTCCTACCAGGACAGGGGCGCTGGGTGCCCTAGTCCTTGGGAGAGGGGCGCTGGGCGCCCTGGTCCTCCTGACAGACAACATTTTCAGCATTTTTGACAGCTTTTCCAGAGTGCAAAAACAGCAGTTTCAGGGGCAGAATCAGGACAGTGGTGCCCGCGCCCCCGTCTCGAACATTTTCAGTCAGATTTTAACTCTGGGTACACATTTTCATTCTTGCTTTGTCCTTGTGTTTATAGCTTTCCATTGTTTAAGTTCAATTCTGCAATCTTGTTATTAGTTCATACTTGCACTTTGGGGTTAGGGATTGAACTTGCATCATTTTATCTTTCAATTACAACAAAGGAATAGAAATCCTAATAGGTAGCCTGTGGCTCTCTCTTCCACAAAAAGAAGTAGCCAATTGTGTGATACCTCTAGGCTCTTTCGTATTCCACAAATGTGTGATTGAGAGTGAGACTAGGGCATGTTTGCTTAGTGTCACTTTTTCTCCCACATAGGTATATTCATATTTGCATATTTACTTTTACCGGAAAATAGGTCCAGGGTTACTTAGGGTTTGACTGATAGGTTTATCTTTTCTAGATCAGCATGGTACGCTATGGAAATGATTGATTATTGTTGTAAATGCATCAAGCTGACATGCTCAATTGGTTATTGCATTGGATATTATATTGTTTGTAAAAATTTTTTATTGTAATATCTTGTAGAGCCGACCTACTAAAATTGGTCTTAGGTTATGGTATAAATGTAAGATCTTATTTGTAAGATCAAATGTGGAATACGAAAAAGAATTGTGTGAAGGTATATGCGAGATTAAGCAGTGTAGTACACGTAGACATCATTTGAAGGTGAATCTAGGTTTTTGTGAAAGCATATCAGCATTACACTAGTACTGAATCCAGCATATGAAGATGTTATTTTGTGCAGTATATTCTTATTGGATTTAACCATCCAACTGTAGTCAGTGTGACTCCCATTTTGTGATTGAGCAGTGAGCCCTAGGTTTTTGGCCTTTTTGCATGTGCAGACCCCATTTATGTACACTTACTATCTGCAGTTGTATCATCTAATTATGGGTAATTTTTCCCACCATGGTGTTTCCCCTTACAGGGTTTCCACATACAAATACTGGTGTTATGTGTTGTGGATGACTTTGTGTTTATGTTTCATGCATTAATCTTTGCTGGTATAACAATTAACTATTAAAACTATGTACCGGCATACTTAACTGGTTTACCTGTATTAAGAATTAAGTTGGTTAAGTTGTTTTTGGTTTGAATTTATTTGACAACTGATTCACCCCCCCCTCTCAGTTGTCTCCAGGACCTAACAATTGGCATCAGAACTTAGTCCTCTTTTGCAGAAGTTTAATAGCTTGAGGAGATCCAATGTCTACTAATTATTTCAGGAAGGACATTCCTAAACTTGATGGAACCAACTATGGCATATGGAAGATTAGAATGGAGACACATCTAAATTGCATTGGAAAAGACTTCTAGGAAGTTACAAAGAAAGGTTATACTATTATTGTACCTGGTCAGCCCAATCTAGCTAACTTGACAAAAGATGAGGAAAATGATTGTAAAGCAAGAGAATTACTTTTGAGCACATTATCAGATTGACAAATCATGGGACTATCAGATAGGTCTACTGCTAAAGCTATTTGGGATCATTTGGAGACACTGAATGAAGGAGATTCCATAGTCAAAATTGCAAAACTTGAAAGTTTCTGGCTCAGGTATGAACATCTAAAAATGGAAGAAGATGAAAGGATTTCTGCTTTTATGGAAAGAGTAAATGAAATTGTTTTGGGTATTAAATGTTGTGGAGGAACCTTAAGTGAGGATGAAATTGTTTCAAAAGTTTTAAGAGGATTTCCACCGGCATATAAAATGAAGGTTACTGCTATAAATGAGTTAAGAACAATGCCTAATACATTAGTAACTAGGGATACATTGATTGGAAAACTCTTAGCTTTTGAAATTGAAGAATTTCATCTTGTTTCTACTATTAAGATAGATTTAGCCTTTAAAGCATCAACATCATCTGCTCCATCATTTGACAAATTTTATTGGAAACCCTTTTATGCAAGAGAACTTGAAGAAAGCAAGAAAGAAAATGAATAACTTGAAGAACTTGAAGCACTATTTGCAAGGAAAATGCCTAAAGGTCCAGTTGGAAGTAAGTATGAAGGTAAAGCACCCTTTAAATGTTTTAACTACAATAAGATTGGTCATATGGCTTTGAGATGCCCTGATAGGCATGCTAGACTAAGAGAAGAAGCTAGAAGAACATACAAGCCTAATCCTGAATATCAGAGATACAGATTTAAGAAGAACAAAGAAAAATCTTGTTACATTGTTGATGAAGGTGTGACTAATGATTTTGATGAGGATCCAACAGACAATGGATGGGTTTTTGTTTCTATAACAGAAGATCAACCGACACCTACTGCTTAACCAGTAGAACAAGCCCTAGCAACTAAAGTTGAAGTAAAGGATGAGTGGATCATTGACTCAGGATGCTCACATCATATGACAAGAGACAAAGGTAAATTCTTGAACTTTCAAGAATACAATGGAGGTTTAGTAAGATTTGGAGATGACAAAGCCTATTCAATCAAAGGTAAGGGTACAATATCTCTTGATGGTAAGCATAACACTAACAATGTTTACTATGTTGAAGGATTAAAGCATAATCTTTTAAGTGTTGGTCAATTAGTTGAGAAAGGATTTCAGTTACAATTTAAAAATGGAAAATGGAAAATCATGAATAGAACTAGTTTGGAAATTGCAACCGGTAATTGGACTAGAGGTAATATCTTTCATTTGAATAACAGTGAAAAGACATGCTTGATTGCACATATAGATGAAAGTTGGTTATGGCATAAGAGACTCTATCATATAAACTTTGATTGCATGGTAAAGATCAGTACTACTAAGGCAGTTAGAGATTTACCCAAAATTGTCAAACCTCAGAATACAGTATGTAAGGAATGTCATTTTGGAAAACCAGTTAGAGGTAGTTTCAAAAGTATTCCAGAAAAATCCAATAACGCTCTTGATTTCATTCACACTGATTTATGTGGTCCAGCTGGAACTAAAATCTTACAAGGTGATAGATATTTCATGCTAATCATTGATGACTATTCTAGAATGTGTTGGGTTACTTTTCTCAAAGAAAATCAAAAGCACTTGGAAAGTTCAAACTATTCAAAGCAATGGTTGAAAATGAAACCGCTAAGAAAATAAAATGCTTAAGATCAGATCAAGGAGGAGAATTCGCATCTAAGGACTTTAATACATTCTGTGAAGTGAATGGAATCAGAAGACAACTATCAACACCTCGGACACCACAGCGGAATGGAGTTGTTGAAAGGAAAAACAGAACTATCTTGGATGCAGCAAAAAGTATGTTATCAGAAGTAAATTTACCACATGTGTATTGGAGAGAAGCAATCAATACAATGGTCTATACATTCAACAAAGTTCACATCAAAGGTGAAACTGGTAAGACCCCTCATGAACAATGGTTTGGTAATACTCATACTCTTAAGTATTTCATAATTATTGGGAGTAAATGTTATATTAGAAGAGATGAGTATATTGGAAAATTTGATCCTAGAAGTGATGAAGGAATATTTATTGGTTATTCATCTAAGAGCAAGGCATATAGATGTTTTAACAAGAGATTGCAAAAAATTGTTGAAAGTACAAATGTAAAGATTGATGAACAATTCAGAGGAACTTCAAGGTATATAGACTCTGAACCGGCAACAGAAATTTTGACAAATGAACCTACATTAAATCCACCAGTACAAAATGAAGATCTAGTTACTCCGGTACCATCTGAGGGTTCCACAATAATTGAAGAACAATAGCAAACAAAGACACCCTAGTATGTAAGATTGAATCATTCTAAAGATCAGATAATTGGAAACAAATTTAAAGGAGTTATGACAAGAGGAAGATTGGCAAATGAAGAGGTATGTCTTATTTCTCAAATTGAACCATCATCTGTTAATGAGGCATGTGAAGATAAATTTTGGATTAAAGTTATGGAAGAAGAATTAGAACAAATTGATAAAAATAACACTTGGACATTAGTTCCCCGACCTAAAGATAAAAATATAATTAGAACCAAATGGGTATTCAGAAACAAACTTAATGAAGATGGTAAGGTTGTTAGAAATAAAGCAAGACTAGTGTGTAAGGGATATTCTCAGAAGGAAGGAGTTGATTACAATGAAACCTTTGCACTGGTAGCTAGAATTGAGGCAGTGAGATTATTCTTGGCTTTTCCAGCTCAAAAGAACTACAAAGTTTATCAAATGGATATTAAATGTTCATTTTTGAACGGAGATCTTGAAGAGGAAGTCTATATTGAACAACCTAATGGATTTTCTTTGACAAATGACAATGATATGGTTTGCAGGTTAAGAAAAGCTCTGTATGGATTAAAACAAGCTCCAAGAGCTTGGTATGCAAGATTGGATAAGTATCTTTTAAAGATTGGTTTTACTAAAGGAAATACAGTCAGCAATTTATATTACAAAATAACTAATGATGACATCTTGATTATAGAAGTATTTATTGATGATATAATCTTTGGAGGAGAAGATGGATTATGTAAGGAATTTTCTATTAAAATGCAGCAAGAATTTGAAATGTCTATGATTGGTGAAATAAAATTCTTTTTAGGATTATAGATTTCACAGACTGACAAAGGTATATTCTTGAGTCAATCCAAATACTTGAAAGAGTTACTAAGGAAATTTGGGATGGATAACTCTAAACTGGTAAGCACACCTATGACTACAAATGACAAATTATCTCAAAGGGATGAATCTACACCTGTTAATCCAACTAGATACAAATCTATGATAGGAGGTTTACTATATTTGACACAAACCAGACCTAATATTATGAATGCAGTATGTATTGTTTCAAGATTTCAAAGTAATCCTAGAGAAAATCATGAATCAGTAGTAAAAAGGATTTTTTGGTACTTACAAGGCACTATAAATCTTGGATTATGGTATCCTAGAGATGAAAACTTTGAATTATGTGCATACACAGATGCGAATTGGCTAGGAGATGTGGATGATAGAAAAAGCACCATCGGCAAAGCATTCTTTCTTGGAAACGGACTAGTTTCTTGGTTGAGCAAGAAACATAGTTGTACATCTTTATCAATAGCAGAATCAGAATATGTTGCAGCAACAACTAACTGTACATAGGTACTATGGCTTAAGAAAATGTTGAAAGACATAAAGGTAAAATGCAAGGAACCTATTACTATATATTGTGATAACACTGCAACAATTGATATATCTAAGAATCCATTACTACATTCTAAAACAAAACATGTTTCTATCAAACTAAATTTTCTAAGGGAAAAAGTTGAAGAAAAGGAGATAAAACTGGTTTATGTGAATACTAAAGAACAACTTACAGATATTTTCACAAAACCTTTGCCTAAGGAGACTTTTGAATATCTCAGAGATCAGCTTGGAGTTATACCACCACCGGTAGAGACTTAGACAGTTGATGATTGTTATCAACCGGTAGAAGTAACATACAAATCTTTTACTCTGGTCTTTGATGAGGAAGCTACTTCTCAACGGGAGTAGTTGGTATATTGAATTGATTTGTATTTTGTATATGAACTTAGTTTTGTTGTAACTTTGGCATTTGATGTCAAAGGGGGAGAGATATCTATGGAAAAACACATTACCTTTTGAGGAACTTTGGATAACACATGTTGCTCCTAGGGGGAGAGATTGTTTGGGAGAGACTATTACTCTCTGTATTCTGGTTATGATCTTTTTGGAGATTATTGGTTTTTGGTATTTGGCATTTATGTTTGGGCACTTTGATGGTTTTTCCATCTTTTGTTGCCATCAATGCCAAAGGGGGAGATTATTGGTATTTTGGTATGGTTTTGTCATTGATGTCAACACCTACTAAAACACTAGCACTTTGGAGATCCAACAACATTCACTCGCAAGCATGTAACTATTGCACAGTTACTAGTATATGGTTCACCAGCAGAATATAATGATCATCGACACTTGGAATAATATGGAAGACACTTGGTAATATTGAAGACATCATGTGGCCATCTTATCTTAATGAATTAATCATTGGTATATTCATATTTGCATATTTTCTTTTACCGGCAAATAGGTCCAGAGTTATCTAGGGTTTCACTGGTAGGTTTATCTTTTCCCGATCAGCATGGCACACTATGGAAATGATTAATTATTGTTGTAAATGCATCAAGCTAACATGCTCAATCGGTTATTGCATCAGATATTATATTGTTTGTAAAATATTTTTATTATAATATCTTGTAGAGCCGACCTACTAAAATTGGTCTTAGGTTATGGTATAAATGTAAGATCTTATTTGTAAGATCAAGTGTGGAATGTGAAAAAGAATTGTGTGAAGGTATATGCAAGATTAAGTAGTGCAATACACACAGACATCATTTGAAGGTGAAGCTAGGTTTTTTTGAAAGCATATCAGCATTACATCGGTATTGAATCCAGCATATGAAGATGCTATTTTGTGCAGTACATTCTTATTGGATTTAGCCATCCAACTGTAGTCAGTGTGACTCCCATTTTGTGATTGAGCAATGAGCTCTAGGCTGTTGGCCTTTTTGCATATGTAGACTCCATCTATGTACACTTACTATCTATAGTAGTATCATCTAATTGTGGGTAAGGTTTCCCACCGTAGTTTTTCCCCTTACAGGGTTTCCACGTACAAATATTGGTGTTATGTGTTGTGGATGACTTTGTGTTTATGTTTCATGCGTTAATCTTTACCAGTATAACAATTAACTATTAAAACTGTGTACCGGCATACTTAACTGGTTTACAAGTATTAAGCATTAAGTTGGTTAAGTTGTTTTTGGTTTGAATTTATTTGACAACTGATTCACCCCACCCCCTCTCAGTTGTCTCCAGGACCTAACAATATGTTGATGGCTCTAGGTGTCAGGGATTGGGGACAGGGGTTGTCTTAATTTCTCCTAAAAAGAAACCTATCCCTTTATCATATTGTCTCAATTTCTTGTGCACCAATAACATTGTTGAATACGAGGCTCTTATAACTGAAATTAAAGGTCACCCTTAGAATTAAATGTAAAACATCTATATATCTATGGATATTTGCAGTTAATCATAAGTCAAGTGATAGGGATTTATAAAGCTAAACAAGATAAATTATCATAATATAGCTATTTAGGTATATCTTTGTTGAAAAAGTTTGATTCTTATACCATGGACCCTGTTCCTCGAAAAGATAATCGATATGCTGATGCGATGGCATGTGTGGCTCTCTTGTGTCTTTAGAGGACCCCTTGGTTGATCTCAAATTCACTATTCACAACCTTTTTGCCCCAGCTATTGTTGATAATCCTAGTGATGTGGCATATTGTTGCATTATAGATTCTGATGAGTGGTACTTGCATATCTCGAGATATCTGAGTGATGGTACCTTTCCTGACTCTACAAACAAGAATAATAGGGCTATGATTCGAAAGTTGGCCACTAGATACATTATCATCTCTAATGTTCTTTATAGAAAGAGTTATAATGGTCTTCTCCTTCGATGTCTTAACAAAGCTTAAATACCTATTTATTTTGAGGAAGCACATTCGGGTGCTTGTGGAGGGCATTTTGAGGGTAGATATTTAGTTCAAAGACTACTACAAATGGGATATTATTGGTAAACCATGGAAAAGGATTCCTTTTTATTTGTTAACAAATATCATCAGTGTCGGCAACATAACAATTGTGTCCATGCTTCCACCGAAGAGCTTAGATCTCAAGTAGCGTCTTGGCCCTTTTCCACATGGGGTTTGGATCTCATTGGTAAAATATCTCCTCCCTCATCTCAAGTACACCCTTTCATCATAACCACTACTGATTACTTTACGAAGTGGGTAGAAGAAGTTCCTCTTCGATCCACTACCACTGAAGTAATTTGTCAATTCATTTTAGATGACATTATTTCTCGATTCAGAATACCTTTCGCTTTGGTTCCAAATAATGGAACATCATTCAAAAACAAAAATGTGAGGAATTTTCTCAAGAAATATCATATTCAACATAAAGTTTCTACACCACACTATCGTCAATCAAATGGTTAAGCCGAATCTTCAAATAGAATAATTGAACAAATCCTTCGTAAGACTGTGAAAAGAATGGTAAGGATTGGAATACTCAGTTGATCTACTCTCTTTGGGATTGTTGGATGAGCATTCATATTGTTATGGGTTGTACTCCTTATAATCTTGTTTATGGTATTGATTCTATTATGCTTTTGGAGTTAGAAATTCCATCTTTAAGAGTTTATCTTAAAGGTATAGTAGATGATGATTCTTATAGAGAGCGGGGGCTCCAACAACTTGAGATGCTTGATGAATGATGTATAAATGATGCTGAGCATATTCAAATGTATCATAAAACTTTACAATGAAGCTACAATGATAAGGTCATTCAATGTTCATTCTCAGTAGGTGATTTAGTACTCTATGAAAATTAGTGCAACGTGAATGCTTTACCTAATGAAAAAGGAAAATTCAGCCCTAATTGGCTTGGACCATATATTATCATTTGTCTATGGATTAGGTGCTTAAAAGATAGTAGATGTGGAAGGTAAGCCTCTCAAGGAACCCATAAATGCTACACATCTTCGTAGATATTATGGCTAGTCTTCTTCTCCCTGTCTCTTTCTCTATCTTTATAGTCTCTTCTCTCTTCTTGCATCTTTAATTTCTTCAAGTTGGATAAAATGTTAGCATATCCTCATTAAAGTATGTAGCATTAAATGATATTGTATTTTTAGTCTACATTACTTCGCTCTTGACAAGCATGTTTCTTCACTTGATAGTTTGTCTTGGATTAATTTATGTAAATTGTAATAGATTTACAATTTTATATGTGTTGAGTAGGATTATATCATGTTGTGTTTAATTGGGTTTAATTAAATCACACTAGTCATATAATTCATAAGCTTAACACTTTTTTCTTCTACATCATCAAGCTACCATTTAATTAAATATGTAGCTATTTAATTAAATCACACATGTATCAATTTAATCATGAACCATTGAGAAATCAATCACATGGAAATTAAATTAGACATACATGTTCATTACCAAATTTGTTACTTTTAATAAAAGCAATGCATACATTATTTTAAGAATTAAAATAACATGTTTAAGACATGTATATCCTTGTACATCAAAAAAGTATCACAATACAATCATCTCCTATCCCTAGGACTAGTAGCTAGAGGATGGTGACTATATGTCCCCTCCTGGTCTAGCCATGTGGGTAGACCCATGGGTGTGTATTGTGATGTGGAGCGTGAGTGACTCCATGAGGAGCTCCTACGACCCCTCTCTATAATGATCCTATAATATGTGGTTGCGTCTTCCTTAGTTGTTGCTAGATCTCACTCTGTCCACTGTAGTCTCTCGAACAGAGTACTCTCTCTCTCTCTCTTCAGACCTCCATCTTGACCTGAATGGGGGTGAATAGGTCTTCATGTCACCCAACACTCCCCTATGGTCTATGCACTATTTGTGAGGAGCTGGGAATTTGTATGGTCATGATGAGACCTGTCACTGCATTTTGGATAAGGGAGCACCAGTCGTGGGTGCCAACTACAGAGATAGAAAGAGGTTTGTCATCAGTAACATACTACATCATCAGATCTAATAATTATGATGCATTAAATAATTATTAAAACACTTTACCTGGATATCCCTCTTGCCAATAAGGGTCGTGGCAAAGGAACCTCCTATGACTAGGACCCACTAGGCTCTTTGCGCTCATAATGTCTCTACACAATGGGCATGAGATGGTGGGGACTAGGATCAAGACCCTTATAGGGTCATTCTCCACTCACAATGGAATGCTTGATGGATATAAGGATATGGTTTCATTGTCAGAGTGATGAGGAAATTCATCTAACTCATCTTCCTTGGCCTCCTCATCCTCCTCCTCCTCCTCTCCATCCTCCTCATAATCACCATCCTAATCTCCCTTTCTTGCATTAGGATCATCTCCATCACCACCAATATCCTTCTCTCCTGTATCATCATCCTGATCATTTATGTCCTCCTCACCAATGTCCTTGGATGTATCAGGATCCTCCTCGTGACCTACACGTCTCCATGGTCTGGGGTTCTCCCTAGGTAAGTCTGCTAAAAAGATGGCTGTAGGGTATGTCCTACCCTACCATGTGTTGTACTGTCGGTGTGCGCCCACATCATCTCTATAATCAGTCGCAATATCCCGACCCAACCCATCTGAATCTGTGATATCAATCTCATTGCTAGTAGGCCTCAAAATGGCTCCCGACCTAGGAGTCACATGTGAATTTCAAATATATATATAGGCACATCTTTAGGGATACACTACTCAAACCCAAACTACCACTGAACTTGGTCGAAGTAGAATGGGACTACAATGTGGTTGTACTATCCTTCTAGTAGACAGTTCCTTTACATACAAAACAACTACCTATGTATACCCACCCACATGTACATCCTGAGGTAGGCTCTCCATCTGATAACCCCTGCTATCAATCTGTCAAATGTCACTCTCCAATGCAGCAAATCTCCAAACTACCACTTGTGGGTGAGAGGATATGCGAACACCCTAGGCTTCTCTGGAACCAAATAAATGGGTACTCTAGCGGGTATAGTGCACATAATGTGCTCAAATATCGAGATCTATAGTAGTGTACAGGTCATTAGGATACATCCCTATCCAAAAACGTACTCTCCTAGGTCATGATAGAGGTGGGATAACATGCTCTACCCCCAAGAGAATAGCCGCATATGTCTCTCCATAGCTCTAACTACATAAGCAAGACCTCCACGCATGTGAGTGATGTGCCCATTAGGGCACATGGCTCATGCAATGGTAGCAATCATTACCTGTCTCACTAGTAGAACCTCACCAGTGGGATGCAAGAGCCAACTGATCATGATGTGACCCCTCGTCTCACCAGATATCTCTCTCCCAATGCAATAGACCTACTCTCTCCTATAATTATTAGTGGTGTGGTCTTCTCAGTATCTTACTATCTATCCTCTGATGGGAAGATGAAGTACATTGTATACATCCTTGAGTGTGACTACCATCTATCCCACAAGTAGAAGAAAGGAGGAGGTATCCATATCCTATCTCTCCATCAGTTCCATCAGCATCATAGGATGGAACTTGATTGTGGGCATGATCATCACGTACCATAAACCTACTCAATGTAGAAACTCCCTATCCTCTGGTGAAAGGCTCGGAATCTGACTCTGAAGGCTCTGAAAGGTGTGGTTGATAGTGTTCTCGTAGATGTAGGGAAGAATCTACAAAGCAAAACAATCAAATCATATGTAAAAGATCATCGATCATCATCATCTAATCAAACATCATTGCATCTATTCTACGCATCTAATGCCTAGTCCCATGTAACCCTCGGTCACTCCGAGCAAGGACTAGTGCACCCTGAGTGGACTAGGGCACCCCTCTAGGACCAGGGCACCCAGCTGGGACCAGAGCACCCTGCCCCTATGGGACCAGGGCACCCTAGGGGACCATGGTTCCCGGACAAGGGGGCATGTGCATGATTAGATACTGACATCATCGAAATGACAAATAATGCAAATAGGAAAAGTCAATGATGAGTCAATGGCCGATCAACTTACCTTGTCGAGCGGTCTCCTAGTCAACACAACCTGGAGGAGGATCTCCATCTGTGTGGGTCACTCGGGTCGATGTCAAGGCATGATGACTGATGTGTGGGTTCCTTTGCAGTGAATAGTGCCTAAAGTGAAAAAGTGACAAGTGAGAGTGTAACTTTCATCTTTATGAGGTATGCACTTTTTCGTTTTATGATTTTAAGTTAAAAACCCTAATTTCACTCTTTTCACTTAATCTATCATAACTTGAACTAGGGAGCTCGGATTTTTGCACCGTTGGCTACAATAGAATCATGAATTTGCTCTCTTGCTCCAAATTTATTCTATAAAGTGCTTGGAAGTACAATCAAGCCTTGTTCAGAATATGTTTTCATTAAATTCTTTATCACAATTCATCATGGTAAACATGATACCCTATTTCAACTCACTAATAAGAAAGCCAAAACAGGGGGGGCATATAGCTACCCATGAATTTCATCACCTTCCTTAGTAAGAATTAGGTGATTTTGTGATCTAACATGTGGTTTTGTAGAGTGTGGTTCCCAATTGTATACTGTAGATATCATTGGGGACTTTGTTTGATAACGTATGGATATATCCTTTTTCAAAATAATGTTTAGTTTTTTGTACTTTAGCTTGCATATGCATGTAGTGTCATATGACCGCTAAAGTCAGGGGTAAATGTAGCATCATAAATTGTACACCCTTCCTAGGGTCGTATAATTCCACATTGGGTTTAGCACTCTCCTTAGGGTGTTTTTCATCTTGTATTTCTAATTCCTTTAAGAATTTAATTAAATCTAAATTCATATTTCATCACTTCACATATTATAAAGTTCGGCCCTTTACCCTAAGTGCGCCCCTTTTCATCATATTCCTTTAATTAATCATTAAATCATAAACCCTAATTATGTCCTATTTTGATCTTTAAGGATCAATTTCACATATCAAAACATCTCATAATCAGCTATAACTTTGGGATCTGCTCTAATATCATCATATCTAAAGGCCCTAAAAATTTCGTGAAATTTTTTTCGGACCGTGTGCAAGTGCAAAATGGTCCCCGACATTTTTCTCAAATTTTTGGGAGCACAATTCTAGGATATTATAATGCCTAACCCCAAAACATTGGTGGTAAATTCAAATCCTAGGTCAGCTTAAAGATGAAAATAAGATCTAGGGTTTCATACATAAGATCTCTCTTTCTTCATTTGAAGGTTTAAGGAATCAAATCTAGGAAAAATATTTTGGAGCAATTACAAGGAGCCTTCTATGTAGCGAAAGAGAAGATATTTTGGAGTCTTCAATAACATTCAACAAAACCTATCAAGAATTCATCGTGCACTCTTTCATCAATTGGGGTCTTTTGAAGATGTAGGAAAGCGGTAGGAGATCACCGACTGAAGATTGGCTTGTACACCCCTCTCCTAGGGTTGGGTATGATTCCATGTTTTTTCCATATCTTTGTATGAGATTCAATACATCAATTTGATTTACATGTATGCTTTGTCAATTACAAGCATTTAGGGTTGCTCTAAATTGTTTACTCTCAGCCTAGGATTTTGCACACACACAAGTTTCTTGCACACACTATTTTACTGTAGAAATAAGCTATTTGTTGAGGTGGAAATCATTGAAATAGGGGTTTGACTAAGGCAAAACCCCATATAGCCACCCAAAACCCTATTTTTAGCTACAGGAGCAGATTAGAGATCCAAGTGTTGCTGCAACTTTCAGGACCGACAAAGCACAAAGAAATTGTTCTGAGGGTCATATTTGGTCAGAAACCCCTAGGATAGGGATGTGGTGACCTGGTCCTCCCTCTTTTCAGCAGAATTTGGTAGATCGGCAGTTAAGAATCCAAAGATCTCAACCTGTCAGGTACAGCTTCCAGTCTGCAAAATCAAGATAGGGGTGTAGCACTCCGGTCTTGAAAATTTTTGCTCAGATTTCTGGTACAGGTGCACCTCCGAATTTGTCTCTTAATCTATACTTTTCAAAAGTATATCTATTATTCTTAGTTCTACATTTTTAGATTAGTTTTGTTTATGCATACTTGTATTCTAGGTCAAATCATTCAAATCTGCACTTTTGCATCACTTCTTCCTCTAATTTGCAGCAAAGAAATAGAAACCCTAAGAGGTAATCCTTGGCTCTCTCTTCCTTACAAGAAGTATCCAAAGTGTGTTACCTCCCTAGGCTCTTTCATATTCCATAATGTGTACATAAGAGTGGGATTGGGGCTTGTTTGCTTTGTCTCACTTTTTCCCCTACATAGTGTTATCATAGTGATATGACCAGATCACTATTTTTGTTGTTATGTAGTCACAAAGAAATATCAGGGTTAGCATGAATGATGATTATACCTCTAAAAACCATCACCAATGGTATAAAAGGGTCAAAAAATAGGCATTTGATAATCACTATCACAAGAGTAGCGATTTGAATCAAAAGAGGTAACAAGAAAGGATACACAGTCCTATACTAGGACAGCTAGCTGAGCAAGTGAAATGGGAGTTCCAAAATAGATATTCTCAAGAAGATTAGGGGATAAGAGGTGTAAAATTGTGTATTCAAAGTATAATTGTACAAAAAGACTTAGAACCATGCCTTTCATGAGTTCATCACCACATACCTAAATATATGAACACACAATGACCATCAAGGATTGACAAGTGTAGACCTAGTCTATAGCAGCCTTCAGAGAGCAGTGAATAGGGTAATATCTATAATCATGGAATAAACTTCAAGAGCCAATAGCAACATCTAAGAATCACAAGGTAAAAAATACATAAATTTAGTTGACTGTCCAGTAACAGTCATGAGAAAGAAGTCCTCAAAGCCATGAGTTGCACAAAAGAACCAAAATGTATTACTATCACAGCAGTAAGGACCTTTAAACAATTCACATCAATCATAAAGATCACCATAAATCCTTGTGGGTGGATGTAGAGAGCAGAGTCATAATGCATGTCAAAGCCAAAAGACCATGATGTCATGTATACAATCAATGTAGATTTAAAGGCAAAGTTACACAATCACAATGAGCCATTGAGGTCACAGTCAAAATATTTCAGAACAACAATCAATTCTAGTCACAAAAGGAACAAAAACACCTAGAGCATGGTAATGTTTCTTGAAGATGTTCCTATAGTATATGAACAATGACCTATGAGGTGTAATGAATAGGCAATCTCAACAAGGGAACAAAGAATAATGTATGCATTTATTGTCAAAAATGACAAAGTCATAAGCTCTCTACTCAAATAGATCTCCCATGAGAAGAGCATGCATAGTAGTGACTTGAAATTTTCTCCCACAAGTTATAAGAGACTATTTTAAATCTGAAAATGAGTAGAGATAGTCATAAAGGCCTCAAGTAATATTGAGATGCAATTCTTCAACAATAATCATGTCATAGTAAAGATGGAGATACAAATCTTAGAGTAGTTTCACAAATGATAAGGATATAGAAGGAGAGTTAAATGTCATAGAGAAATCCCAGGTCTAGTAAAGATAGCAAAGATTATGATTATCACTTCTTCATCATTGATTAATCACAGAGATCAACAATGAGCAATCTAGGGAATAAAGACATTGTTTGGCCTTAAAACCAAAGCCAAAATAAGGGTATGAAGGATTCACACCAAGTCATATCGAGACTCAAATCCTTGGAGTAGTTCATGAAATCTCATTCCATTGCACGCGACACAAAATTCATAGAGATATCAAAGATCACAAAGATGAGAAGCCATGATTCAAAATCATGCACAGTCACTAGGCCTAAAGAAACCATTTAGTCTCATAAGATTATCACAGATCATAAGCAAATAAAAATGCAGACCATAGTGACTGAAATCCTACAAAATATTCAAGAGTTGCAAGCTGGTTGATTTTGTATACACAACATAGGGCACTTATTAGTCTATTTTCTACAAGAAATACACTTAGAAGAAAAAGAAACTCCCAACTTGAAAGGTAAGCACAGACACATAGGAAGTCATCAAAATTATAGATTTTCAATGGAGGAAACCTACCAAATTCCTTGAAGTCCAAGAAAATCTTCCAAATAGTAGTGGTTCGAGCTCCAAAATTTTCAGAGCTTGAATCCTAGAAGTCTTTGTGGCAGCTAGTGTTTCGAACCCAGTAGGCATTATAGCTTCTTCTAGAAGATTCAATGAAAATCAAATGCTTCATCTCTTTTTTCTCATGTTTTGACCTAGGGTTTTCTTTCCTATGTATAACAACCACTTGTGTTTTGGTGGCATTTTTTACCAAGTGAAAAATAAAACAAACATAGCCCATGGCCCTAATGAATACTATGTGAAGCCTAGGCATTTTATGCCTTGGGTTTTTCTTGCAAACCCTATATAATATATGTTATGAAATATACACCTTGCCTTAACATGCCCATGGGTATTTTGACCATCATACTAATCTATCATATCACTAGTAGAAGAGTGATTTTATGTATTTTGCATCATAATGCTTTGTAAGACAAATGAGTTAATAGGTGTGGTTATAAACCTTTAACTCATCCTGTTAATATTTAATGCAAAATGAGAGAATACAGGTCTTGTTTAGAGTTAGTTTCCAACATATGGAGGGTATATAGGAAGCTTTTGTCTGCCTTTTGAAATTTTTTAGGGGTTGTTTGGGTGTCTTTATGTTTGAGAAAGTTAGACTTAACTTTTTGACCCTTTTGGAGACCTTTTGGAGGGAATATAGGTCCTAATTTTTGGGCTTTTTGAGGACATCCAAGTGGAGGTAGTTGGGGCTCCTATATTGTTGTATTTTGGGGGGGGGGGGTTCTTAGTGACTCCATATAGTCAATTTTTTGACTTATTGTATTCAGTTCTTGATTATCCAGAGCAAATACTTAGTGATTTTTTTAGAATCCTTTTTTCATACTAGCATGCTTCTTGTAACTCAGGTTATGTGATATACATAGAGACTGCCTTGGAGGTTGTTTTGGCAGTGTCATCACCTTCTTGTCACTTGCAGAGTTGTGTAGTTTTGTGATTGATCAAATGGTAAGTGAAGTGCTTTATTTCCTTATAATTTTTTCTCACTATTTTCATACCCTCTTTGTGATAGTGTAATGTGCAGGTTGCAGTTTGTGTTAAATTGAATGTTATGAGCTCATTATTGTAAATTTTCTTTTTCCTTTATAGAGCGAGTATACATTTAG
The DNA here is from genome assembly GCF_030272615.1 of Cryptomeria japonica. NCBI lineage: Eukaryota > Viridiplantae > Streptophyta > Pinopsida > Cupressales > Cupressaceae > Cryptomeria > Cryptomeria japonica. The sequence goes on from NC_081414.1 coordinate 168,826,642, forward strand.
ACCTTTCTATGAAATATTGATGGAAGTGTGTGATAAGGATACATTGAGTGAATTTATTACTGTCATTTTAGTATTCAAGTGTCATAGTTTTCCTGAATATTATAAGTTATTAGTTGGTGTATCACCTAGTTAGTTTTCATTTTTTCAATATTGTTGTTAAGTTTACTGGTTTTAGTTTCATTTCTTCCTTTTATCTCATAAGTCAGTAGTTTTAGAGTGATAACCATTTAGGAGTCAGCCTCATTCGAAGATTCACTCCAATTTTTAGGTGACCCACAGCCTAGGAGTGTTTCCATGTTCCTTTGAAGTACCAAGTTCTACAACTTGGTGAGGGTACAATTTCAAGAGATAATAATAACGAACCTACATATTTTACCCTTGCCGATGTAATGAACAACCTTTCCAATGGCCCTTTTCCTTTTTTTCACCTTAGTTACATTCCTTCCCTATAAATTCACAACCAGTCTAGCGTAATCAATCGCAGAGTCAAGAATATACACTTCATCTTCAGATGGGTAAGCTTAAGAAAAAAATCAAGTGGATACAAAATAACTCACGCAAATGTAAATGCAAGCATTAAATGACTAAACTGTAGATGATAACAACCTTGAATATCATCGAATAATTGGTTATGGCACCCAAACTTTAAACAATACTATCTCTTCTGAAGCCAAGCTGTAGATTTGGGGTTAGACAAATTGCTCGAAGATTTCAAATTTCTTTTTTTTTTGAAATACATGCAACTACAATATAGCTTATTTGAATCTTCGTAGAAAAGCATTTGTTCCTGCCTTTATGGTGCATTTATCATGGATGCTCTTTTATTTTCTATTTTTATTTTAAATTTACCATTTACTTGACTAAATGTTGCACATATCTCCTTCAATTTTCTTCTAACAAATTCCAGTTGGAGGCAATGAAAATTTCTACCAGTGGCTAACAATTTTCTATCGTGAGAAAGTGAGTAGTCAATCAAGCCATTTCAGGGAGACGTTTCAACTCAGATCCACTACCACCTCATTAAGAATTCATACATCCTTTAAATGATTGTTGCACAAAAGTAATATCAGTAAACAACGTAATGCTTGCAATAGAAAAGTCAACGTAATGCTTGCAATAGACAATGTAATGCTTGAAGTAACCCTAAGAGATTTACATTTGTATAGTTTAAAAAAACCTGAAATATTTACATGCACAGGGTGTCGTTGAGTATCTTCCATACTAGATTGTGACAACAATAGAACAAGAAAACAAGAAAACAAATCATATCTCTGATTTTTTAGAAAGAAAACAGTTTTATCTTTTAAAAGAAAATTTCTAATTTCTTTAAAGGAAAAAAATAATTTTTTTCTATGTTAAGTGATGATTGTTATCTTGAAGATATTATTTATATCTTGGTTGCCTTGAAGGCAAAGGAAGATTTGAAGGTTGCAAATTGCAAGAGCAGTTTTTGAATTGTAGATTGCAAGAGTGATTGTAAGTTTGATGTTATTGTAAATTGCAAGAGCAATTATGATATCAGCAACTTTACCTATATCTTGCCCCATGGATGTTTCCTTGATGTTTTGTCAAGGTTCTACCACGTAAATCAACTTCTTATTTTTTGTTCTATTTTTCATTTAATTCTTTGTATTATTTCATTGCAACTAATTTGTGTTGCAATATTTTAATCTTCTAGGTGTATGCTTCCGCTTCCATAAAAAGTGACCTATTAGAGCGATTATTTTAGCAGCGACTGTATTAGGATTTGGTGTTGAGTTTTGCAACATCAAATGGTGAAGGTTTTGAATGCAAGGTTCACGGTGGAGAAATTTAATGGAAAGAATAGATTTGAGCTATGGAATCTTAAGATGCATGATTTGTTAGTGTAATTAGGATTGCACGGGGGATTGGTAGGGAGGTTAAATAAACCTTTAGATGTGTCTAATAAACACTAGGAAGATCTGGCATTGGTTCTTTTTGATATTGTGGGAGAGGAAACAACAACAGTCTTATGGAGTAGAATGGAGTTCTTTTGGTGGGTTCATGGTTTTAGCCCATGGTTATATGAAAGAATGAGATGATTAACCTTAGGCTAGATGTAAGTTATGGAGTTGGTATAGCCTAATTTCTCTTGGACAACTTGTTAGGTTTTACACCTTTCCTATTTATAAAAGTTGTGGGTTTGTTGATCTTTCTTTGAGGAGATGTTAGATCATGATGTCATGGTTAGAATCCAAATTCTGTGTTGGAACTTTGACAATTTATCATGTTTGGTTTTTAGTGGTGTTGAGTAGATTGGTCATTTATTTGGGAGCTTCATGAGAGTGTGGGGTTACATTTGGAGCTAAGCATAGATTGATCGGTTACATGTGCTCAAGGATACATGGAGATTTAGGTAAGGTTTGGAGATCTCTTGTGATTAGAGACTTATGTTGAGATTTCAGTAGGAAGTATGAGGAGCCTACACCTTGGTTGGGCATGAACAAGTGTATTAGGTAAATTGTTGTTAAGGTGGATATTGTTGGATCGTGACAACAATAAAACAAGAAAACAAGAAAAAAAAATAGGAAAACAAATCATATCTTGGTTTTTTTAGAAAGAAAATAGATTTATCTTTTAAAAGGAAGTTTCTAATTTCTTTAAAGAAATAAAACAAGTTTTTTCTATGTTAAGTGATGATTGCTATCTTAAAGATATTATTTATATCTTGGTTTCCTTGAAGACAAAGAAAGTGTTGAGGATTGGAGATTGCAAGAGTAGTTTCTGAATTGTAGATTGTAAAAGTGATTGTAAGTTCGATGTTATTGTAAACTGTAAGAGAAATTATGATAGCAGCAACTGTGGAGCTTGTAATTATTTTTTCCTAGCAATAAAATTACCAATACCTTGCCCCATGGATGTTTCCTTGATATTTTGTCAAGATTTTACCATGTAAAACAACTTCTTATGTGTTGTTATATTTTTCATTTAATTCTCTATATTATTTATTGAAACTAATTTGTGCTTCAATATTTTAATCTTTTGGGTTTATGCTTCTGTTTCCATAACATTCCATTTAGAAGAATGTTGGAATGGCACTGTATATTTTTGTATCTTTTCCTCTACTCCCCCCAAGATTTTGTTGCCACTGGAGAAATATGGAAGCTAATTTTAGCTGTGAAGGTGGATTCGGCTTATTTCACATAGAGGTAGGCATGCAGCTATGAAAGTGGATTCATTTCAACTCCACTTCCTTGTCATATTTGTGTACCATTTTTGCCCCTACCACTGCCACTATACTACCAAGTCAGCATGTCAATTTTTTTCTTAAATACTTTTTTGTTTATGAACAGTATTGATCTCATTGTAGATCTCCTCTTGACAGAAAAAATAAATAATGTGCATTTGGAACCTAGGAGACTAGGACTCCTGGTAAACATTTTAACATAAATGACATAAGAAGATCCTAAATATATATTTATGACTGGGAGTCAAAAACATATAACAATAATACATAGAACCTAGGAGGCTAGGAATGCTAGTCAATATTTATAACATAAATGAAATAAGAAGATCCTAAATATGTATTTATGACTGGAAGTCACAAATATATAACAATAATACATACATGTCTACCAGTCTAGTCGTAATTAAATTATCTGACAAAATTTATGTGTTATCTTTTGATGGAGGCCTATATCCTGTTCCAAAGATGCCATGCTAGGGCAAGGAGTGAGGATGTTGGTGAAGGTTTTGGATTTTGGTTTTGCACCTGGTGTACTCATTCCATAATAAAACTATCAAAACGTGAGAAATCAAGGCAACTAGTTTTTTGTTTACACCATCTTACCAGTTGCATGCTCTATGCCTATGTTAAGGGCTACCCTTAACTAAATTTATCAACATTCCCAAAATCTACAGTTGACTACCTATAATGTGCAGTGTGCAGTTACCTTGCTTGCACATTTTTTTTGTAATCACCAGGACGGTTATTTACCCTATGGTTATAATGGACAATGTAAGAAGTTCACTATGAGGCACCAGAGTGCCAAGTGATGATACAACTAGTGGTCAATTCGAGTGGATATCTTTGTACATTATTATTATAGGGCCAGTCCACACATTACATTTGTTAGCTGCTTTAGTAGATTTGTGTTCCAATTAAAATAGGGAGAACCTACACTCTTATGAGGAATAGAAAGCATAAAAACGTCAATATCATTGGAGTATAAGGGAAAGGATGCAGTAGTTGAGCCTCCTAACTTTACACTTTTCAAAATCTTACATAAAAATTTTAAATTGCTCTCAATTTTTTACATAAGCTTATTTGACAAGTCCTATGGTTAGAATGAAACCGTTGACAACAACCAATACTACATCATCTAGGGGAGAGGACCTAGTAGTTGAGCATATTTCAATTGTTATGATAGGAATTATTGATTTAATACCCATACTTGTTGATTTAATGTTCAAATATTTTGACAACATTGCACCAGTAGTTGTGACGTTCATACCCATTATTGAACGAAATATGCCCTTAGTTGTAAAAAGCAACCAATCATGTGATGCCACATTAGTTGCACAAGTATGGGGGACTTTATGCATGACTATTGGTCTCACCATTGGCAAAAAGAATGGTGATGTGGTATCATATTTGATGATGTGGCACTGGAACCTTAGTTATAAGTAGGGGACTTTCCAAGTAAGCTATTGTAAAAAATTGGGAGTGATTTGAAATTTTCACATAAGATTTTGAAAAGTGCAAAGTTAGGGTGTTCAACTACTAGATCCTCTCACCTATCTATCTTACGCCCCATCTCAAACATTATTGCTACTTTTGTAGGCCTTGCACCTGTTGGGATCAGTGTTAGATAAATATTACGTGATTATTATTTTTTTCACCTATTCCCATACACTATACAAATGCCCTTTATTGCTTAAGGAATTTCTTTTGAGTTGCAACTATATCTTCATTTTGTAATGTAAGTAAAAGAGGATGTTGACACTTGAACATGGGCAATATAGATGTTAGAATAAACCTGAATTTACATACATGGTTTTTCTTTATTTCTTTGCATGCATTTAAAAAAAAACCCATTCCACCCTTAGACTATTTCTACTATTACAATGTTACAGTAGAGATAACACTCCATCTTTTATTTCTTATAGCTCTAGGTATTTTGCATAGCAGATAGAGTTTTTACTAATTTTTGCATTGCCATATTCCACAACTAACCAACAGACTGTAGGGTTTAACCTCCATATGAGGTGACATAATGTTTCTCATCTAATGACAAGGATGATTACCTTAGTAGTGGATTCATCCCAAACTTCAACTAGGGCTTTGGATAGGAATCCAAATCACAGATCTCTTCATTTTACATAGATATATGCTTTGTATACTAGTCTATTTTAGTTGAACTGGATGTGTACATGAGATCCTAGTCGACACTTCAACCATGAAAACACATATGATGCGCCATGAGCATCTTGCCACCAACAGACTAAGGTGTACCATATCAACTTTGGATGTATAGTGTTTGGTGTGAGGCAATAAAAAATCAATAATCTATCGTATTACATTATCTTGGGTATTTGTCTTTTTTTCCTAAAAGTCTATGTACCCATAACAATAACCACATTCACCTTTTTTCCTAGCAAGCATCTATATGTGAATGTTTTTGTGATATGCATTTTCACATTTTTGTTAGTTGAAACCCTACTTGCATATTAATGCATACTTTGTTCATAAGGCATGCTTTAAAGAGGAGATATTCAAAATGTATAAGATGTAGATGAAATTATCATAGAAATGATGTTCAATTTTCAACATTCTCTATGTTTCTATTGAGTGCCTAAAATGCTACCAAGGTATTCTTCTTGGGCACACAAGAACAAAGTCATGGACACATGCCATTGAATGTAAAGTGAAGAATACCTTGTTAATACAACATATATAATCCTGAGATAACATGGACATACATTTTTTTCTTCGAAAATCAATACAAGATTTTCTTAAATGTGATAAGATTTATAAGAGTGATTTTTATAAACAATTCTATATTTTGGGTCCAAAAAATGTAGGCTTGTTTCTATTTGTTGGTAGTGGATACACTTTAATTTGTAGATGGTAATATCACATATCTTCTTCTTTGAGTAGTTATTTGAAGCCAAAATGTTTCGAGGTTTATAAGAATCACTTGCATCCTAGAAGAAATCATATAATAGTTGTTGTCATTGAAGTGTACAGGCCTAACCTATTTGGATTTTAATTTCAATTTTATTCTCATTGCAGCTGGAAATTGAATGATTTTAATCATCCTCTTACACATCCATATGTGGGATTGGAAGAACAATCACCTATTTATTCTCTATTTTACACACAAATATAGAGATTCCATTTTTTTTCCCATCCTTCCATTTCTAAAATCTGGAATACGGCAATATCGACCACTGATTTCAATGCAAATATGGGGACAGACCATTTTGTGACACAGCAGAAGTACCATGGAATCACCTTTTTCTGTGCCTCTCTCAATCGATGGTTTCCAATCCCTTTACCGTGGAGTAACGACAAATGGGAGCTCTTTGTTACATCTAAAGGCCTTTTTCTCTTTTTCCGTTACAATGGTACCCCCGTGATATTTAATGCTTTAACTAACAGCACAGATTCTTGCCTAGTCTGATTTGGCGGATTGGCCGACACGCCGAGGAACTGATGGTCGAGGCCGGTCACTTTGAAATCTTTAGTTTAACCTCCATCAATAAACTTGTGCTCTACCATTCCATTACAGATGAGTTGAAGGATATCCCTGTCAGCACCGATTTTCAGGCCCTGAGGGATGAGAGTTAGACAAGTTCTTGGAAGAGTACACTACACAATGGCATGGCCTACTTTACGAATGACTTTGGTTGTCATCTGGGTTGTTATGACTTTGCATGCCAAGAATTTCAGTTTAAGGAGATCGAAGGAGGATTGCCTCCAAAGATTGGCGAATTTGATCGTTTTGAAAAGTGTCATGCAATGGGAAGCTGCTTTTGGTGGGGAGGTTAGAGAATGAGACTAAGGATGAAGTCTCGATATGGGGTGGTATGCCTTTCACCAAGCACACTTTGGTGGGGATATGGGCATTGGATTCAGGAGGAGCAGAGAATTGTAATAGTTGGTCTCTCATTTTTGTTACTTCCCTAGATTTGTTAGAAGAAACGGTCAAGTCATCGCATGGAACAGATTTTATGGTTGCTGCTTCATCAGATGAAATATGGCTCACGATTAAAGGAAGCATGAATGTGTTGACCCTTAGTTTGAGATCCATGGAATGGGGTGTGTTGCCAGGCTATACCGCTGAAGATACTGTTGATACCGTTCCAAGAAGGGCATTCTTTGTATCTTTTAGTAACTCTCTGTTTTAAGTTTGTCTGCAAATCCATTGAGGAAAACAGAAATAGTTGTGAAATTAAATAACTGGGTACTAGTTGCAAAGGGACCTAATGTATGTTTATGGTCATTTGAGATTCAATAACACAGTAGGCTAATCCTTATAACAATATTATCAATTTTTCAAAACATCAATGCAAGTGAAATTCAATATTTTACAAATAGACGTACCACTTAAATGTGTTATTGGATTATTTCAATATATAATATTAGAATTTCATGACCACCATTTCTAGGATTGTTGCCAACATTGTCGATATGATTATCTTAACTTTCTATATATTAGAAATGATTAAAATCAAAATTCACATGAAAATCTAATACAAATATACGTACCACTTAACAATGATATATCTTATTCTTGAAATGATATATCTTATTCCAATTGTCTCATTGGAACATAGACATTTGCCTTAATTTTCAATCTCTCATATATTATCAAATCACTACATATTTCTATATTAATGATGTCTAATAATGACTTCAACACCTTAATTTTCATTAGAATGGTAAGAAGTCAAATATATAGCTGATATATAGATTAATTCCGTGAAGTTGCCAATAGTATCCAAGTTTGCACCAAAAGTGGCTACAAGGAATATGAATTGTGAAAACATAGATTATATCTGCGAACTTAAGGAACAAAGAATCAAGAGACTCCATGGAAGGAATTGATCATAGGACATCCACTACTGGATCCAAAGGAAAATCTAAGAAGATTTTAAAACATAAACATTGCACAGATTGATGAAAAATAGAGAAATAGATGCAACTTAAAATAACCAAAGAATGTTAAAGAAGATATTGAGCAGATTGGTAGGAGTGTAACCCAAATATAAAAGAAAATGTTTATCCAATGTTTATAAGGAGACCCAAAATCAATATTAGACACTATGGAAGCTTGCAATTTCTCCCTTGTGAGACATCTCCTCTTCCATGAGTAATGTCCTCTTTAGATGATCACCATTTCTAGGATTGTTGCTAATATTGTCGATATGATTAGCTTAACTTTCTATATTAGTGGTTAAGAATGTATTTGTATTTATTAGAACACATCAAATAGTTATGAAAGAATTGTGATTTTTTTTTATCAAATGTTAGGACCCTTTATCCTTTGACACACACACAAATATATATATATATATATATATATATATAATTGCATAATAATTTTTATTAATAAAGCGGGATAAGTCTGTACCATTACATATTTGTAAAGTGACATCAATAACGCATGAGGGAAGTGCATCTATAAACCCCCCCCCTCCCCCCTCCCCCAAACAAAGCACAACAAAAACCAAGTAGGCTGAACATAGAGCAAACAACTAAACTAAAAGACCAAAAAACAAAAAAGACCAAAAAAAGAAAACAAAAGTCTACCACACAACACAGACATAAAGAGATGGTATAATACATGGGGGTACTCTTCCTACTAATCCTAGCACAACCTAAGCACTTTATCAGAGAAGGAAACTTTTTTACTCAAACCAGTAGTAGACCTAGAGGATGTTAGTGCAGAGTTAGGAGTGGTCTTGACCATCAATGTAGTGGGGCCAAAACCCATGGCCAGGGCCTCCCTTCATTTTCTTTTCTCCACCCTTTTCCTTTTCATGTTATCCTAAATAGTCATAAGGGAGGCATTGTTCTTACTGGACAAATTCTTGCAGGTAAAATTGACCTCCTCAATGTGCACTATAAGGGCCTCTTGGGCTTTCTTGACCTCTTCCAACTAGAGCTTGCTACCTATCATCTTGATCCTAGATTCCATATCATCAATCTTTTTGCCCACCATCTCCCACTGCCCCATCATGCCAACAAGATCATCATCCTCATCTAGATCATCCACCCAAATTATAAGGCTTCTACAATAGGTAGATAATTGGGCATGACACCTCATCTTAGAGACCAAATGTCTTCACTAAGTAGCCAACAATCCTCCTAGAGTATCTTTAGAAGATAAGACCATAAAGTAAGAAAGGTACTCCATGGAGTCCAAAGTAATAACAAGACCTTCTATAATACCATCTAGTTTAATAGTATAACTACCAGCCAATTGAAGGATAGTAGGAGTAGGTCTTAGATTTGTGATTTTAAGATGCTATATTATATCGTTAGCCATTACATTAATAGAAGACCCTAGATAAACAAGGGAATTCTGAACAATGCCCATTAATGGTTACTACTATCAATGGACTACCAGGATTAGAATATCTAAGCACAATTACTTTGCCTAGCATCATATCTGCCAGTTGGCCCATTACATGCATTGTTGTTGGATCTCTCTTTTTTCTACCTGATTTCTTGTGGCATGCTTCCCTGATTGCTTTCCTATAGATAGGTGCATCCTTAATGGATTGGAATAGGAGTATCTTGACACACACATGCTTTAGTTGATCCCACAAGTCAAAAATGGGTTCTACTTAAGGCTCTATAGTTACCAATCAATGAGGAAATGGAATTGTAGTTACTTTAAGATCTTTAGTTACCTTTAGATTCTTAATGGGTAGATTTCTATATTGGCTACCCTCTTACATTCGCAATCTCTTTCTTCTATTTGTAATCGAGGAAAAACTCGGCGAACATTACCGATTTGTCTCATCATGTTTTTGCTTGACTTTAAGTGTATCCAATTGTGTAGCCATGTTGTTCTTGATGTCTTGTTTAAAATCCTTTAGCAAATGTGTTATTTCCATGCTTGAAACTATAGAGGCTATCTTCTTCATGCTAGGTGTGTAACCTCTAGCCTTTTTTAGAGCAGCTCTAGAATAATTTTGACAAAGCTTCCTTATATCACTCCAATCAGCTTGGATAATATCTCCTCCTCCCATAAGATCTAGGGCATCCATGCAATCATCATTAATCCCTTTTAAGAAGATCAACTTTTGAGAATCTTCACTTACTGCATTATTCTTAGATTTCTTGAAGTTAAACAAGAATCTTTTAAAATACTCTTCTAAGCTCTCATCTTCCTTTTGTGATACCCTCAAAATATCATTTTCACACAAATGACTGCCTCTACATTAGTCTTTATAGTTTTCAAGGAATTTATCCTTCATTACATCCCAACTAGTTATGGTATTAGCACCTAAACTCATAAACCATCTCAGAATAGATTCCTTCAATGTGGTAGGAAACAACTTAATCTTATGAGCATTAGTAGTGTAATCATAGCCTCTCTACAAGATATCAAACTAAAAAAAAGGCATCTAGTCTATAAACATCAGGTAAAAAGTGTACTTATCCATGCATTGGGTTTCTCAAAAATAGACATTGATCATAAGAAAAAGATAACAATAAAAGTGTATGATGACAAAGAAAGATCATCAAAAGGATGGGTGGTACTACCCATTCAAGTGGGACCAATTCAGAGGGACATTATCTATCAATTTGGAAATAGATTTATCTTACAACAAACTCTTGGGTCATCCTTGGATCAATGAGATGCAAGAGGTACCATCTGCATAGCACTAGTGCCTAAAATTTCCTTACAATGGATTGTAAATATTAGTATCAGTAGACTCTAATCCCTTTCAGTACTGCTACCACATCATCAAGTAGTCAAGACCAGCTCCAATCTCTATCTATAGATTTTAATATGCAATTAAAAGACAAAGGTATGGGAGAATACTCTTTTGAGCCATCCTTATGTTTATCAAAGTTTCCAATTTTACCAAGGTCTCATGGAGAACCATCAACATCCAAGAAAAAATCTTCACAACTCATCAAACTCTTTGATGGCACATTTCCAACAAGGAACATTAGCAGATGAAATAGAGGATAAGCATGTCTCCAAATGGTATACAAGGATGAAAAGGAAACAAGAGGAGCAATATTAAGTATCACAATCCCAACTGAAAAATATGGCAACGGGTTCAAAATCATGTAAAGGATGGGATCTACACAAGAAAAAGTTTTATTGGCAAAAGAAAAGAAGGTATTCTAGAACCCATACACCTTCCTACTCAAAGTGCTAAAGAGAAATCAGGACTAGGCTTTGGTCAAGATATTCCAGTTCATAGGCAATAGACAAATTAACAACAACATCAACAAACTAATCAACAAGAAAATCAACAACAAGAATCAGCATGACGATGACAACAAAAGCAAGAAATGACACAACAACAACAAAGTAGAAGAAGCAATCTGAAAGAGGAAAGGATTGGAGCATGAACAAAAACAAGAAGAACTTGCCATTAAAAGGGAGGAAGATACTCAGAATCTCTTTAGGCAAATCCTCAAACTACAAGCTAGTTCAAAAATAGATTTAAATGAATGGGAGTGGGATTCAACTTCACCCTTTGAATATTCATGGGATGATATAGAGATTAATTTGATACAAACATATACAACAACACTCTATGAAGGAGAAATATTAGGGTCTAGATCATTTGAATTTGGACCACAACATATCTATGATGCTGGTGAGAACGAGTAGATTCAATATGAGATAGGAAATCTTGAGGAGAGTACAATCATAGACCTTCATCTAGTTATTTACAACCTTGGTAATATTTTTATCATGACCCTTGTGGTATCAGACCTTAATCCACCCAATGATTCCTTACCACTCGTATATCCCAAACTCATTAACTGGGAACAAATTGAACCTCTCACTATACCTATCTTTTGAAGATGATGATGTCATTGTTTGTTACCTCTATGCAATAAAACTGGAAACATGTTCCAGTAGTAAATCTCATAACAATGTCTTCAACCAAAGGAGTCCCAAGTCTTTCTGTCACAAAACAAATAAAGCACAAAATAGATCCAATCCAATGGTGAAAACCATCTGATGGCAGTGTTAGATCACAAAAAAACTAAGAAGAAAGGATGTATCCAATAGTGTTATGAGAGAATTGACACTCTTACTAAGAATTATTGAGACAGATCACCAATATTGATTGAGCCAACACAATCAATAAATATTGGCACTGCATAAATAATAAAGACATTACATATAGTGACATGTTTAATAGATCAAGAGAAACCAAGTTTCATAAGGTTTTTTGAAGAAAAGAAAATCATCTTTTCTTGGTCATATGCAAATATGCTAGGGATAGTTCTAGATTTGATCATGCACCATCTATCCATAGCTCTAGGAACCAAACCTGTCAAACAAAAGCTGAGAAAAATGAATCTGCATGTGACACTATCAGTCAAAGCAGAATTAAGGAAACTATTGGATGCCAGTTTCATCAGACCAATCAATAATGCAGAGTGGATCTCCAACATAGTACCCATTTCAAAACCAGACAAAACCATCAGGCTATGCACCGACTTCAGAGATCTGAATAAGGTTTGCCCTAAAGATGATTTCCCTTTACCAAGCATAGGCACAATTGTATACCTTACAACAGCACATGTCATGCTATCACTCATGGATGGTTTTTCGAAATATAATCAGATCGAGATAGCCCCAAAAGACCAAGACAAAATAGATTTCACATGCCCAAGGGGTACCTATTATTGGAATGTCATGCCTTTTGGCTTGATGAATGCAGGAGAGACCTATCAATGAACAATGACTACCATTTTCCATAACAAGATGGACACATTCATGAAAGATTATGTAGATGATATATTAGCCAAATTATTCACTAGAAAAGGACATTTGGAGATTCTTGAAAAAATCTTTCAGAGGCTAGAACAATTAAATGTATGACTAAATCCAAAAATGTGTGTGTTCAGAGTAAGATTAGGAAAACTCATGCAATACATAATTTGAGAAAAATACATCAAGGTGGATCCCGTAAAAGTACAAGCAATTACGGAGATGTCACCTCTTAGAAATATTAGCCAATTAAAATCTCTCTAGGGACGACTACAATCCATCCGAAATATTTGTCTCTCAATTGGCTGACAAGTGCCTCCCTTTGACTCATCTACTCCACAAAAATGTTCCTTTTAGATGGGAGGACAGATGTGAAGAATCATTCACCCAATTAAAGTAGTATCTAATGAATCCACCCATATTGGTGCCACCAATAGCCAACAAATATCTACTTCTCTACATATCACCTACAAAGGTATCTTTAGGGGCTTTATTAGCATAAGAAGATTCACCAAGCAAGGAAAGAGCAATTTACTACATCAACAGAACATTAAATAGATATGAGCTCAACTACATGTTCATTGAAAAGGTTTATTTAGCAGTGTTGTTCACTTCCCAAAAGTTGCAACATTACATGTTAGCTCAGACAATCAAGGTAATAGAAAAATTAGACCCATTGAAGTATTTACTTCGCAAGGCTAATTTAATAGGAAGACTAGCTAAATGGGTGATGATTTTGAGCTAGTTTGACATCCAATACATAGACAAAAGGGAAATCAAAGGTCAATCCATAGCAGATCAGTTAGTTGAGGCACCATTACAAGATAATCATTCGCTACGTATTGAATTTACGGACATGGATTTCTTAATAGTCACAAGACAACCATGGGTCTTGTACTTTGATAGATCATACACACAACGTGGATTAGGCACTAGTACATTTGGGGCTCAATTCTGATGGTAGTTCGTCAGAATTCTGACTACAATTCATCAGACTGCTAATGAGAAATGCCATTGAAAACTTATAGATGGACATTCTGACGATGCTCAAGACCGTTAGAATTCCAACAGCATTGAAGACTCTTTCGATGATAACCATGACTGCACTTACCCATCGGTAAAGCTTGATAAGTCATCATAATTCCAACAAATTCCAGGTAATGTTTTGATGGTAAACATGACTGCCCATCTGGCGAGAATGTCATCAGATATACAACATCCTCGTTGGATGTTTCATGGGGGTCTGTCAAACTTTCGACAAAGTCAAACAATGACAAGGGCATACACACCGACGAGGATGTTGTATGTGCGACGGTTTTGGCATCAAAATTTCAACGGCCCCCTTATTTCTTATCCGATGAGGATGTTGTTAGACATATAGCATCCTCGTCAGATGCTTGGTGGATGGAAAGATTTGAATTGATTGACCAATATGATAACACTAAAGATTCATTATTCTGTATCAACCAACCAAACAACAATAAAAATAATTTGATAATCTAAGCATGCGACGGTTCGGGCATCCAATGCTTGGTGGATGGAAAGATTTGAATTGATTGACCAATATGATAATACTAAAGATTCATCATTCTATATCAACCAACCAAATCACAATAAATTTTTTTTGACAATCTAATCTTTCCACTCAAAGACCAGCCTAAAAAAACCATGTATGATTGAAGAATTGTGTCCCACGTTAATTTCTTCAATCCCATCAATAGCCACCCATAGGTGGCATACCATAAGATGGCATGGGAGGAATTCCCATTCCACTCATACCTGGCTGAAAGAAACCTCCCATGCCCACTCCCATGCCAGGCATTGGAGGTGCTGGAAAAACAAGGGGAAGAAGCTGAGCATATATTCTGTAAATAAAATAGGCACATATTTATTTCTACAGAAGATTTAAAATGTTTATTAAAGAGAAACTTAAAATATTCTAAGAATCATCAAAGTATATCAAGAACCTAAAGTAGGTATGGAAACACAAAGTCAATAATATTATTCATCCAGGCAATTTTCAAAGCCACATCTAGTCTTACCAAGTCATAGCATATGAACAAGCATGAAGCAAAGCATTCTTTCTTGCTCTCCAGTTCCAAATGCAAAAGTAAGCCCCATTTCAATGCCCAATCCAAAATGAAAATTTAAAATATACTTTATCTTGTGAGAGAGAACAACCGACTATATGTTTTACCAATGTATACCTGTTCCACAAAATACACAAGCAATTCCTCTGCATGTTCACAATCACCCGATTGAGAACTAGTTTCCATTACATCCTTGTAAAGATTATCCTTTTTAGACAATGCAACATGTTAGCACATATTTTTTCTATAATTTCCTTAATTATGCTCTTAAAAATGTTGTCTTTCTATAATCTCCTTAATTATGCTCTTAAAATGCTATTTTTCAAATTAACTATGCTCTTAATAATGCTATTTTTCTATAATTTCCTTAATTATGCTCTTAAAAATGCTATTTTTCTATAATTTCCATAATTTTGCTCTCAAAAATCCTATTGGAGGTGGTGGCAAAGAAAGGGGAAGAGGTTGACTATGCATATTTATTTATTTCTCTTCTTGGACAACCTCTAACTTGTCCTTAACAAGATCATCAACTTTTGTTGTGTATTCTCGAATGAACTTTGAAAAAGAAAATTTTTGAATATTAGCTATTTAATTCTGCAGAAGATTTAAATTTTTTATTAAAGAGAAATTTAAAATATTCACAGAATCATCAAAGTATATCAAGAACCCGAAGTAGGTATGGAAACACAAAGTCAATCATATTATTCATCTAGGCAAGTTCTAAAGCCACATCTAGTCTAAATGCAAAAGTGGGGCCCATTTCAATGCCCCAATCCAAAATGAAAATTCAAAATATACTTTATCATGTGAGAGAGAACAACAAACTATATGTTTTACCAATTGTATACCTGTTCCACAAAATACACCAGCAATTCCTCTGCAAGTTCACGATCACCCGATTAAGAACTAGTTTCCATTGCATCCTTCTAAAGATTATCCTCTATGGACAGTGCAACATTTTAGCACATAATTTTTCAAATTAATTATACTCTTAAAAATGCTATTTCCTTTAATATATTGAGCACTTTTTTCATAAGAATACTTATTGTTGGGTTTTATGTGTAGGTACAATCTTGTAGTGACAATCTCCATTCATTTGTGAGTTCTCTCTAGAGATTCAACCATCAGGTGGGCATACTGAGGGTGGCATTGAGACAAGATGAAGCACCCTAGGTTTCCTTTTGAGGTGAGGAGGCCTAGCAAATAGGTTCTTGGGATTGATCAAAGTGCACAAGTAATTATCAAAAAGGGTAAAGCTCCCATGCAGAATAGATTTTTTGTTCAGATTGTATTAAATCCATTATCAATTTTTGTATCTTAAAGAAAAAGTTGAAAATGATTGAAATTTCAAATTATCTGTAAAATTTATACTGATGAGGGCACTTAAATTAACAAAGACCAATTTTTCATCGGGATACCATATACCAATGAGAGAGCATAGCAAGTCGGAGTTGTATGCATCAGCAAAATCCATACCGATCAAGGAGCAAAGTTGAGGAGAATTGATGCATCACCAAAAACTATACCGATATGACCCATTGGCATAGTAAAAACTAATGATAGTAGTGGAGAATTGTCTTGTCAATAGCCAATGAGGCTATTGGTAAGACTTATACCGATAAGAGTGGCAAAAAGAAGAGTCCATCGGTATAACCAAAGAGATAAGTATGTGTTACTTTGAGCCACCCCAACGCCCAAAGAAATCATCGATAAAACATATACCGATGGAACATACTCTATTGGGAAGACTTTTCTTATCTTTATGTTTGATTTCGGATTACCCTAATACTCGATGAAGGAGCGGACTAATTGAGTGGAGCGAAGACACTATTGGGAAGAGCCATGCCGATGGTGAAGCCCATTGGGGAAATAATGTCTATCGCGATAATGCTAAATGAACTCACCCAACGCTCGATAAGAATATCGGTTTGAGATATATCGATGAGGAGGAAAAGGAGTCATCATCTTAGGGTATCTCGATAAGAGAAAGTAAGATGTCAAAGCTGATAAAGGGTTGTTTAGAGAGTACCAAAAGGGAAATATTCATCGAGGAGACATATGCTGATGAGCCATTGTCATATCAGAATTCAAAAGCAAAATTTTTAAAAATCTTCTATTTAATACTTGCAGTAGATGCATCTATGGTTCAAACGAGGCAAATTTTATGAGAAGTTCATTATTGCAAAAGAATATGGCGGAACTAGAAATTACCTTGTCTAAATACTGCGTTGGTGAAAAAAGAATACATAGATAGAACACATTGTGCCTTTGAAAAACAAAGTAGAGGATTGTAACTACAGAAATGGAAGCTTCAAGTTCAATAGGAAAGAAGTGGTAGCCAATAGCCCTGACTCTAAGGCGAAGAAAGGAAAAAATAAAGAGGTGCCTCCAGTTAAGAGGTTAAACCAAGACATGATAGACCAAATCCAGGCATCCAACCCAAAATCTATAATGTTGAAGAAGCATGTGCTGGAGAGAGACGAATTAGAAGACAAGTATAGAGAGGTTGGAGTTGTCTGGACGAAGGTAAGGAGACAAGAACTGTTTATGTTCAACTATTTGAGAAGGAGCAAGGAGATGCCACTCTGCAATCCTTGGATGATAAATTTAGGTAAGCTAACAATCCCCAATGTTTTTGTAAACATAAGATTGTTAGAGGTTTTGGTGAAAAATGAACATTCGTCGAAGAGATGCATTCAGCTCCCAAATAGGAAAGCATTTATTAGATTTTCTGTAGGTACCATAAATAAGGTTTTCAATTTAGACCCCAGTCTTGATAAGCCCTTATCCTATGGAGAGTTGGAGGAAGAATACCTCAAAATGGACACTACATATACCAGCTAGAAATTTTCCATTCACAAGAGGCAAGCAAGAAAATTAACAGAGGAAGACAGGCCACCATTCAGCATTGATTTATTCAGACACTACTTCGAGCACACATATGTATCGTGTGGGAAAGTAGGAAGGGTGGAGGTGCTTGATCTGGCAAGCACTAGGCCGCTGGTGTTAGCCTATGATATACAAATTTATGAACCTAGGCCTTTTGAACATGAAGCATATCTGGTGGAGAGGTTGCAAGAAGGTTTTTTAAACCTTAGGGATGATACTCATCCCAATTTGAAATTTTATTCACTATTGATGCATCTAGTATTATTTTATGGATATGTAAAGGGTTTTTGGCCTAAGGGCCTAAAATTAAATACCAAGAACAAGGAAGGTAAGGAGCAACCCATCTAATTGTGGACATCTCTTTCAGATTCTTGATATATGAGGTCCAACTATATTAAGCTTGAAGAACTTATTGTGATGCCATTGTACTGAATGTATGGGATTTCATGTGAAGACTCTATCTCTGACAAGATCAAGAGGTTCCTAAGACCTAGGGATTATGATGAAAGACACATTGTTGATCATAACTGGGGGGACTGGTTTGTGAATAAGGATTTCACATGTTTTAGAGTATATGGATTTGAGGGGAGCCCCTACATGCTGCCAAAACTAGTACCACATAGAATAGCTTATCTAGATATCATGAGGGAATTGAGTGTGTTCAATGATAAACATTTTGCAAATATGCATAAGCAAGCCTTCCTTCATGGGACACTGAGTTTTGGTGATTTCACCATAGTGTCATCCAACGCTTATGAAATAATTGATAAGATGTTGATAGAAGAATACAATTTGTTTGAGCATTATGCCAGGAAAAACTACGATCCTGGAGGACACATTCACTCTTGCAAGAAGAGCCAACACTTGGGAGGTTATCGACATGTTAGTATTGAGGTTGAAGATATCTTCAGGAACATGGAGGATGCAGAGGCCAAAGAGGTAATTGATCAACCGAATAATGAATAGGCAAAAAAGAGATGGAGACTTCAAGAAATTGACACCAATGAGGAGGAGGTAGAAAGTGAATCTGATGAGAATGCAATTGTCTCTAAATGGCAAGTGCTAGAGAAAGAAGAAGAGCTAGACATGCAGGGCCAAATAGAGATAGCATTAGAAGTTCATCTGACTCTCGGTTAGAGTATTTTTCTTCTTTTGTTACTGATGATGTTTTTATTCATTCCAAAGAATTTAAATCATTCTTGTAAAATTTTAACAGGAATAAATTGAGGGACTCTATTCCCAACATAACGCTTGATAATGAGGTTGACTTGTTAAAGTAATTAAAAGAGGAAATTGATGTAGAGATAACCACAATGACCCCTCAAAAAGGGAGGCAACTGCCTACAAAGGCTAGGGTGCTTTTGTTTCATGGATGGGACCTTAGTGCTTATTTTATCTTTGATAGTTTATTGCATTCAGAAAACAAGAAATTCAAATTGGATATACAAGGTGTAAATGATATATTTATTGGTTCAAGACTTGATCAAGATGAGGAATATTTGAGGTTATAGTCTCTGTACCCTCCCCACAAGAGACCAAATATCATTGATGTTGACAAGTGTCATGCCTAAACTTTTGGGCACAAATGGAATAATTTTTTTTTAAATAACATCCTAATGAAACTAAATTTACTAAAATAATGCAATAACAAGTCTTGTCTTAACTATATTTAAGTTGTTTTCAACTAAAGTTAATCTAAACAACTAAATCAAGTAAGTGAGATAATCTAAATTAAAAGCGGAATAATAACTCTCTAAAGATATTATTATCTCATCAATTTTAATAAACAATTTAATTAAACAAAAGCTCTAAATTAATTGACAAGAGATATTATTAATCTCCAATAATATTTTAATTGTTGTAGGAATTTAATTAAATTAACTCTAGCACTTAGATTTTTAAATCCTATAATTTATTTTCACAATAATTATAATGTGTCCTAAATTTGACTAAAGGGCCAATTAAACCAATAATGAAAATTACCCTATAAAGTTTAATCTCGAAAAGCCTAAAATTAGGTGGACTAAAAATAATCCCCCATAGCCAAACAACTTACAAAAATCGTTATAAAATTTATAAAAGATTTAAACCACAAATGAATAAATTTTTAACATCATAATCAAATATTTAAATACCTATATGTTTATAAAAACATATATAAAACATGAACGTATAAATAAAATAATTAATCTAAAGTTAGATTTATACATTCATGTATATGACTATATATATATATATATGTATATATACATATATATATATGTATATATACATATATATATATATATAGTCATATACATGAATGTATAAATCTAACTTTAGATTAATTATTTTATTTATACGTTCATGTTTTATATATGTTTTTATAAACATATATATATATATATGTATATATACATATATATATATATGTATATATATGTATATATATGTATATATACATATATATGTATATATACATATATATACATATATATACATATATATATATACATATATATATATGTATATATATGTATATATATGTATATATACATATATATGTATATATACATATATATACATATATATACATATATATACATATATATATATATACATAGATATATATATATATATATATATATATATATATATATATATATATATATATATATATATATAAAACATGTATACATATACCTATATATAAAGATATAGAATCTCTCTAATCTAAGGAAATTAACATATGTTAAAATAATGGGGAATACCCTATTCGAAATTCGAATGGGTTTCCCCCCTTTTTTAAATTTCTAACCCTAATAATATACCAATACCTTATGCTAACCTATTTCCATTCCAACTTCATATTTTTCCCTAACCCAAATTTGTGGGTTAGGGCTTGACTGAGCTTTCTTTGTTATGCAGGGCTGATGAAGGAGACTAGGCGGAGTAGGTTTAGAACGACCGCAAGGGGGTTTAAGTGCAGGGTGCGGTGGTGGGGGATCTCACGGAGGCTCCTAGTAGGGACGACCGCAACCATGCCTCTGGGTCATTGCCCATAGAGGCAGCCTTGACCATCGTTGTGGGTCGCGGCCCACAACACGGCTGCAACAGTCACTGTGGGGCGCTGCCCATAGGGGGATGGCTGAAGCCTTCCCTGCTGCGGGTTGTGGCCCACAGTGCAATTGCGGCTGCTACTGAGGGTCACCGCCCATGGCACGGGCCGACCTGCCCTACGGGTAAATCCACAGGGGCCAAGGGCCCATCAAATGCAATATTATATGTTGTTTTGTTTTATTTAAATTTTTTTTTTCTTAAAAACTACAATGCCAAAAAAACAATATATATATATATATATATATATATATATATGTATTTTAAAGATAGCAATAGCTAATATGACAGTGATTTAATGGAAGCAAGAATTTTTAAGACTAACAGATTTAAATAATACATTTCTTTTTCTTTTGACAATCTAGTTGCTAACTTTAGAGATAGACTACTAATTCTAGATTTATTTTCTGCAATAAGGAAAATGACACAATTTAATAAATTTTAACAGCAACTACATTATCCTAGAAATCATTTAAAATAAACCTTAGAGATAGATAAATTAAATCTATTTAACCATAATTTGTAATTGGAAATAAAAATGCTTACTTTTCTCTTACTAATATGCAAGCTTACTACTTCTCTCATTTCCATTATTTCAATATGCATAAAAAGATAAAATGAACTTTTATTTTCAAAAATAACATGAATACAACATATATTATTTCAATAACTATAGGAACTTAATCCAAAAATAAACATTTCATTTTTGCAATAATAACTTAATAGAATAATGCATTTCTTTAAAGCATATGTAGAATACAATATAGTCAACATTACAAATGGGTGAGATACCCAACTAGTCTCTCATTTCAATTAAATGAGGACTTTAAATAAAAATGAATACATTTCTTTTTTAAAATAAATACAACATATAGCTTTTCCTTTACATTGCTGCAACTAAAATATAATATCCCATTCCATAATCTTTTTCTGCAAATCAAGTAAAACCAGCAACTCCTAGCTTGTCTTTTATTTTGTTTTTCAAGCAACCTGCATGCAAATCATAAGGCTATGACCATGGAGATCTCACCTCCCAACCTAGGCTTACTAGAAGCTAGCCCCGAGCTTGGAGAACCAAGCCCTGGACAGGTTACACTCAAACAAACACAACAAGCAAGGGAAAACACTCAACAAACACTTTCCCAACCAAGGCTAAACTTCACCACAAAATGTGGAGCTTTCATAAGGGTGGAAGTGGACCAAATACCTTGAGGTGACTGCAAGAATGGTAGATCACAAGCCATCTCATGCCAAACAAAGATATAACATAAGTTCATTAACCCCGACATCCTTATACCCCCCAAGGCATTCATGCCATACTTTCTCTCCTTATGACCCCCAAATGCATAAACAAGGCTATGCAGCAAGGGTCACATACACAACCCTTCAGATCACTCTCATAATGAGAGCCTCTCACTCTAAGGTTGTCAAACTCCTTCCACCCCAAGAACATTCTACTCTCCCAAGAGTAGAAGGTCTTGGATACTCCCAAATCATGAGAAGAATGCATAAAGGAAATAAAAAGAAGATCACAAAATCTTTTCACAAAAAGGAATTCAAAAAAACAACATTCACATACAAGCAATGTTTTAAAAATAATTATGCAACAGGAAGGGAAGAACATGAACCAACCTTCAATCTGCCCAAAGGTTTTCTAGAACTAGTTTGAGGAAGAGCAGCCCAATTCCACAATACTTTCCTCCTACACTTAGCCAAAATTCAATCCTAAAACTAACTGTTTTTCAAAAATTCAAGATCTCCAAAGATGGAGAGTGGGTAATTACTCACTAAGTCCCTAATCCTTGCCTAAGAAGGCCTCTCTCAGTCTTCCCAACCTCTTGAATAGAGTGAGAGTTCACTATTAGTTGGTCCTCCCAACCTCTTACAGGTTACTAAAACTGGAAAGAGAAAAGGTAAGAGAAGGTGGGGAAGAGAGACTGACATCAAAAAGGAAGGTTATCTAACCTAGGTGGAACCTTCTAAGTTGAATTTTTGCTCATCTTGGGAAAACCACTTTTTGGGTTGACTAAACAATCACATGGGAGTAGTCACGTGTTTAAAAATACCCCTACGACATATGTATACCTTATGGGCCTTAGGAAAAACCCTTAAACCACCCCTAGGACTTCATTTGACCCCTTAGAAACCCATCTGAAGTTAACCTACGGGTCAAACCTGATTTGACCACTCCAAAGACTCTCTACCCAAGGCAAATTTGGGACCACACTCAAATATTTGAAAACGGCTTTGGATAAAACAACTCTCACCAAGAGACAAGTCAAAATCAATGACACTAATCAGCACATGTGTCAAGTGACACAATAAAATACATTACAAAATTACACATGGAAATTGTCTCTTGTTGGATTTAAACAAATCAATAAATTACACTTTAACACACATGTGGCATATACTTTCACGAATAAAATACGATACATATAGGGCGTTGTCTCTCCAAATAGACAACCCCTGGTTTTATGAATGTACATAGGTCTAGGTTTGGTTCTCCATAATATTTCCATGGTCACATGGGTAATTTTCCTGCGCATCTCAATTACACATTACTAATTCCAAATAAACTCATATAATATTAAACACATGAATAA
This sequence comes from Cryptomeria japonica, assembly GCF_030272615.1. Lineage (NCBI taxonomy): Eukaryota > Viridiplantae > Streptophyta > Pinopsida > Cupressales > Cupressaceae > Cryptomeria > Cryptomeria japonica. The sequence goes on from NC_081414.1 coordinate 168,850,273, forward strand.
GAATACATATCAAACACTTTGCATACAATTGACATTAACAAATCAATATCTCATATATCCCAATTAATCCACATAAGCAATTATCATAATCCTCAAAATTTGACCCATTCATAAGATATGCATCTTATTTCTATCATCATAATAACGTCTTGCAAATCCAATAATGACATACATCATCTCCAAGTTATCCTATTCTAGAATCATATAAAGTTCTATATCCATAATGCATAGAAATGAAGCACCAATATACATCAATGTTATCCAAATTGTGGAATCATATAAGTTCTAAATCCATAATGCATAAAAATAAAGCATCCATAATAGTCTCATCATGAAAAATCACTAAACTGCTAGGATGAGTTGGGGTAGGGCCTCACACCCTCCCCCTTTAGGCATGAACTTCCTCCTGGAGTTCATCAAAAAGATGGGGGTACTATGATTTCATACGTGCTGCATCCTCCCATGAAGTTGTAACCCCATCATAGCAATCCCACTGGACCCTAACCTGGTCTAGCTCTCAACCTCAAAGGGCTAGCATCTAGCGAGCCAAAATACGAATGGGCTCCAAGGCTAGCTGTTCATCTGACTCCACCTGCAAGGCATACCAATCTAAAATATGAGACTCATCATAGATATACTTCCTCAAAACTGATACATGAAACACATCGTGGATGCGTGACAGGCTAGGTGGCAATGCTAAATGATAGGCAACTAGTCCTATCCTCTCAAGGATCTAAAATGGTCCTACAAAGTGAGGTGTGAGCTTAGAACCCTTTCCGTAATGGATTGGACTCTTATGCAGTCGCACTCTCAAGAAGAATATGTCTCCAACCAAGTAGCTACGATCTATCCTCTTCACATCTGCATACTTCTTATGTCTATCCTGTGCTTCTCTAAGACATTATCTAATTAGATCCACCTGCTATTCCATATCCTGAACTATTTTTGGACCAGTAGCAACTCTATCCTCTATGCGGTCCCAACTCAATGGTGTCCTACAAGGCCTGTTGTATAATGCCTGATAGGGTGGCATCTCTAATGAAGTGTGATGCCCATTGTTATAGGCAAACTCCACTAAGGGAAGGTACTCTTCCCATCTAGTCTGATGATCCATGATGTACATGTGAAGCATATCCTCTAACACCTGGTTAACCCTCTCTGTTTGTCCATATGTTTCTGGATGATAGGCTGTACTGAAGTTGAGCTTGGTGCCCATAGCTTCCTGTAATGCCTTCCAAAAGGAAGAAGTGAAGAGGGAATCCCTGTTAGAAATAATCTTGCATGGAACGCCATGAAGTCTGACAATGTCTTGCAAGAACACCTGTGCTACTGCTAGTGTTGTGAAGGTAGTCTGTACTGGTGAAAAGTGGGCCACTTTGGTCAACTTGTCAACTGTCACCAAGATGGCATCATGGCGACAAGATGACATGGGGAGACCAATGATGAAATCCATGGATATAGTATCCCACTTCCACTCTGGTATAGCATGAGACTATAACAACCCACCTGGATGGCGGTGCTCCACCTTGCTTCTCTGACACTCAAGGCATTGGGCTACTAACTCAGTAATGAATTGCCACATTCCTGGCCAATGATATAACCATCTCAAGCCAGCAAGCATCTTCTTAACTCTGGGATGCACTGCATAAGGAGCTCTATGAGCCTCCATGACAATGAACTCTTGCAATTCCTTGGAAGAAGGTACATAAATGCGCCCTCTATGGTGTAGTAGTCCATCAGACTCTAAAGAATAATCAACATATTTTCCCTCCAAGGTCTCCTATGATCGAATCATCTGACAAACCTCTAAGTACCATCCATCCTCTAGCAACTGCTACAATATATGATCTCTCAAATCTATGCCCATAGATATGGTGTAAATCTCATGACGTCTCCTACTCAAGGCATCTGCAACTATGTTTTCTTTCCCTTTGATGTAGTGAACATCAAAATCATACTCGCACAAGAACTCCATCCATCTCCTTTGATATGCATTAAAGTTTGGCTAAGTGAATATGTACTAAAGTCTCTGATGGTCCGAATGAAGCTCAAAATGATGACCCAAAAGGAAGTGTCTCCACCTCACAAGTGCATGCACTACTACTGCAAGCTCAAGGTCATGAGTAGGGTAGTTAAGCTCGTGAGTCTTAAGTTTCCTAGACTAGCTATAGCCCTACCATCCTCAATGAGGACTACTCCTAAACCCTCTAGGGAAGCATCTGTGCAAACCATGAAGTCAGCTGAGGGATCTGGTACTAAAAGGTTAGGTGCACTAGTAAGTGCCTTTTTGAGTTCCGGAAAGGCCCTCTCGCACTTCTCTGTCCAATCGAATTTCTTCCCTTTACGCTAAAGAGAAGTAATAGGATGTATGACTCTAGAGAAACCCTCAACATAGTGTCAGTAATAACCTGCAAAGCCCATGAATCTCCTGACCTTTGTCACACTGGTTGGCGTTGGCCAATCCATAATAGCTCTGATCTTTGATGGGTCAATTGAGATCCCATCACCGGAAATAACGTGCCCAAGGTACTTGACCTCTGATCGAAAGAAAGCACACTTCGACAAACTGCCGTACAACTGATTGTCCCTCAAACACTACAAAACTTGTCTCAGGTGCTCCTCATGCTCCTTCTCATTCCGCAAATATATCAATACATCATTGAGGAACACAATCACAAAACGGTCAAGAAATGTGTGGAATACCCCATTCATGAGGCTCATGAAAACAGTTGGAGCATTTGTAAGACCGAATGGAACCCCAGTGAATTCATAGTGGCCATATCTAGTGCGAAAATCGGTCTTGTGGATATCACTTTCCACTATTCTCAACTGATGGTATCCTGACTTCAGATCAATTTTGGAAAATACTTTGGCACCCTGAAGTTGGTCGAATAAATCATCGATCCTAGGAAAAGGATATCGGTTCTTGATGGTTACATTGTTCAACTGATGGTAATCCATGCATAACCAAAGAGATCCATCCTTCTTCTTCACGAAGATGACTGGTGCACCCCAAGGGGATACGCTAGGATGAATGTGGCCATTCTTTAGGAGTTCCTCAAGCTGCATCTTGAGCTCATTAAGCTCATTTGTGGTCATCTTAAAAGGAGCTCTCTAAATTGGCCCAGCTCTTGGTATAAGGTCTATATGAAAGTCAATCTCTCTATGGGGTGGCATTCCAGGTAGCTCTGAAGGAAACATGTCTGAATATCCCTTAAGGATAGGATGGTCATCAATAGATGTTTCCTTTTCATCCTCTTCCTCTCTATCACTAATGGTGATGGCAAATAACTGACATCCCTTTCGCATGCTCCACTTAAGTTGCACTGTGGAAATCATACAAAGAGACACGGGTCTCTGAATCCCGCCGATTACTATGGGCGAACCATGATCATTCTCACACTTGATCTCTTTCAGGTGACAATCCATCTTAGCTCTATGGGAATAAAGCCAATCCATGCCAAGTATGATGCCATATGATCCAAGTGGTGTAACTCTAAGGTCAACTAAGGTGGTGGTATTGCCAATCTGAAGCTGACATCCCCTAACCTCTGATTCTACTAATACTGTAGCCCCTAAAACTAACTCCACTTCCCAACTAACACCCTGTCTAATTGCCACTAGCCCGCAACGCTCCATAAACAATGGAGATATAAAGGAGTCAGTAGCTCCTGAATCAAATAATATAGATACACTGCTACCTCTGATCATACCTACAGCCTCAATGACTATGGCTTGGTCCTCTGCCTGGCGGTTGTCAACCGTTGTGAAGACTCTATGGGAGTTGCCCATATCTCCAACTGTAGGCTCTGATGTTGTCATTCTTTGACTGCCTGCCATCTGACCCTAAGGATACTCCCTCAACATGTGCCCCATGGCCCCACAAGTGAAACAAGCACCACGTACCTAAAACTGCACACCTTGAGGCCTAGAGAAGGACAGTGCCCCTATCCTGCTATAACCACTATACCCACCCCTAGAGGACTATTGAGTCCTCACCGGAGGTGTGTAAGGAACCTGAGATCGTTGATCTCACCTCTGATCCTGAGACTGCCACTGCTTGGGCTTTGTGCCCTACTGACTCTACAGAGGCCTCTGTCTCTGGTTCTGTTGTGACTACTGCAGAGGAGGGGGTTTGGAGAACCCCGATGTGTGTCTACTATTACCCTTCCAATGGGGTTTCCGATACTTGTATGTCTGGGGTATAGGGTTTTGGTTCTGGAACCAATCCCTCATGTCCTATGGCTTGACCTAAATCTCCTCTGCTATTAAGGCCTTCTCCACAGTAACCCCAAGGCTCCCTGGAGTGGCCATCCTCACTGATCCTTCTATGCCAGCATTCAGCCCTCTAATAAAATGGTTGATGAGAAGCTTCTCGTCTTTCAGGTAGTCCACGTCGGTAAGAGCTTGAAGAACTTGCTCTCGTACTGGGTCACTGAGAGACCCTTTTGTTGGAGGTCATGGAACTCATCTACCCTACGCTGTCTATAATGCTCTGACAAGTACCTCTCCCTGAACCTCTCTATAAAAATTTCCCATGTGAGGGTGTCTGCAAGTAGGCCACACTTGTACTCCTCCTGTCTCCACCATGTGGAGTCAGTTCCTGTCAATAGGTGGACTCCTACTCGTGCCTTCAGATTGCTCTCATAGGAGCACAATGCAAAGCACCTATCTAGGCTCAATAGTCAAGCCTCCACTTCTACCTCGTTGGTAGATCCTCCAAAAGATGGTGGCGAGAGGTGCATAACCTCTCTAATGAGATCCCCTAGATCCTGATGTGATCTCTCATAATACACTAATGTTTCCACTAGAGGTGGTCCTAGTAGATGGATGGACTTAGGCTCATGCCCATCCTAACTCTCTATGAGGTTAGGAGGTGGACTCCTACTCCATTCCCTATCCGCTGATCTACAGCTCCCTGAGCTCTGGTTTTTGACATGATGGTCCACTGCTAGAAGCCTATCCTAGACTATCCCAATCAGGTTCTAGAGTGCTAATAAGATGTCTCAGTTTGGGTCAATTGCCCATTCGGGAGGGGCCTTTGGGTTCCTTTCTGGAACTGATTCCTCTCTATCGACCTCTTCGCGTGCCATGCGTACATGCCTAGGACCTCTACTACATTTGTGAGCTTGTCGCATAGTTGGAGGCATCCTTATGAGAAAATAAAATAAAATGAAATAAATAAATAATTTTTCGGAGAAAATTTAATTAATTAAAAATAAATATCATAAAAATCAATATAATATAATTAATTAAATAATTAAAGCAAAACATAATGGAGAAAGGTTCCTAGTGTTGGAAACCTTGCTCTGATACCAAAATGTCATGCCCAAACTTTTGGGCACAAATGAAATAATTTTTTTTTAAATAACATCCTAATGAAACTAAATTTGCTAAAATAACACAATAACAAGTCTTGTCTTAACTATGTTTGAGTTCTTTTCAACTAAAGTTAATCTAAACAACTAAATCAAGTAAGAGAGATAATCTAAATTTAAAGCGGAATAATAACTCTCCAAAGAAATTATTATCTCATCAATTTTAATAAGCAATTTAATTAAACAAAAGCTCTAAATTAATTGACAAGAGATATTATTAATCTCCAATAATCTTTTAATTGTTGTAGGATTTTAATTAAATTAACTCTAGCACTTAGATTTTTAAATCCTATAATTTATTTTAACAATAATTATAACGTGTCTAAAATTTGACTAAAGGGCCAATTAAACCCATAATGAAAATTGCCCTATAAAGTTTAATCTCCAAAACCCTAAAATTAGGTGGACTAAAAACAATCCCCCATAGCCAAACAACTTACAAAAATCATTATAAAATTTCTAAAAGATTTCAACCCCAAATGAATAAATTTTTAACATCATAATCAAATATTTAAATACCTATATGTTTATAAAAACATATATAAAACATGAACGTATAAATAAAATAATTACTCTAAGGTTAGATTTATACATTCATGTATATGACTATATATATATATATATATATATATATATATATATATATATATATATATATATATATATATATATATATATATATATATATATATATATATATATATATATATATATATATATATATATATATATATATTGTGTGGGGGAAAAAGTGACACTAAGCAAACATGCCCTAATCTCACTTTCAACCACACACTTGTGGAATACGAAAGAGCCTAGAGGTATCACACAATTGGCTACTTCTTTTTGTGGAAGAGAGAGCCACGGGATACCTATTAGGATTTCTATTCCTTTGTTGTAATTGAAAGATGAAATGATGCAAGTTCAATCCCTAACCCCAAAGTGCAAGTATGAACTAATAACAAGATTACAGAATTGAAATTAAATGATGGAAAGTTGTAAACACAAGGACAAGACAAGAATGTAAATGTGTACCTGGTGTTAAAATATGAATGAAAATGTTTAGGACGGGGGCGCGGGCGCCACTGTCCTGAATCTGCCCCTGAAACTGCTCCGAAAACTGCTATTTTGCACTTTGGAAAAGCTATCAAAAATGCTGGAAATGTTGTCTGTCAGGAGGACCAGGGCGCCCAGTGCCCCTGTCCCAGGGACCAGAGCACCCAACGCCCCTGTCCTGGCAGGACCAGGGCGCCCCACGCCCCTGTCTTGGTCTTTTTCTCTGAGATTTGGTGTGAAGTTCGGTCTCCATCTGCTTCTTCCGGATCTGTAACTTACGGCGTCGTCCGAGTCCCAAAACCTACACTTGTATCTGAAAGGGTGTTTGGGCGGCTATATAGGGTTTTGCCTTAGTCAAACCCCCACTTTGGTGATTTCCACCTCCACGAATAGCCAATTTGTAATGTAAAATGTATTGTGTGTGCAGACCTAGTGTGTGTGCAAGGTCCTAAAATGCAAGAAAGCAAACTAGAGCAACCTAGAAAGTAAACCCTAATTGCTTGTAAATGATAATGTAAATGCTCTAAATCAAGATGCAAAGTGATCTAAAGCATGAATAAAGGATATATTGAAGCTTATGCAAAGACATGAAAACAACATGAAATCATACCCAACCCTCAAGGGAGGAGTACAAGCCAATCTTTAGTCGGTAATCTCCTATTGTTCTTCAATGTCTTCCAAGCCCTAAATGGATGAATGAAATTGATAAATGCTTGATAGAAGGATGTTTAATGTTATTGAAGTCTTCAAAGATCTGCTCTTTCGCTGCATAGAAGGTCCCCTAAAAACCAAAAATTCGGATCCTTTCAAATGAAGAAAGAGAGCTCTTATGTATGAAACCCTAGGTCTTAATTTCAACTTTAGGCCAACTTAGAGATTGAATCTCCCGCCAATTTCTTGGGGTTAAGTTTTATTTTATGATTGGATCGCGCTCCTAAAATTTCAGGAAAAATGTCCGGGACCATGTTGCACTCCGGGCACCACGGTCCCAACAACTTTTCACCAAATTTTCAAGGCCATCGGATATGATGATTTTAGAGAGAATCTCGAAGTTACAGGTGATTTCGAGATGTTTTGACCCCCGAAACCAAGCCCCCAAGTTCAAAATAGGACCTAATTAGGGTTTTTGATTAAATGATGTATAGGAGGAATAAAATGAAAAGGGCACACTTTAATGAAAAGGGCCCAACTCTATGATATGGGAGATGATAAAATAGAACCTTAGACCTAATTAATTTAATTAATTAATTGGTAAAGGGGAAATGCGATGCAAAATGCAAAATGCGCCAAGGCGGGTGCTAAACTAGGTGTGAAATTGTACCACCGTAGCAAGTGCGTACAATTTACGACGCTACATTTAGCCCCCACTTTAGCAGTCATATGAACACTAAGTGCATATGCAAGCTAAAGTACAGAAAAGTAAACATTATTTGAAAAAGGATATATCCATAAGTCTGTCGAACGAAGCCCCCAGCGGTATCTGCAGTACACAGTTAGGAACCACACCCTACAAACACACATTAGATCACAAAATCACCTAATGCTTACTAAGGAAGGTGATGAAAATTCGAGGGTAGCTATATGCCCCCCCCTGTTTCGGCTTGCTAATTTTAGTGAGTTGAAACAGGGTATCATGTTTACCACTTCGAATTGTTAAAGAATATTGATGACAAATGCTCACAAGAGGATTCGATATGAGATTAAAACTAATGGAGAATCATTTGGTAAGAAAGAGGACTAAATCTCAATTCCAACAAAACAAAGAGTGTGAGGATTTGAGAGTTCTCTAACACAAGATGAAGTATGTAAATGGAAACAAAATGCAAAGAAAAGAAAAGAAAGGAAAAAAAGCATGAATACACACATTGGTGATCCATGAGAAGAATAGTGAGAGAGAAAACATGGACTTCTCACCCCTAGATCTTGTCTAGGTGATCCATGGGAAAAAGGACATGGAAAACTAGCCCCTAGAGTCTGTCTAGGTGATCCATGTAAGGGAGGAGAGTGAGAAAGTCTAGCCTTATGCCGCTAGTTCCACTCAACCTCGTGCATGTGTGTGTAAGTGAGGTTAGAAGCATCTCATAGGAGTCTATGCCCGAGTATGCTACAACCTGTATATGTATAGTACAAAAGCGTGACATCTCGCTCTAAGAGTCTGTGCTCTGGTTCCGAGAATAATCACCTTGCATAAAAGAAAAATGGAGACCTCTCGCTCTAAGAGTCTGTGCTCTGGTTCTGAGAATGACCCATTGCTCAAAAACTGTAATGTTTATGTCATAAGAAAAGTAGAACAAGGATACCTACAAAAGAAGATACCCCAAAAATGCAACAATGTCATAGATCCAAGCAAGAGAGTTTTGCACTCTTTAAGCAAGGATAAGATAGTTGAAAAATGGATATCTTGTAGTATGTGTAAAGGAGATCCTTAGAGGAGAAGAGATCTTTGTACAAAAGACACCTATCCCCAAGAGGAATTGTCTTAGACAAATATAACATCTTCTAGAATAAGACAAAGAAGAGAATAAGAATGCAATACTTCCTTCTTTTGCGAGGTGAAAGTGATTCTTAATGAAGGATGACGCTCTTTTTAACCCAATTGGGAGAGTGAATTCATTATGGATGTATTTTACCGAGTGCAAAAGAGGTTGTAGTCAAGGACTTACACCTCTTGTAAGAGAGAATCCTTGAACAAACAACAACAAATGCATACAAGGAATAACATCAAGTAATAAAGTTCACACCATCCACGAAATAGGAAAAAGTGGATCCTTAGATAAAATAAGGAAAGATCATTGCCTCAATGAGGAGGACTTACACAATCTTCTAGGGAGAGATTTGGACATAAGCAAAAGAAGAGATGTATGAAATCACTCTTGTCCCCATAGGAACAAGAGATAACATAGAAAATTAGGCTATTATGTTGCTTCAAAAATATGATTGCACTTGAAATTGTACCATCATGAATGACAATGAGCCCCCAGTAAATGAGCTACCAATGTCACATAATGATGAGCAACATAACAGCCATTAATGTTATTTAAAGACATGATAGATTGAATGAGGTATTTGAATATGACATGTTAAATGCTCAACTATAAGTGAGATCAAAAACATGTATAAAGTGACAAAAATTGAAGAAGAAAAGTCACAAGAAATATTAGAAGAGGGATGAGTGTAATTTATTAGAGCCTTATCCCTAGAGGAAAGGACTTTATGATGAATAGGAGATAAAGATTCATAAGTGGATTTAGAAATTTGAGGGGAGTCATAAAGAGATTTGTTCATCGCCAAGATTTCCTTATGAGGGGAATGAGAGTTGATAGAAGTAGAAGATGATTTAGTTGAAGTGAGATCATCATCACTACTAAATATAGCATTCACACTGAGAGATGGTCTTTTAGATGCTTTGGTACGTTTGCAGGGATTATAGCCGAGTCCAAAGGCATAATTGTGAAAATTAGTCTCTAGAGGAACTTTTATCCCTTGTTCATGAGCGCCACAACCATTTCCATGATACCCATGCTTAGCAAAAATGCAAAAACCACGACCATAACGATCAGCCATTTCAGGAAGAGAAGGTGGTTTTTCATAAGACAAAGAATCAAACTCTTCAGAATTAGAAGTGTGAGGAGAAGAAGTTTGAGAAGCGGCCACAAAATTATTGCTCATAGGTTCAAGTAAGACTGATTGATCTCTAGTTTCTTCCTTCTTTTTAACTTTAAGCTCTCGAGGAGGAACCCTATACTCACCTACAAAGGTGGGATTAAAGTCAAGAGATCCCAAATCATTTTCTGCGAGAACCTTCTCAGGATCAAAAGCCTTTTCATGTGTAGATTCAAGTTGAGAAGAATCTTCTTCAGGAACTTCAGACTCATCCAAAGAATTTTGATTATCAGAGGATGATGATTTGGCCATAGGTAAAGAGTCATCACTAGAAGAGGAAGATTTAGAAGAACTCCCTTTGGAAGTAGATGTTTGCAAACAAGCTTGAAAATTAGTATCACCTATCAAGGTATATGTCTTATTGTTATAAATGAATTTAACTTGTCTATGCAATGTAGAGGGGACAACTTGCATACCGTGAATCCAAGGTCTCCCTAATAACAAGTTGTATGTTAGATTTCCCGACATAACATGGATAGGAGTAGGCAAAGTAATAGGTCCCACTGTGATGGGTAAGGTGATAATACCTAATGAAGACTTAGCCACATTATCAAAGCCTCGAATGGGACGAGATTCAGGCTCAATAAGGGATGTATCCACATTCATCTTATGCAATAGATTAATGCTACACACATTAAGGCCAGAGCCATTATCTACCAGTGTTTGTCTTATAGCAGTGTCATTTATGATAACCACAATCATCAAGGGATCATATTGTTGTTGAATTTCACTAGTAGGCAACTCATCTTGAGTAAACACAATTTGAGCTTTAGGATTCATCATAGAGTTAACCAAAGACACTATATTACTAGATGTATTAGGTGGAGGAACATTCAAATCTTTCAAGGCATCTTGTAACATTCCATGATGAGTGGAAGAAGTTTGAATCAAATCCCAAAGGGATATCTTAGCAGGGGTAGCTTTAAGTTGTTCTATGAGATCATATTCCTTACCAAGAACTTGTGAAATACGTGGAGCTTGCGGAAGAATTGGTTGGGAAGGAGGAAGTGAAGTTGGGATAACTGGAGGAGGATTAGGTTGCCTATTGTTTCTTGTGTTATAGGTATGAGCAACTGCATGATAACTCTCTCTAGTCAGTTGCTTAGCATACTCATAAGGGCTCTTAGTAGAATAACCTCCTTGCACAGTAATAATAGGTTTCTTAGGAGTGCAAAAAGAATCATTAGCATAACCACCTTGAACCACTAAGATAGGCTTATTTAAAGGTTGAGAATTTTGAGAAGAACAAGCACCTTGGACAGTAAAAAGAGGTTTGTTAGGTGTCTCATTCACATGTATCAAATTGATTGAGGATGGTTTAGAGGAATGAACAAAAGTGTTGGAAGAATTATTGATAGTCTTCTCTTGCACTAAAATCTTATCACAGATTAGATCAATTTTAGGAGAGAGACAAGGGATAGGCATTGATGTTCTAGTAGGAAGAGTAATACTAGGAAAGGTCATATCATCCTCTATCATCAAAGGATCTACATGGGGAATAAACTCTCTAGGAGAAGGATCAACATTACTCTCTAAAGTCTCACTTTTGAGAGGGAGATCTTTGAAAGAGATGTTAACCACCTTGCTTTGAACTAGGGTATCCTTATGAGTAGAACCAAGTTGAGGAGAAGGAGATGCTTTATTTTTAGATGGAGAATGATTGAGATTCCAGGAAGGTGAGAAACTATCAAGGGAGTTTTCCATATTGATTTCATCCCCTTTGGCTAGGGTTCTCTCATGGGATAGAGAATAATCTACACCTTCTTCTAATGGTTCATCCCAAATAGTGAAGTTGTTGAAAGGAATGTTTGAAGCATTGTCAATTTCGGGAGAGGAGATAACATTGTTTATTAATTCCTCATCCTTAGGAGGGAGAGCATCAATAGATGTGTTAAACTCATCCTCTTTCCTCAAAATAGTTTCAATATGATCTTTATGGGAGAGAGAATTAAGGAAATTGCTTATTATTTCATCTTCTTTCTCTAAGGGATGCTTATGGGTAAGACAAACTTTAGGAGAAGGGTAAGCATTTATCATTAATTCATCATCTCTAGTGGGAATTTTGTTGGAAAAGGAAATGCCATCACTAGGAAATGTAGGGATAATGTCATCTTCTTGCACAAAAGGATCCTCATGAAGGGAGTGCTTTTTAGGAGGAACATGAACATATTTCTCCAAAGATTCATGCTTAGGAAGGAGATCTTTGAAAGAAGTGTTCATAACCTCTTGTTGAACTAACATGCCCCCATTGGAAGGACCAACTTTAGGAGAAAATAAGTCAATGTCCATCTATACCTTTTCACTTAGAGAGGCATCATGTAGGGAAGGTAAAGTAACATTAAGAAAGGTGTTTATGATATTATTCTCTTCCTCTAGGATAGCTAAATAGGAAGGGCACATTTTAGGAGAGTTGTCAAGATCACTCTTAAAGTCTTCATCCTTAGAGCATGGGAGAGTCTCAAAAGGATTGATAGCAACTCTTTTAGGCACTAAAATGTTGTTATAGATAGGGGGAGGTTCTTTAGGAGAAGGAAAGATTGAAACAAGAGAAGCTAACCCATTATCACATCTATGAAATGAATGCATCATGACAACAATTTTCCTCTTTCAAATGATAACACATACAAAATAGAAGGAAATGTTCAATGCAAGCACTTAAAATATAGATTTAGAAAATGAAATTTATGATTCAAATGAGTTCCTAAATCAGATTTGAAATTATTGATCCCAATTAAGCTATCCACAAGTTCAACTTTGAATTGAAAAAAAAAAATTAGGGTTTTAGCAAAAATTTCCTCTAAATTTTTTGAATTTTGCAAGAAAATAAAACTTGTAAATAGCATAAAAACTCAAATTTGAAAAATAAATCAGAATTAGAGAAGATTGGAATTCACGTCGGGTTCACCAAAATGTGTGGGGGAAAAAGTGACACTAAGCAAACATGCCCTAATCTCACTTTCAACCACACACTTGTGGAATACGAAAGAGCCTAGAGGTATCACACAATTGGCTACTTCTTTTTGTGGAAGAGAGAGCCACGGGATACCTATTAGGATTTGTATTCCTTTGTTGTAATTGAAAGATGAAATGATGCAAGTTCAATCCCTAACCCCAAAGTGCAAGTATGAACTAATAACAAGATTACAGAATTGAAATTAAATGATGGAAAGTTGTAAACACAAGGACAAGAAAAGAATGTAAATGTGTACCTGGTGTTAAAATATGAATGAAAATGTTCGGGACGGGGGCGCGGGCGCCACTGTCCTGAATCTGCCCCTGAAACTGCTCCGAAAACTATTGTTTTGCACTCTGGAAAAGCTATCAAAAATGTTGGAAATGCTGTCTGTCAGGAGGACCAGGGCGCCCAGCGCCCCTGTCCTAGGGACCAGGGTGCCCAGCACCCCTGTCCTGGTAGGACAAGGGCGCCCCACGCCCCTATCCTGGTCTTTTTCTCTGAGATTTGGTGTGAAGTTCGGTCTCCGTCTACTTCTTCCGGATCTGTAACTTGCGGCGTCGTTCGAGTCCCGAAACCTGCACTTGTATCTGAAAGGGTGTTTGGGCGGCTATATAGGGTTTTGCCTTAGTCAAACCCCCACTTCGGTGATTTCCACCTCCATGAATAGCCAATTTGTATTGTAAAATGTATTGTGTGTGCAGACCTAGTGTGTGTGCAAGGTCCTAAAATGCAAGAAAGCAAACTAGAGCAACCTAGAAAGTAAACCCTAATTACTTGTAAATGATAATGTAAATGCTCTAAATCAAGATGCAAAGTGATCTAAAGCATGAATAAAGGATATATTGAAGCTTATGCAAAGACATGAAAACAACATGAAATCATACCCAACCCTCAAGGGAGGAGTACAAGCCAATCTTTAGTCGGTAATCTCCTATTGTTCTTCAATGTCTTCCAAGCCCTAAATGGATGAATGAAATTGATAAATGCTTGATAGAAGGATGTTGAATGTTGTTGAAGTCTTCAAAGATCTGCTCTTTCGCTGCATAGAAGGTCCCCTAAAAACCAAAAATTTGGATCCTTTCAAATGAAGAAAGAGAGCTCTTATGTATGAAAGCCTAGGTCTTAATTTCAACTTTAGGCCGACTTAGAGATTGAATCTCCCACCAATTTCTTGGGGTTAAGTTTTATTTTATGATTGGATCGCACTCCTAAAATTTCAGGAAAAATGTCCGAGACCATGTTGCACTCCGGGCACCATGGTCCCGACAACTTTTCACCAAATTTTCAGGGCCGTCGGATATGATGATTTTAGAGAGAATCCTGAAGTTACATGTGATTTCGAGATGTTTTGACCCCCGAAACCAAGCCCCCAAGTTCAAAATAGGACCTAATTAGGGTTTTTGATTAAATGATGTATAGGAGGAATAAAATGAAAAGGGCACACTTTAATGAAAAGGGCCCAACTTTATGATATGGGAGATGATAAAATAGAACCTTAGACCTAATTAATTTAATTAATTAAGTGCTAAAGGGGAAATGCGATGCAAAATGCAAAATGCGCCAAGGCGGGTGCTAAACTAGGTGTGAAATTGTACCACCGTAGCAAGTGCGTACAATTTACGATGCTACATATATATATATATATATAATGCATATATACATATACCTATATATAAAGATATAGAATCTCTTTAATCTAAAGAAATTAACATATGTTAAAATAATGGGGAATACCCTATTCGAAAGGGTTTCCCCCCTTTTTAAAATTTCTAACCTTTACAATATACCAATACCTTAAGCTAACGTATTTCCATTCCAACTTCATATTTTTCCCTAACCCGAATTTTCGGGTCAGGGCTTGACTGAGCTTCCTTTGTTATGCAGGGCCGATGAAGGAGACTAGGTGGAGGAGGTTTAGAGTGGTCGCAAGGGGGTTTAAGTGCTGGGTGTGGCAGTGGGGGATCTCACGGGGGCTCCCCGTAGGGATCGCCGCAGCCGTACCTGTGGGTCACGACACACAGCACGGCTGTCACCGCCACTGTGGGGCGCCGCCCACAAGGGGATGGTCGAAGCCTTCCCTGCTATGGGTTTCAGCCCACAGTGCGGCTGTGGCCACTGTTGGGGGTCGCCACCCATAGCACAGGCCGGCTCGCCCTATGGGTAAATCCATAGGGGCTGAGGACCCATCAAACGCAACAATATTTTTCTTTTGTTTTATTTAAATTTTTTTTTCTTAAAAATAACAATGCAAAAAAAACAATATGTACATATATGTATATATATATATATGTATATATATATATATATATATATATATGCTTATACCTCCAGGTTGGATTAATAGGCTAATAATATAGTGGAGTAAAATATGTAGTCTCAAATATATATATATATATATGTATATATATATATGTATAAATATATATATATATATATATATGTATGTATGTATGTATGTATGTATGTATGTGTATGTATGTATGTATGTATGTACGTATGTATGTATGTATGTATGTATGTATGTATGTATGTATGTACATACATACATACATACATACATACATACATATATATATATATATATATATCTATGTATGTATGTATGTATTTATGTATGTATGAACATATATACATACTTAAGCTAATCTATTTTTCTGTTTATATGATGCAGTAGATACATAAAAATGTGATTGTCTGAAGGCAAATAGAACAACACTAACATGTCTTTTTTTTTTATTTGCTTAAAACAATCTCTCTCTCTCTCTCTCTCTCTCTATATATATATATATATATATATATATATATTAAAAGACAACAATAGCTAATATGACAGTGATTTAATGGCAGCAAGCATTTTTAAGACTAACAGATTTAAATAATACATTTCTTTTTCAAAATAAATACAACATATAGCTTTTCCTTTACATTGCTGCAACTAAAATATAATATCCCATTCCCTAATCTTTTTCTGCAAATCAAGTAAAACTAGCAACTCCTAGCTTGTCTTTTATTTTCTTTTCCAAGCAACCTACATGCAAATCATAAGTCTATGACCATGGAGAGCTCACCTACTAGCCTAGGCTTACGAGAAGCCACCCCCGAGCTTGGAGAACCAAGCCCTAGATAGGTTACACTCAAACAAACACAACAAGCAAGGGAAAGAACTCAACAAACACTTTCCCAACTAAGGCTAAACTTCACCACAAAATGTGGTGCTTTCACAAGGGTGGAAGTGGACCAAATACCTTGAGGAGACTACAAGAATGGTAAATCACAAGCCATCTCATGGCAAACAAAGATATAACATAAGTTGATTAACCCCCACATCCTTATGGCCCCCGAGGCATTCATGCCATACTTTCTCTCCCTATGACCCCCAAATGCATAAACAAGGCTATGCAACAAGAGTCACATACACAACCCTTGAGATCACTATCATAATGAGTGCCTCTCACTCTAAGACTGTCAAACTCCTTCCACCCCAAGACCATTCTACTCTCCCAAGAGTAGAAGGTCTTGGATACTCCCAAATCATGAGAATAATGCATAAAGGAAATAAAAAGAAGATCACAAAATCTTTTCACAAAAAGGAATTCAAGAAAACAACATTCACATACAAGCAATCTTTTAAACATAATTATGCAACATGAAGGGAAGAACATGAACCAACCTTCAATCTAGGCAAAGGTTTGCTAGAACTAGTTTGAGGAGGAGAAGCCCAATTCCACAATACTTTCCTCCAACACTTAGCCAAAATTCAATTCTAAAACTAACTTTTTTTCAAAAATTAAAGATCTCCAAAGATGGAGAGTGGGTGATTGTTCACTAAGTTCCTAATCTTTTCTCTTTGCCTAAGAAGGCCTCTCACACTCTTCCCAACCTCTTGGATAGAGTGAGAGTTCCCTATTGGTTGCTGTTTTCAACCTCTTACAGGTTAGAAAAATTGGAAAGAGAAAAGGTAAGAGAAGGTGGGGAAGAGAGACTAACATCAAAAACGAAGGTTATCTAACCTAGGTGGAAACTTCTAAGTTGAATTTTCGCTCATCTTGGGAAAACCACTTTTTGGGGTGACTAAACAGTCACATGGGAGTAGTCACATGTTTTAAAATACCCCTAACCCATAGGTATACCTTATGGACCTTAGGAAAAACCCTTAAACCACCCCTAGGAGTCCATTTGAACCCTTAGAAACCCATCTGAAGTTATCCTACGGGTCAAACCTGAGTTGACCACTCCAAAGATTCTCTAGCCAAGGCAAATTTGCGACCACACTCAAATATTTGAAAAGGGCTTTAGATAAAACACCTCCTTGCAAGAGACAAGTCAAAATCAATGACACTTATCAGCACATGTGTCAAAAGACACAATAAAATACATTACAAAATTACACATGGAAATTGTCTCGTGTTGGATTTAAACAAATCAATAAATTATACTTTAACACACATGCAACATATACTTTCATGAATAAAATACGATACATACGGGGTGTTGTCTCTCCAAATAAACAACCCCTAGTTTTACGAACATACATAGGTCTAGGTTTGGTTCTCCATAATATTTTCATGGTCGCATGGGTAATTTTCCTGTGCATCTCAATTACACATTAGTAATTCCAAATAACCTCATATAATATTAAACACATGAATAAGAATACACATCAAACACTCTGCATACAATTGACATTAACAAGTCAATATCTCATATATCCCAATTAATCCACATAATCAATTATCATAATCCTTAAAATTTGATCTATTCATAAGATATGCATCCTATTTCTATCATCATAATAATGTCCTACAAATCTAATAATGACATACATCATCTCCAAGTTATCCTATTCTAGAATGCATAGAAATGAAGCATCAATATACATCAATGTTATCCAAATCGTGGAATGATATAAGTTCTAAATTCATAATGCATAAAAATAAAGCATCCATAATAGTCTCATCATGAAAATCACTCAAATGCTAGGATGAGTTGGAGTAGGGCCTCACAACAAGGCCTTTGGCCATATTATGAAACTAAAAGTTGGTGAAATTGATCCAATTGTTTATGTTGATATTAGAGTGGATACTTCAAAATTCAATAAAGCACAGATGGTCAGAGTAGTGAGGGAGAGGAACCAGTACAAGGTGTTGTATTAGGAAATGCTAAGGAGAAGTGGGCAAGAGGTGCCAATGGTTCTTACTCCAGATAGCTCTCAATGGAAGAAAAAATGCGAGGAGTTCCAACAAGAAAATAAAAGGATATTAAAACAGATGCAAAATGTGAGGGAAGATATTGTTAGTGTATTACTAACTAAAATATTTGAGGTTTTACGAGGCTTTTTGAAATAATTTTGGATAGTATTTCAAAAGAACATTGACAATACAGTTTCATACAACAAAATTTCAAACAAAATGGGACCAAGGTTGCATGATAAAAAAATGGCCAACGCAAAAACAAAAGAAATTGAAAAAGTAAAGAGGTTCTTGGATAAACACAATAAATTTGATGAACAGTTACAATTTAAATATGATGAATACAAAGACACCGTTCAACATGGTTTTCTAGAGGTAATTGATCAGAAGGGTGAGATAAAGGATAAAGATGTATGGATCTTAGAATGTTGTAGTCTTCTCAATGTCACCCTTGATATTTCCCAAATTGATGGAATTGAATTGAAAGAGACTGTGAAATAGATGGGAAACTTTGTCATGCTGGAATTCATTGTCAGGGTTATCATCCACGATGCAGACACATATAAGAGAGAGAAGTACTTGGAGCATATCCAGAAGTGTGGCAAGATGTTGGGAGACTAGACCTGCTATTTAAGTTGGAGCCCAGAGTCATCTTTTTTGATGTTTTTATAATATGTTCATATTGCAAAGAGAGTTTTTAGGAAGTTAGTTTTTAGTTAGTTTTAGTTTTAATGAAAGGGTATTCCCTTTCAGTTTCAAACTAAATCCTCATCTATAAATGGAGGATCTTTTAAAACAAGTGGGGGAGATACCTCAAGTTTTATGATCTTATCAAGACAATTTTATACAACACTTATGCAGTTTGTTTTCTGGAAATATCAAAGTTGATGGATGATATATATTGAAAACAACTGGTTTGATTATCTATTTTCAATATAAATTTCAAGTGTTCTTCATTCTAAATGGTATATGCTTTTCAATTAACTAATTAGTTCCATGTGATAAATTTATTTTATTAGAATGCGTCAATGTACTATCTTATGCTATTATGATTGAGACTAATTTCCAGTTTGAGCATTAGTTTGAAAGGTTGGTTGGAAAGTTTGAAATTGTCTTATTGGTCTATCAGATCAAAGTCAAAATTTAATAAGACTAACTACATTTTATATTTTAGTTACAATCCATATAGATGCTTTTGATGTGATGGTCTTTTTTCGAAAACAAGTTATTAAAACTGCCTCCATGGTTATATGTAGGATCTTTCAATTTGAAATAGTATGAAATCGGTAAGGGATGAAGGCATTGGCCTGTTGTTGATCTGATATAATTAAATCAGGTATTTTTAGAAGTAATCTTCATCAAGGAATCATACTTTTAATTTATACAGGTACAACTTCATAAATATTTATAAGTAAGCATTTCATAGTTTTCAGCAAGCAATAAATATAACCAAACAGAATTCACGAATCATTTGCCTCCTAGAAGGGTCACTGGTTTTTTGAAAATTTGCTATAGAAATGCCTTTAAGCTGAATTCAAGAAGTTCATGTTTCTCAACCTAATTAAAATTGAAGATCATTAGAAAACTATTCAAATGCTAAATTACATCCCATTTTAACTTAAATGAAAGAACCAATAGAGAAGTTCCTCTCATCCTTTGAGAAAGCACTATCTGATCAAAGTTATCATGCATATCTATAGATTCTCGAAGCCTATCATAATCTTCCTCTTCTACATTAATTTCATTCAAAGCCTCATTAACAACAACTACATTGTTTCTATATACTGCAACCATGTATGACTTCACAAGATGGAGATGTCCCGCATGTATAACAAATACAACAGAACAAAAGATACTCATGAAATTTTTCCAAACCAAATAGCTGGTAAAGAGAACATCTAGAAAAACTTAATACCCAAGTGAAAGACATCTCGGTAATCCTAAAACAAGTAATAGAATAAAAGAGTTGAGATCCATACCTTACGCATAATATCAACCACTCATGTGTGGTCTACCATAAGGGCAAGGACATTCAAGAGGTCATTAATAAGAACTGGGTGTTCTCAGAAATAAAAGTGTACAACTTTGTAGTAAAATTCAGCATTGGCCACTTTAACTACAATATCTTTGAATTTCATATGATCCCATGCCTCTGTAGAATGGTTCATAAAACTAGTGGCAGCATTATCATATTCATCATCTTGAATATATAAATATATAAGTTCCTTCCAATGCTACTACTCATCACAAAAATGGATACGAGTTCATCAAAGAGACCCTTGTTTTGATAGTAATCATTGACCTCTTCCAAGTCATCCACTTGGACCAAAAAAATTGTCAGAATACAAAAAATATAAATTTCTCACCTTCATAGTTACACATAACACTGCAGATGAACCTTCCCAGATTATCATGACAAAAAAACTTAAAAAACAAACCACTTACTTGTGGTGTTTTTGTTCGTGTTGGCTCTATTAGACCCTACAATTATTATTCAATATGCATTATTCAATAAGATTAACTGTGCAACATAATGAAATATTGAAAAGTGTGTTATCTTATTGAGCTTCACTTGGTTTTAAAAATAGTTTAATATTCTCTACATAATAGGGCCAACCACGTGAAGGTGGAAGCTCATTTGGCCCCTCCCCCCCCAACATAACTCTAAATTCCCCATTAACATCTAACATTCATTCATTATTTCATCCATTAATAAAATATAACATTCATTCATTATCACATAACATTCAATAACACATAATATTCATTAGCACTCATTAACATGCAACATTCATCAATATTAATTAACACATATCATTCATGAACATTCATTAGCACATAATTACATTCATTAACACATAAAAATCAGTCAATATCAAATAATGTAGATTACAATCATTTTTTTATTTTGAAGCTATGTAAAGTCTAAGTGGAGCATCATTTTCTTCATCATGTCCCCCCTCTTCAGTTGTTTTGTCTTCTACTCATGATCTCAACGTATGCCTAGTCCTCTTCAGAGGACGAGGACACCGATGCAAAGGGGGGTCCTCAAAAATAACAAAGAAATGGGTTCAATTAAAATGATTATTATTTTTGTTACAAGTATTTCATTAAATTAAAGAACATAACTGTGGTTCTCTTTACTTGATGGTGCCATATCATCTTCAAAATCATTTTGTCTATCCTCAATCTCAACATGTTGAACACCCTCTAGATCCTATGGACTTGAAATATGAAAGGTTACATTAATCAGTACGGCAATTACAATTAAATATGTTTAAAGGAATAACAGTAGTCCTATTTACCTGACTGGGAAACATCATGTTCCTAATGTTGTCTACCCGGATCATGCTCCACTTGGTCACCACCAATTACATGCTCTAAAATATTAACAAAAAAGGTTACATTAATTTCTACACCAATTACAATTTAAGATGTTTATTTGTATTAATAATTATATAAAAAAAATTGAATAGCAAATTAATACCTCCACTACTGGGATGCACATCTAGACCTTCATGTGGAGGTTGTGTTCCACAATTATCATGCTGCATTCCAATACCATGCACATTGTTATAATTGTTTGCTTGATTAAAACAAATAAATTTACTTTATGTTGGAACTTAACATCAAATAGATTATTGGTAAAGTATTCAATTTGAAATTATTTTCATATAGCTTATTTACCTATGTGATGGATGCACCAGAATCTCATGTTTTCCCACTCAGATCTTGTAGTCGTTCAGCCACGACTGTATAGCCTTGTTGGTAGCCAATTATCATGTCATATTGTGTGGGCACTCTATTGAATTCAGAGCCCTGCATTTTTTCTTATTATCAAGAATTTTGCTTGTATTGTTTGATTAAAAAAAATTGTTTGATTAAAAAAAATTGTTTGTAATTTATAAATATTTTGTTGCGATATTTTATTTACTAATACTTACAATTTGTGTGGAAAGTTTCACATAACCACCACAGCCAAGTCTGTGCTTCTTGTGCTTTTCTTGTCTTGCCTTGATTTCCTTTGACGTGTCACTCAATCTATGAAAAGTTTGAAATGTGTTAGATTAGATAGATATAAAGAGTAATTAGTACATAACTATATTCTTAATAGTATCACATACCTTCTTCAGGCGTTTGGTGGTCTATTTCCTTTCTTCCTTTCAATTCTCTCCTTTGCATCCAAAATCAGGTCCTTCCACTCCCTCTCTGGAATCATGGGGTACATTCGCACTTTACGTTCTTCTCTAAATGTGTCCTGTACTGGTCCCTCACATACCTTATATATGTGTCAGCTTTTTCAAGGAGCTTGGTTTTATCGAAAGTGTCATTTCCAAACAACTCAACCATACGGTTTGTGAGTTCATCTTTTACCCTGTTTTCTTGGTCATTCCACCTTTTAAGAAAAAACAAACCTATTAGATTTAGAAATGAACTGAAGCTACCTTTAATATCATTCAAGAAATGGATCAAAAGAAAACTATTCTAGAAATGATGTGAAATAAAAATAGTGGATTAGGGTTAGTTCACATATGATGTTCCACCTTTTACGTATGGTGGGCCCAAACATCTGCAATGCAATGTTATTAAGATTTTTATAAAAAATATCATTTCCTGCAAAACAATGATGGGATCATTAGTCCAAAATGAGTGATCAGTAAGTAAATTACAATTACACTATATATAATAATAATTTTAAAGTACCTGGAACAAAGATTACTTTAGTGACGAATTTTTCACATTGGCCATGTCGGAAATGGCAAATATTTTGTACTGACTAGGGGTGGCCATGTCGCCAGAATATTATCAATTTATGTCAAATTCATGGCCCGATCACCATATATTTTATGCAATTAAATGTTTCTATGCAATGATTTCACCAATAAAATATACGGTGGGCACACGGTAAATTTAATTTTTTCACCTACACTCTTTGAGGTTGCCTTAATAGATGACCATAATTCACCTATAGGGATGTGAAGATTTGTTAGCCAGGAGGACCCAATTCGCCTGACATTTTGCCGACGTGTGTCTCCATTCACTGCAACTTTTGCCAACTATATTGTATTTGCCAATTATTGGGATGACCCATAATCACCTCAAAAATTACATAAGTCGTATTTGGACGACCTATAATCGCCTCAAAAATTACCTAAGTCATGTTATAGTTGCGTGGGATTCACCAAATATTTGTATACCATATTAAATTCCTATGAAATTCACCATATAAGGATTGGTATAAATACATACAAAGATCAGATATATCTCAACACAATCTGGTGGATTCTAGGCTCTGAATTCTGATCAATAGAAAAGTTTCAGATCAAGGAAAATCATTGTTGTTGACTGCATTGGCGACTGCTAGTGACCTAAAGGTGAGCGATCATATTTTTAATTTTGAAGTGTTACAATATTATTCTAAATTTATCTATATTTGTTTGCATTGTTAAGTTTATTTTTATTCAGTGGCGACCCGTCAATGCCAAGTAGTCGGGACTCAGGGGGGACATTCAGACCTCAAACATCTAGATTCTAAGTCGTAGGGCCAATGAAACATATATTATACATTATAGTTTATTATTGCTTCTTCAACAAATTGATATTTTTTTGGCAGCCTTTATTTCGTTGGAGATGTCAAACAAGAAGAGGGGTAAGAAACCTAAATGTGGGGAAGGCCAACAAAAAGCAGAATGTTGTCTTTGTACTTTGGCACTGGAAAATATTGTGGTGAAAATCAAGAAGGTACATCATCACAAGTACACGTACAAAATTTGCCACCTGCACCACATGTTGAAGACAATGGCGTACCTGATATCTCAAATTAGGATGATCTTGAAGAAGATTATCTGGTAGATGCCCAAGTTAGCCAGAATGATATAATCAACTTGGATGATAATGCCATTGATGATAATGCACAGAAGGGGAAAAGAAAAGCCATATCAAAAAAGGGTGAACCACAATCAAAAAAGGATCGGGAGTGGGATATGTCAATGAGGAATTTTCAAATTAATTGAGCATCAAAGTATCCATTTATTGAACTAGTGGAGAATCCAATTGAAGGTGAGCCTCCAATAGAATACAGGTGTAAGATTTGCACTTGGAAACATAACAAGGAGATTAGGTTGTAGCTAAACTTTGACACCATAGAAAAGCATATGGGTAAAGTTTATGAAAAACAAATGATAGACGGAGTTGAAAAATCAGTGATACGATGGGAAAAAAAGGAGGAATGTAAGCATCTGAGGAATGCCGAAGAGTATTATTTTAATGAGAAAATACAAAAGAATCCTGCTCAAGTTAAAGGTTCTATTGAAGCTAGTTTTGGAAAAGCAATGCAAATAGAACAACTGGGAAGAGTTATTCATTTAAGAATTGCTTTTTATATTTAGAGCAGACGGAACGCTATGATAGATTACCCATTGATTAGTGGTTTATTAAACTTTTTGAAAGTTCCTAACTATCCTAATAGACACTCGTCAGTAAATAGTGGATGGGAGTGGGAAAGTTGTCTTACTGAGGTTGAAAAAGATGTAAACGAAAAAATAATAGAGTCAAATTTTATTACATTTTCTTTAGACAAAGTTATGGCAGTAGACAATACTTCATGGGTATGCATGCATGTTTATACTATACAAAATCATGCTCACCAACCTCATCTACTATATGTTGCTAAAATGAAGGAGAGTGCGACTACGAAAAATTTATTTCAACTAGTATGCATGAATTTTAATTGAATATGAAGGTATGGATGACATGAAGGTTGCCAAAAAATTTGTGTGTGTTGGAGAAGATGGAGCTTCAGTAATGCAAGGTCACAAGAATGGTCTTTTTAAAAAAATTGAAACTTAATTTGCACCATACATTACTACAATTCACTTCAGGCTCACAGAATGAATCTAGCTTTTGAAATTGTGACCAAGTATGCTTCGGTAAAAAAAAATTGAAATTTTAACCAGAGAGCTCTACTCACACTTCTATCAAAGTCCCAAGTGATTTATGGAATTTCAACACTTTGCTGATGGAATAACTAATGGGATCAAGTTTCTCAAGGATAATGATACCAGATGGATCTCTTTGGATGGTCTAGCACATCGAGTTTTTCAGAATATTCATCCTTGATTGGACTATTTCACACAACTCGTGATGAATCAGAACAACCGAAATTTCTTGACCTTCTTCGGAGTTCAAGTAATCTTGAGACACTATTAACTTTAGCAGCTCTTCTACCCATGCTAGAGGAAATGAGCAATATTATGAAGGTTGCCCAAAAAAAGAGCTCTGTATATTGAAAAATACGGTATGTTGCGTAAGATGACATGCATGACCCTCAACAATCTCTATCAAAATCAACCAACACTATCTGATGAAAAATTTGTTAAGTGGCGGACACTCATAGATTTGAACAATCCTGACAAATTTTTACAAATTACTTTCAAATGGGGAGGTATGTGCCAATGTACGGGGAGTTGAGATACCAATGCACTTCTATGCCATGGTTGACCCTGAAGAACCAAGAGAGCACTCAAGGAAGAAACTAGCAAGAGTTACAAGGGAATATTTCAACAAGATTGTTAAGACTATAACTACTTCTTTGAAGAAAATTGCCTATGATATTTCCTCACAAATTAGAAGCAGATTCCCTCCTTACAACCTACTCGAAGCCATGTCTATTGTGTTTCCTCAATATTGGAGCCTCAACAATGCAGCTGATTTTTGAAGTAAGCTACCGACTTTGATAAAACAATTTTGCATATCTAGAGAATTGAATGGAGTAACTATAAATAGAATATTAGACGAAACTCATCTTCGAGAGAAATCATCTCATTTTGCATACACTATGAGAGAACAATATGGAAAAATGGAGAACCCCCATGAAGAGGGCTCAGTAATAAGGCTTTTGAAATATATAGCTGAGAATGCAGTGTTGCATGATTCAATCCTAGAATATTTGAAGCTTGCTGATTTATGTCTTACCATGATATTGGGTTCAGTGGAAGATGAGAGAGTTTTCAGTGCTTTGGGGTTCCTAAAATCAAAGCTAAGAAACAAACTAGACAAAAATTTGGAAAATTGCTTGAGGCTCTATACATCTAGGTATGATGTCCACACTTTTCCTTACAATAGAGCACTACAAATATGGAGGTCCAAATGTGAAAGAAGAGGTCTGGGCAACACGTCAAACCAAAGTGCCAGTGGGACTATTGACTCATGTACTGGACCTACTTGTAGCATTAAGATGCAATTCAACAAAGGTATACAAACTCAGAGTGAAGAAACCACAGACAAGAATTAAAAAAACTCTTAATTTGTTGAGGATGAATGGCAACTGTAAGAGATTGGTATTTATCTTATTACTGTATCTCATCATTCATATTACAAAAGCATATTACTTTTTGCAATTAGAATTTAATATTGATTTGTGATTGTATTTTTCAACTTTATATTTCCAGATTTAACATAGCATAATAAAAGACCATAATATGTTTATTGATACAATGATGTTTATTTTTTATTTAGACATGTTTGAGAACTTAGATTTTCATTAATTCTTTCAAAATATAGCCATATGATACAATTCATTCAATAGTAATACACCAATCTATGTGATTCTCCATGCAAATTGCAAAAGTGAATACAAAGTTATAGAACCCTTTGCAAATGACCCTGAATTCCCTTTTATAGAAACAAGAGAGCAACAACAGCTCCTGTGTGATTCTCTAATGTCCATGCAAAAGTGAATATAAAGTTTCATAACCCTTTGCAACTGACCCTAAATTCTCTTTTATAGAAACAAGGGAGCAACAACAGCTTTAGGTTGAATTGCAAGTTTGCAACATGTGAAGACTCAACATCTAAATCACAAACTCAACACAAATTTATATGGCCATCGCAGGTCGTATTAGCAATTTAGTATCTGCTACATGTCTGATGTCTCCTGTTCAAAAAATAGAGTTTAAAATTAAATATTAATTCACACCATGACAAATTAAATATAGATATTAGCAATCCCTACAACCTAGTAATCAGAAATAGAGAAATGCATAAATGTTAAAGCAAGGGAGAATTTGCAAATACATATTTACTGGCTATAGTTTTGCACTGTGCATCATAGATTCATAGGCTGGATTAGAAAATTAGCAATAGTGAGTGCTGGTTTTTTCCTATTCACAAAACAAAGTTATTTCAAGCGATGCCAAATTCCAAACAGAAAAAACATAATACATTGAAATTAAGAGTAAGAGAATAAAATTATGCAATACATACTATGATTCTTAATATTTTTGTGCCAGTTTTTGTATAGTGCTCCACTCTTTGTCTGATGGAAGTTCAATATTCTATAAACTATGGAAAGTCAACTGCAACTTCGTCAACATTCCATATTTAGAGGATTAACTTGACATCATTGTTTCATCCGATACCGAATTTAGAGTTGTAAATGGTTGGATGAATTCCATAAAGCTTTGGGGAGTTGTGTCCTTAGGAAGCAAGTCTCAATCAAACTTCATTTTTATCTCCATTCTTTTTTTGTAAGCTTCTTTTCCAATGAATTTATTTGATGGGTCAATGGTCTTAGGCAAAACAATTTTAATCAAATTATTTTTCTTTCCTTGCAGTTTCAATATCTTTTTTCCACAATTTTCCATAACTTCTAATCTTTCCCTTAGTTTCTAGCATTTTTGAATGATAGATGATGTCCTAACTGTGGCATCAATGTGGCTCTTAATTCCCTTGGATGCAAAGTAGCTGTCACTGGTACTGTAGACGACTTGCAGAATCTTTTTTGCCATATCCTTTTTTGAATAAACATGTATGCTCTTCTCAAAGTTCCCTTTGATTTTCATATAAATTACTCTCAGACTTTCATTCAATTCAAACCATTCACACAACTTGTCACTCCTTTTCATTATTTGCCACCAAATGTTTTCTTGTATATACTTCATTGTATTTTTCATATTATCTTTCAATCTATCCTCCAAAGTTTTTATTTTATCATTTGCA
Organism: Cryptomeria japonica; assembly: GCF_030272615.1. Classification (NCBI taxonomy): domain Eukaryota; kingdom Viridiplantae; phylum Streptophyta; class Pinopsida; order Cupressales; family Cupressaceae; genus Cryptomeria; species Cryptomeria japonica. Next base: position 168,878,514 of record NC_081414.1, read on the forward strand.
TTATGCAGGTCTTCTTTGATTTGTGCACATTTTTTTCTTTCTTCCTCTACTTCCTCTTGCAAATTTTTTTCTTTTTCTTTCCCACGATCCAATAGGTCCTGTATTTTTCTTATTTCGGCAGCAAAAGACTCGTAACTTTTGTATAATTTTTGAAAATTGGCTCTTTCCTCATCAATTTTTTTACTCCTTTTAGCCAGTTTTTCTATCAGGTCCTTCAATTTTGTATCCATCTTCTCCTTCTCTAAAATTTCTACTATAGAGCCCAAATTTTTTATCCTTTTCTATAAATCATTGCACTTGTTATCTGCTACTTTCCTCCTTGATTTTTTGTTTGTCAGGTTTGCTTGTAACTTTTCTATTTGTTTCTCCAATTTATTTTTCTCCCTCTCCACCTTTAGTAGTGAAGTGTAGACCACTTCATTAGTCCTTTTTGACACATTAATTTTGTCCACATTATGTACTTTGAAAAAATCCATTTGGAGGGTGCTAACTTGAAATTCAAAGGGATCTATCTGACTGTATAGTGGATTTTCATCTTTAGTTGGGGCCGGGGGCATAACAACCATGAACTCCATCATATCTTTATGTGGGTCATATGTTGGAAATGCCATGTTCCTTGCAGGTTGTTCATCTAAAACTTCAGTTAGGGCAACCCTATGAAATGCTTTCTTTTTTTCTTTTTTTTCTTTTGTTGTGTGTTCATATTTTTCATAGTAATCGTGAAATTGATAATATGGGCTTGTTGAAGCAATTAATTATTTGAAAGATGACATAGGAATACCAAAGGCTCTGGTTCCACTTATTCTTGTGGTTTTAACTAATGCTTGACTAGGATTACCAACAACAATTCTTGAACCTATCCCACTCCCACTGACACTTTCATGTGTAGTTTTCATAATCTTTTTAGGTGTGTGATCTCAAGCTGCAATGATTATTTTTTAGTGTCAGTGGTACTTGATATAGGATTCTAAATAGTATGAGTATCTACCACTACTGACCTCTTGTGAGAGATATTTTGTCGTAGCCCTTGTCCAACACCAAGACAACTAGTATCAGTAGTAGAACCCATGCCAACCCCACCAATCACAATGTCACTTGATTGAAAAATAATGGGAATACTATCCCCAGATTCCCCACCTATGGTAGTGGCACTTGATTCACCACTAATGGAAATACCATGATGTGGTGGTGGTTGTGGATTTGAACCTGAAACAAATGTAGGTGGACTGTGAGGGTAATGAGTAGTACCTATCTATGGTGAATCTAAAGAATCAAGTCTAATTGCTAGTTTAACTAGAGCTTTTGATTTTGAATCTAATGGAAGTTGTACTTGTAGTGGATACCAAACTCCTTGTCCTCTTACACCTAGACCACCACCTTCAAAACCCATTTTTTCCACAATGCTTTCCCCTTTGATATATTTTTCTTTCATTGACTCATTGACTCCACTTAATATTTTAGAGACTGTAGTAGTTGTTGGAGTGTGCTTAACCTCATACTCATCATCATCTTCACTCCTATCATATGTTGTTGTGGGATGATCCATATTCAACAATTTTCTAAACTCTCCATCCTCATCGATGATCTCAAATTCTGCACTAGTCTTTGGTTCACCGAGATTCTTCCTCATAGTCCAAAAATCATTTATTTTGGTTTGAGTCCAAAAACTATGTTTACATTCTTGCAAAATTATTTTGGGAATAGATTTGTTAGATGGATTAGTAGATTTTTAGTAGAAGTTGTAGGACCTCGTATTTTGGATGCCCTGGACCTCCTCTGTTGTCCTCTGTCTGTGCAATGCCATAATTTGTGATGAAATTTCTTCTGTTGAAATGTTATTGTCAGCTACAATTTTCTCCATCTCTTTTTTACCTCATCCCAGGAGTCCATGTTTCTAAGATTTTCTAGCAATGGTTTACTTTCATGTTGACATAACACTGAAGAGTTCCCATTTTTCTTAAGCCTTGCTTGAACTACACCAATTGGATTATACTGCTAGAGATCCTCTTCACCAAAGTTAATAACTAACAAAAAAAATGTGCCACATTGAATGCTTTTCTCTCAAATGTGAACAATCCACATGAGAAATGCAAGGAAGGAAATATGCTCTTCTTATATTGACAATGGAAGTGCCTATCTGTGCTCTCCAATTTTCGTACATACTCCAATGCAAATACCCTCTCTGTCACATGTATTGGAAGTCCGTATGGTTTTACTGTCAATTCGTAAAACCTTAACATAGTGAATTCTTCCATGAAGAACCAGTCAGCCAATTCTATTTGACTTTCGAGTTGAATGCAATCTCTACAAGACACAGGCAACCTAGGCATCAGAGTGCTTGTAATTTAATTATACATTGGTGCCAAAAAGAAGTTTACAATATGGTTATAGTTATTTCTATTATCATGCATCCTTATCTTTGGTGTCCATTCATATATTGGACACTCTGTTCTATTCCAAGTCTTCTCATCAATCTTATAGCTCACAATTTGAAGCTTGTTGGTCTCGAATATTGCATGATACTTGGATAGAAGGAGATAACACAAGTAGGATGAGAACCGAAATGTCTTACATAAACCTTTTTTGATCATTAGTAATTGTTTTTGCATGGATTGAATAATGTTCTCAATAAAATTATATCTTACTAGCTGACCTACACAATGGATATTATAAATCATTTCAAGAAGGCTTGCAGCCACATCCCTATCATTTTCCAATCCCACACAAAATGATTGCAAGGAAATAGTATACCCAACCCATGGAACAAAAAATTTAGAATCATAAGGAGGCTTATGATTTTGAGCCAATCGAATACCAGTACCACTCTTTATTAGAGCTTTTATAAATGAATCTCTGTGACTTGGATCGAGACTCTCATAACTCCCTGCCAGCTTTCCAAGGTCAATTTGGATGTTTGAGTTTTGGGCTTCAAATCCTAGGTTCAACAAATGAGCAAATTCTCCCTCGTTTATGGATATAATTTCCTCTTTTGTATTTTTATTGACAATTGCTTTTTTATCTTCATCATAATTTTTGGTGCAGACCATGACAAAATCCGAGAAATGGAATACTTCAGGTAACACCATGCTTCCCAATCCAGCATCCCACGATGTAATTTTATTTGTTCTTTGTTTTAACATTGGGTTGAAAACAATAAATTTTGCCCTAGATGCATCTGCTGCCTTACTAGACAATGCATATCTAATATCTATGATACGCTTTTCACCATGGATAGCAGGGTCATAAATATCATGGTATTCATCAGTGAAACCTGGTGTTTTAACTAGTTCGGTTAGGTACATTTTGTTTTTCACTTGGCTTCCTATTGAACTATTGCTTACCATTTTCCCCATCATTGTTATTGTTAATAATTCAAAATAATTCTAGATAAAAACCTGAAAATGCTAACCCTCAAATTGGACCACGAGATTCAAAAAAGCAAAAAAGGCGGGATGTAGGTGTTCTAGATTTTAGCTGGAATTTCTTTTTCACTAGATTGGGGTAGATAGTCTCTATTGCAACTTGCATTCCTCAATCTAGTAGTTGTTTCTGAATCTCCTTTGATTTACTGGTTTATCCATGAAATAAAATACGATTATGATTTACGAGTCTCTTATTTTGAAAACTCTAAAAAGTACAAAAGTAATACCTAAAGGGAAAAATATCTAGAATGTTGTTGTAATTTTATTAATTATTATTAATATTAATAACTATTCAATATCGAAGGACAAAACATTCATTACTTCAGTATAAATTCTAAGGACATTAAATGTAAAACATTCAATTTCGGATGAAGTTCTCACAAAGGTGTTCACTTCCCACGTTCGGGCCGAAATCCAACCTAAGTCGTTGATCTTTGCTCATCCAACGGACGATGGTACCTATTATCAGATGTCATGGGTCCCATGACTTCTGCTACTTTTTGGGCACGTCAATATACTTGTGTGACTTTACGGGTCTGTTTTTTAAGTCTCTTTAATCATTTTAAACTTTCTCTTGAAAAGGAGCTTTATAGACATAATTATATTTAATTAAATTTAAAATGTTCAATTTCGCACGAAGTTCTCACAAATGTGTTCACTTCCCACATTTGGGCCGAAATCCACCCTAAGTCGTTGATCTTTGCTCATCCAACAGATGATGGTACATGTTGTCAGATGTCGTCGATCCCATAATAAGAGACATTTAAAGATGTGCAATAGTTTGAGATAACTATTATATATAATGTTAATATTAGTTGTAAAAATATGAAATTCAAAAATAGTATAAAACATGAAACTTAGTTTCTAGAATAAAACAAATAACTAAATAAAAATATAAATTGTGATATACAATTTGAAAGGTAAAAGTTTAATACAAAAAAGAAAACATTCAATATTAAATATAAATTATTAATTTAAAGTTTAACAAAATTCTTTAAAAATATGTTTATGATATATAATTTTAAAAAATAATTTAAAAATATATATTAAAGTTCAACATAAATTTAGTGTAATATAAATTTTAATTTAATAAATAAATAAAGACTAAAAATATATATAAAAGTTCAACATAAATTTAGTTTAATATAAATTTTAATTTAATATAATTTTATTCATAAATAATATGGTGAATCTTATTGATAAACCTGCACCTCCTAAGGACCTATGCAATATACATTACCTTTGATCCTAGTGAGACTATTGGAAATTGAAATTTGAAACACTTGATGGCCCATTATAAGTCTATATATCACTTGCAAAGATCAAAGACATACTCTCACGAGGGGTTCTCATTGATGATTGATCCAACATGTATGGTGAATGTAATAAGTTAAGAATATCTTTATACTTTACAATTGCATGAAGTAATATATTGATATGATAAATTTGATTTAGTGGTTAAGATCTCAAATGGTTTCTCTTGTCCTACTATAGGTTCTATTACTCTTCTAGTTCCCGTTAAGGTTGGTACTAAGTGCTTAGATGTCATTTTTTCTATCATTCCTAAATCCTACTTCAAATCAATTTTGTGTGAGGTTGGGATATCCTTTCCCTTTTTTCTATTCCATGAAAGTGATCCCATCTACCGGGTATCCTTCATAAATGTCTCAAATTTCTTCATTATGACAAAATCTTAACTATAAATCATAGCATGTACCTAGTACCAACCCATGCATGCACTAGTTCAAAACTTCAAGTTCAACAATAAGTAAGTTGGAGTTTTAGTTCAAATCTTAACTGTATATTTATAAAATTATAATGAACCATAATCAATGTACAAATAATTAATGGAATGAACTAAAATTTTTTTAATATATTAAATATAGAGGAAGAAGCATTACATAAAAAAGATCATAGTGTTAAATTTATTTCCATTGTTTAACAAATTATTTAAATAATGTAGCTCATATACAAGAAGGATTTGAAATAGTTTAATTAATAAAAATGAAATAGAATTATAGAAAGCATTTTTATATCCATAAGACTCTAAGAGGCAAACGGAAACAAACTGGAATTTGAAAAATTATCATTAATATTTATGCTTTGGAAATTTACAATTTTTACGTCTGAGACTTGAGTCCCTCAAAAACTTAAAAGCCAAAATGAGTGAGCCACTAACCCTGTTAGATTTGGAGGACATAGGAAAGAAAAAAACTACTAGGGGCATAGGGGGTGGGGCTAGGATAGAGGTAGTAGATGGTTTACAACTTTTCCCTAAGAATCTGACCCTCCTTCCATGTAGAATTCTTCAAATAGCATAAGCTGAGAGAATTTGTCAAGCCACATGTAGATTGGAAAGTCATCCAGGAGCAACCATTTTTAGAGGAAGTCCCTGCCAATCTGCGCCCATTTCTTATGACACATCAAGTGCTCCGCATTCAGGTTTAGGAGAAACGGTTGCCTGGCCACTGACATTGTTTGGTGAGGGAGGAGAAGCTTGGATAATTCACTTGCCCAAGGGATCCCCACCCCTACTTCTGCAAGGACGGCAACAGTAATTTCTTCTCCAAGGAAGTCTTCCTTAAAAACCTTCCTCAACAACATCAGCATATCCACCTTGTCTCCTCCTAGGTCTAGAAGAGACACCAAGAACCGAGATGTAATGTCCATGTTAATACAGTATCTATTTTTGTTTTGCAGAAACTCTTTGCCTAGCACCATCCACACAACATCATTGGTGAACGACCCAACCTCCTTGCAAACTGATTGGAGGGTTGGGTCTCTAATGGAGCCTAGAAAGACCCTCTGGTACTCTGCAGAAATGCTTCTCAAGCGGATGGGAGTGTCCATCTTGAGAAATAAGATTAACAAATTAAACAACCTGAGCCTATAAACCTAAACCAAAGGAAGAATTTAAATACTGTGAGCTCTGACGATTTATCTAGAAAATGGCAAAGGCTAATTGAAGATGAAAGAAGTAGAGATCGTATATAAATAATTGAAGCTCTTGATTGTAATAATTACTTCTCTACCATATTAATTGCTTTAATTTTTTTTAAATTTTTCGTGTCTCTGCAAATCTTTCCCATAAATGCACGAGTGTAGGAAATTGGAAACAACTATAAACCAATACCAAGTTTGCAAGTACCACATTCAAAGTTGTGGTAACAGAGTGGATTGCAGTAAGTGAATAGATATATATTAAAAGACCAAAATTATTGATCGTGATTCGTTACATTTGATACATGTCTATTGAATCCAATTCCATTCCGGGCACTTTCGAGTGAGCTATGTTCTCTTCAAAAAATTGGGCCGAAATAAAACTTCAGCCATTGATCTACAATCATCGAATGGTTTAAAATCATTGATGGATTTTAGGTATGTGTCACCCTTCACATGTCAAAGAGGCCACACTTATTGATACATAATGTAGAGTTTGGACTCAATGTGATGTACTGATGTGATGTGATGTGCCTTGTCTATTAATGGCAATGAATTCATGAAATTGCCAATAAATTATATATTTTTCCATAAATAACAAAATATTTGCGAAAACAGATTAATTAATTTTCAAGCGGTGGATAAAAATCACCGATACATTTAAATAATTTTTCCTTCGAAGTAAAATTTTTCACCCATACAATTATATATTTGTTCCTTTTAACAAAAATTATTCACCTCCTACAATATATATTTTCCCCATAGAACAAGGTATTATTCACCATAAATTTATGGTATTTTCTTACCCTAGAAAAAAATTGCCAATACAAAATAATTTTTCTCCCTATTTTAAAATAAAAATTTGCCATCAATATGAAAATTTCCCCCTGAAAATAATGTCAGATTCGCTAGAATTTTACACAATTGCCCAGGGGTGGTTTATTAAATTTTTCCCTGATCGGGAACCTTCTGTATCTTCAAGGGAATCAATTCTTCATTGCTCACCACCAATGTGGCCTGCAACATTCCCGTACTAGCAATACGGGAAGATCTAGGAAATGATGGTATGTTATCACTAGTATTTTCTTCTGGCGCATCCTCATGTGCATCTCTTGGTGCAGAAAATGAATTCACTATGAAATGCCCCCAAGAAAGAACACTTCAAGGGAAATAAACAAATAACAAAAGATAGAGAAAAAGAGGGATCTACCAATAGTGGGTGGGTCAACATGACGACTAGTAGAGGATGTCTACATGTTGCTTCTTGCTGACATTGCAGTCGGTAATACAAATGGGGATAACCTCGAATAAGGTGTCCTTTCCACGGGATCATTGGTGGTACCTAAAGAGTAATACATTATATATATGAAAACTACAAGAATTGTAAAAAAGGATGAACCTTTATTAATAGTTGTAAAGAAATATGAACCTTTATTAAGTGTTCGATGCTAATCTTAATGATACAATAATATGAAGGAGAATAAGGAAGTTAGGTTTTGATGTAGGACAAAGGTATAGAAATTTGTGACAAGAGGATAGTGTAAGTGATAAACTAGTATAGTCCTTATGAAAGATAGTTCATGGAATCTATTTATTTAATTGCTTCAATGTGCTATCTCATGTTGTCAAACTTCACATTGTCTTATTGGTCTTTGTAATGTCCCTACTTTGAAATATGATTTAGTAATAGTAAACTAAAATACAAGTGATCAGATCAGATCAAATGAGAACTTCTAATTGTGCAACTAAATACTTTATTAACAATTTAATAAACTATTATTACAATCATATATGCACACAAAAATTATTATTATTCATTCTAAAGAGAGAAATAGTATAGATAGGGAAAGGCCTTTGTAAATAACACTAGCATTAAAAAAGAAAGTTCACAAGTCCAAAGAAGGATTAGTTTTAATGTATAGAACATGATCATCACCTACAATAACCTGATCATGTCCACCAGGTTGATGATGACACATGAAATTCTGTAAAAACAACATGTACATATTTTAGTTAGTGACATAGAGTATAAAATATAAACCATTATTGAACTTTTGTTATAATTAAAACTTTCATTATTGCTTACTCGAATGTTTTCTGCTACTTGCATCAATTGATTTAGCCTATATTTTCTCTTATCAGTCTAAGGGGTCGTGCCTACCAAAGCAACAATGTCTTTATTAATTTTTGTGATAGACATTTCTATCACTTCTATAGGGTTTGTGGAAATTGCGTAGTCATCATTGCTAAATATTGTGTTTTGGTGTTGATGTAAGGGAGGTTCCTTTCCTTTTCTCCGAACATCTGTCTATGATAAGAATATTATTAACACTATCAAAATTACTCCAAAACACTCACGAAAATAACATAATAACATAATAGTTTGCTTCTATCTAATTTATACAATTACAATGAGGTTTACCTACTCAGTAGAATTATCAAGACCTACATCCCTATCTGTGGTATGTGATCCAATCTAGGTCGCCCTGTGACAAAGAAAAAATATAAGCACATTAGCAAAATGAAACCAATAGACTTATCAAAAAAACCTAATAATAAGATTGTATATTGGAGTCATTAATTGGAGGTTGGTTTAAATAGTATATAGTATGTACCACCCTCATGTTAGTAACTTTTTTTGTATCTATACGATTCAAATTGTAATCAATTAGCATCTCTTCCCTTACACTTAGTGATTTTATCACACATACAAATACACGATTTCCCTCGCGCACCTAAAATATGCAATTGGGTTGCTTACTAGTTGACCCAGGTCGTGTACTATTTATAAAATCTGCAATATTCCCTATTGCTTTTGGCCTTCCATCAATTTATATAGCCACTCATTTACTTTGACCATTATCTTTCTGTTGTATATAATTTGCTGACAATACATACCTACGCATACTTTTTTTATATCGAACAATCTGCATCCAATTTTTGTAATTGTAACAAGGTCCAACATACTCCATCAATTCAACAACTTTTTTATAATAGACCTTTATATCATCCATGGAAAATAGGCCCAAACCATGTAACGATGAAGGTGCTATGCGATATATCTTCTTGTTAACATAAAAAATTGGTGTTTATTGGAGGAAGTTCCTTGGGTACCCATTGTTTTTGTAGATGTTTGTACCTTAAGGAAACCTTGATGTCTCCTTTGGTCTCATCATAATAAGAACATGACCCTCTTGAGAAAGGAAAAATTTCATGTGTTTATTGAATTTTCTTCTAATATTTTGACCTCTATTTGATCTCCCTATTTTAGTGTCTCAATTTCATTGACTATTCCTACATTTTCCTCAATCGAGGAAGACACATCTGACAAATACCTATTTGGTGGTACCTACACTCCATCAAATGAGAGAGTTAGTTGGTAATAAGAGATATTTTGCAAATAAGGGTAATGTTGATGAAGAAGTCGGCCTTGAAGTTGACGTTGAGATTAAAAACTGAATATGTCCAAATGGGGCCTCAAGTGTTGATAACTATATTAGATTTGTTGCTAATGTCGAGGTTTGAAGAACTAAGGAAGTTTGTTTTCCTAATAATTTTTTTTAAAAAAACTATCTCTATAGGGTGTATTGACTTATACCTATCAATTAATGAGACTGTGCAGGATCCTCATCAAAGGGGTTCAAGTTCCTGCATATGTAATTCAATTATCTTATATTAGCTAAAAATTACATGATATGTATACCAAAAATTACATAGTACACAACATCAACAATATGCAATCATCATAATCATTGTATATTTTTTTATTCCTTACCTTCACTTTATGTAGACTGTGTAGGATCCTCAAGTTAAGGGTTGACGATGTCTATAGTCAATTACCTATTTATGCCAAGGGTGGAAGCATCACACAAAATATATACATGAAATCAGTACCAACAATTGAGAATCATAAGCATTACATTTGTATTTTGATAAACAATAAATGCATATGTATCATGAGCATCATAAGCATCACATATGTGTCGTCAAATATGTAATTGAGTATCACATGTTGACAATATGGAGGAATTGATTATGTATTGCATTGATGTTTTGTGATTGATGTCAACACTAGTTGTTTTGGTTGGTTACTGACAGATAGGTTTTGGTTACTGGTAGAAGATCTTGTGTTACCAGTAAGGGTTTAAGGTTTTACCAACAGAGCTTTTATTGAGAATCTTTGACAAGATGCATAAGTGGTGTTGGTGTGGTTTCTAGATGGAATTGAGGTTGCAGAAGATGATCCTTGATCATTCCTTGACTGATTGAAGACATCATATTGATGTGGTGGACCCAGATTAGGTCTCGTACCCATCTAGGTTATGGACCGGTACCTATCTAGGTTTTGGTCTTAAGCCAACATGGCATATCATTGTAATATGGACGTATGTAATGATCTTATTGTAATATCTTTTAGGTGGCTAACCTAATTGGTTTAGGCCTTAGGGTTTGTATAAATTGATGTAAGATCTCATTATAAATTAGGTGTTGTGGTTGTGGAATGAAATATCATAGATGATTGAAATGAGCTTAATTGAGACTGTAATTAGGCATAATAGATGCTATCTCTAGTAGTTCATTCTTCTGGATTGTTGTCCATTTATATTGAGGTGGTTATATTTTCTCTGTAGTCAGTAAGACTCCTTTGAAATGAGCAGTACACTCTAGGTAGTGTGCCTTCCTACATGTGGAGGCCCCTTATTGTATCACATACTTTCTACAGAAGTATCATCTAACTATGGTTAGGTTTCCCACCATGGTTTTTCCCTTTATTGGGTTTTCCACATACAAATCATGGTGTTATGTGGTATGGTTGCATTGTGTTAATTCTCTGTTTCATTCTTAAGTTTTATTGCTTACCAGTATTCAATGTTTATGTGATCTGGTTAAAGGTTATAAAGTAGTTTTGATTAATATAATCTATTGACAACTGATTTAGCCCCCCCCCTCTCAGTTGTCCACTAGTTACCCTAACAATTGGTATCAGAGATTTGGTCCTCTTTTGCAGAAGCTTAACCGCTTGAGGTAGATCCTATGGCAGCTAATACTTCAAATCCACCGGAAACTATTTTTAGAAGAGAAATCCCTAAGCTTTATTGAACAAATTATGGGATATGAAAAATCCGAATGGAGACTCATCTTAGATGTCTTGGCAAGGATATTTGGGAGATCACCTTGAAAGGATATACACCTTATGATCTAGCATCTGGCAATCCTGCTCCTGCAGACTTGGATAAGAATATTGAAAATGATTGCAGAGCTAGAGAAGCCCTCTTGTGTGCACTTACTGATTAGAAAATTGTGGGATTGACTGATAAATCATCTACAAAGGTTATGTGGGATAAATTGCAAACTTTGAATGAAGGTGATCCTACTATCAAAATTGCTAAACTTGATGGTTATCGGGTAAGGTATGAGAACTTGAAGATGGAAGATAATGAAAGAATTGCTACATTTATGGATAGAGTAAATGAGATTGTCATGGGAATTCAATGTTGTGGAGGATCTCTGAGTGAAGATGAAATAGTTTCCAAATTTTTGAGATCCCTTCCACCGGCTTACAAGATGACGACAACTGCAATTAATGAATTGAGAACAATGGCAAACACTTTAGTTAACACAGACATTCTGATTGGGAAATTATCTGCATTTAAGCTTGAAGAATTTGGACCCTCTAGAGCTGCAAAATCTGAACCTGCTTTTCATGCATCATCATCTACCAACAAAAATGATTGGAAAGCTTTGTATGCAAAGGAATTGGAAGATATGAGGAAAGAGGATGAAGAATTAAAGCAAATTGAAGCCTTATTTTCTAGAAGAGTACCTAAAGGACTGAAAAGAAGTAAGTATGAAGGAAAAGCACCTTTTAAATATTTTGCATGTAATAAGATTGGTCATAGTTGCATGTAGATGTCCTTAAAGGAATACAAGATTTAAAGAAAGAGTTAAGATATCACTTAAGCCTAATTAGAACAGATATAGATTCAAGAAAAGAAAACAATGATACATAGTGGATGAAGAAGGAGTAAGTGATGACTCTGAGGATGAACTGGTAGCAAACTCTACTAGTGGATCTGACAATGGAAAGGAATGGGTGTTCTATGCTTTAAACAAAGATGAACCAAAACTAGCTATCAAGAATTTAGAAAAGGCCCTGGCAGCAAAATTTGAAGACAAGGATGAATAGGTAATTGATAGTGGATCTTCGCATCATATGACTGGAGATAAAAGAAAATTTATGTCCCTGCAAGAATTAATTGGTAGTCAACTCAGATTTGGAGATGACAAAGCATGCATGATCAAAGGTAGAGGTATTATTTCTCTGGATGGTAAGCATAATACTGATAATGTCTATTATGTAGAAGGTTTAAAGCATAATCTTTTAAGTGTTGGTCAATTGATGGACAAGGGATTCTAACTTCAGTTTAAAGATAGAAAATGTAAAATCATTAACAAAACTAGTTTGGTGATTGCAACCGGTACTCAAACTGGAGGTAATATCTTTCACTTGAACACTGGTAATAAAACATGTTGGGTTGCTCATATTGTTGAGAGTTGGTTATGGCATAAGAGGTTGTGCCATGTTAATTTTGATTTTATTGTTAAGATTAGTTCAACAAAGGGAGTTAGAGATATACCTAATCTTATAAACCCTCATATTCCGGCATTTAAGGAATGTCAATTAGGAAAGCAAGTAAAAACTTCTTTTAAGAGCATACATGATAAATCTAATGATGTGCTTGATTTGATTCACACTGACTTATGTGGTCTAGGGAGGACTAGAAGCTTTCATGGTGATAGGTATTTCATGCTGATAATTGATGATTATTCTAGAATGATGTGGGTGACTTTTCTTAGGGAGAAGTCTGAAGCTTTTGATAAATTCAAGATCTCTAAAGCTAAGGTAGAAACATAAACTGGATTGAAAATCAAATGTCTGAGATCAGATCAAGGTGATGAGTTAACTTCTCATGAATTTAACAGTTATTGTCAGACAAATGGAATTAGGAGACAACTATCTGCACCTCAGACTCCTCAGCAGAATGAAGTGGTGGAAAGGAAGAATAGAACCATTTTGGATGTAGAAAGAGCCATGATAATGGAAGCCAAATTGACTCGCATCTACTGGAGAGAAGTAGTGAGTACAATAGTATGCACATTCAATAGAGTTCACATCAAAGGTGAAACCGGTAAGACCCCTTATGAATTATGGTTTGGACATACACCTACTGTTAAATATTTTAGAATTTTTGAAAGTAAATGTTATATAAAAAGGGATGATTCATTTGGGAAGTTTGATCCTAGATGTGATGAAGGGATATTTCTTGAATATTCAATTCAAAGCAAAGCATATAGATGTTAGAACAAACGATTGCAGAAAATTATGGAGAGTGAAAAGCAATACAAAAATCAATCTATACCAAATGTTACAAATATTACAAGAGACATGTTGATTGGTAAACTTGTTTCTTTTGAGCTGAGTGAGTTTGGAGACTCTCTTTGTAAGACTAAATCTACATTCAAAGTTACTATTTCTGAGAAGCAAAGATATGATCTCAGAGATATTTCTACAAGAGCATCCAGTTATGAGAAAGAGATATTTCTACAAGTTGCATTAATGAGGAGAAATATTTGGCTGCTAAAGTTGAGGAGAAAGATGATTGGGTAATTGACAATAGTTTCTCTCATCATATGACAGGAGATAAGAGTAAATCTGTAAACTTGGAAAAGTATGATGGTGGTAAAGTAAGATTTGTTGATAACAAAGCCTGTGTAATTTGTGTTAGAGGTTCTATTTCTCTTAATGGTAAGCACAATACTGATGATGTGTTTTATGTTGAAGGTTTAAAGCATAATCTTTCAAGTGTTGGTCAGATGGTTGATAAGGGATATAACTTGAAATTCAATAATGGTAAATGTGAGATCTTGAGTAGCTCCAGAACTGAGATTGCATCAGGGACAAAGACTAAAGGTAATGTCTTTTACCTAAATACTAGTGGTAAATGTTGTTTGATTGCTCAAGTTTATGAAACTTGTTTATGACATAGAAAAATGTGTCATGTAAATTTTTATTGCATGGTTAAGATAAGTTTTACTCAAACAGTGAGAGAACTACCAAATTTAATAAAGCCTTCTAATCCAGTATATAAGGAATGTCAATTAGGGAAGTAGACAAAAGTTATTTATAAAGAGAAAACCACATAATTCTAATGGATTGTTGGATCTTGTACGTAATGATTTGTGTGGTCCTTTTAAAGTGAGAAGCTTTAAAGGTGATAGGTATTTCATGTTGATGATTGATGATTATTCAAGGATGATACAGATTACCTTCTTAATTAAGGTAGTAGTTTGAAGCGTTGGAGAAGTTCAAGATTTTCAAATCTATGGTTGAAACTAAGATTGGATTGAAGCTAAACTATCTGAGATCTGACTGAGGTGGAGAATTCACTTCTAGAAATTTTAATGCATATTGTGAAGATCGTGGAGTTAAGAGACAGTTATCAGCTCCTAGGACACCACGACAGAATAGTGTTGTAGAGAGAAATAATAGAAGAGTTCAAGATTCTTCTATAACCATGATGATTGAAGGAAATGTTCTGAACTAGTATTGGAGAGAAGATTTGAATACCACAATATACACTCTTAACTAGGTAACTGTCAAAGGTAATACTGGTAAGACTCCTCATGAGTTATGGTTTGGTCATGCCTCTATTGTTAGATTTTTAAAAATTTTGGAATTATATGCTATATCAAGAGAGCTAAAGATCTTGGAAAGTTTGATGCTAGATGTGATGAAGGAATTTCTCTTGGTTATTCTAGTACAAGTAAGGCCTATTGGTGTTATAATAAAAGATTGAGAAATATAGTTGAAAGTACTTATGTGAAGGTTGATGAAGGTAATTTAAGACATATCAGATCTTGTGGATATGATTCTAATGATTAGGATGTTAGTTCAAATAAAGGAAAACAAGTTTAGACCCAAAGTCAAGTTTAGATTGATCCGAAAAAGTTGAAGAATGAAGAGAAAGGTGCAAATAGTTGTGCAAAAGAATGAGTTCAAGAACTTGAAATTCAAGAAAATCCTACAACTCCCAGGTATGTGAGGTTAAACCATTCATAAAATTAGATTATTGGTGATAAGAATAAAGGTGTGATGACTAGGAGAAGACTTGCTATAGAAATTTGTTTCATTTCTAAGATTGAACCTAAAACTTGTTTGTGGGGGTCACTCACAAGTGGAAGGAATTGATTATGAGGAGACTTTTGCTCCAATGGATAGAATTGACATTGTTGGATTATTTATTGCCTATGATACTCACAAATATTTTAAGGTTTATCAGATGGATGTCAAATCAGCCTTTCTTAATGGTGAGTTGGAAGAAGTCTATATTGAGCAACCAGATGGATTTCAGCTAACCGATGAAAATGACATGGTTTGTTGGTTGAAGAAAACATTGTATATTGGATTCAAGCAATCCCCTAGAGACTAGTATGCCAGATTGGATAAGTATTTGATGAATATTGGATTCAATAAGGGCACTGCTGATAGTAATTTTTATTTCAATATTGATTAGAATAACATTTTAATTCTTGAAGTTTTTGTTGATAACATTATCTTTTGAGGAAATGATTGCCTATCTAATAAATTTGCTGAAGAGATGCAAAATGAGTTTGAGATGTATATGATTGGTGAAATGAAATTATTTTTGGGATTCCAAATTACTCAATTGGATAAAGGTATTTTCATATCTGAGTCCAAGTATGTGAAGGAATTGTTGAAAAAATTTTGGTTTTGAGGACTCCAAACCAGATGTAAGTTCACAAAGGTTGATGATTCTTAGAAAGCTAATAAAACCAAATATAGATCTATAATTGGTGGATTATTGTATTTGAATTAGACTAGACCTGATATAATGAATGATGTGTGTCATGTTGCGATATTTCAAGATGATCCTAAGGAATCTTATGTTACTGTTGTTAAAAGGATATTTAGAAATTTGAAAGCGAGATTTGATTTTGGTTTGTGGTATTCTAGGAAAGATGAATTTACCTTGAGTACTTTTATAGATGTTGATTGGGCAGGTGATGTTGATGACTGAAAGAGTACTACTGGTGGTGCATTCTTTTTGGGTAAGAATTTAGTCTCTTGAACAAGTAATAAGCAAAATGGTATTTCTTTATCTACTGCAGTGGCTGAATACATTATTACTCTATGGTAGCTTGTATAAATAGGTATGATGCCGAGAATAGATGTATAAGAACTAGCAATAGTGAGCTATTAGTTGGTATCAATAGGAAAATAGTAATGGCGGCAATGGGAATCCCACACAAGGAATCATATGAGGATTGGTCTATTGGGACCTCATATGCCTTCTTCTTAGAGAAAAAGAGTGTGTATAGAATTGTAATTGCAAGAAACTAGCTCCTTAAGGTTCAAAAGGGAGGGTCACGACTGCCGAAGCCCCTTACAAGAGAGCACTTCATCCTAGAAGTGTGAGACATTGTTATACTGCTAAATAGGCTCAAAGGGAATTCACACTCCTTTTACTGGAAAGATTGGATGTATTTTTACATTCAGGTGCTATTATCTAGTAACAAATATCTTGATTAAGCCCAAGTAATTGCAGAGAGACTCGATGAAGGTTTGAGTAACTTTGTGGGTATGTCTAGTTTTTATATGTCCTCTTATCTTTTTTACATATTATCTTGTACCAGAGATTGGCCTAGTTTTCTCAATGAACCATGGGTGGATGGCATGAATGTTTATTATTACTACCCTTTGTTACAGTAGTAGAAACATTTAGAACATATTGCCAGATGGAATGGTGTCTTCGCTGGGAGACTTGCTTTTGAACTACAAGGTGATGTCTACAAGAGAATATCAGTTGAAGCAATGGAGTTAATAAGTATATACAACAACTTCTTCATTGAATTTCCCAGGTTCACCTACCTTCGGGTAAGTAGTTTCGAAGGTGAACCATTCAGGCTACATAGGTATGCCTTCGATACCTATGTACTCATAGAGGTGAACACGCAACTAGCTCACATTGATAAAAGGTTGGGGGAAAAATGCAAATCTGGACTTGCCTTTCCTATTGAACTTGGATACTATAGATGTAAGTCCATATCCAGTCTTTAAATTTGGAATTGTAATTTAACAGGATGAACCTACAACCCTATGTTCCTAGATGTGGGTTTGATAGCAGAGGTTATGCCATGAAAAACCTAAATTTGGATGACCACTTTTGTCATGAACCCCAGTTGGAAGATTACTTGGAGAATTGCAATGATGAATATGACGTAAGGAGGAGGTTGTGGTCAAGATTTACTCTATAGCAGATAATCACCATGAAGCTTCCTATAAATGTATCTAGAGTACAAGAAGAAATAGGGGAAGATGTTCTAGATCTTGAATTCAACAAGGAGGTTCAAGGAAAGCCAATCCTTGAGATTGACTAGAATAAAAAGGAAGATGTTAATATCCAAGCTAAACTTTTAATGTTGTAAGGAGAATTGAGAAGTTGTTGAGAGACCAAAAATTTAAGAAAGGGTCGCTCATATCCTCCCATGAACTAAGAGTTAATTCACATGTTGTGACTCAACTTCATATTTCTTCCACTAATGAAATTATTGATATTATAGGTGGTTCAAAGTCAATTGTTGATAAAATCCAACCCTGGAGATCAAAACGGTCACTGTTAGGTTCTACAGAAGCCTGAGTAACTTGGTCAAGGAGCAATAAAAAGAGAAAAAAACCAACATTGAGCCAGATTGTTGTGGACCTGGATCCAAGTGAAGAGGTTGAAGTAATAATGGATTAGTAGGATTTGGGTGAGCCCGTGGTACAATAAATGGACATAGCTAAAGAAATAGAGAGTGAATTGAATCCCATGAGCACTGTGGTTATTGTCAATTCACCAATTACTTAGACAACCCCTCCATCCAAAGTACCCGCAAACACTCCACAATGGTTAGAAGCATAGTATGGTTCCAATTACAATTCGTATAGAAGATATGGTCAACAAGTGTCTTGGAAAGGTATCCAAGCCGAAAAGACTCAAAACATAGACAATGCTTGAGGTAGATGAAGCAACAGGTCATTAGATGACCGAGATAGCCAAGCCTATTCCAAATAGAGATGCAGACAAAGTTACCAAGGGTGACTTCACAATAGGAAATGTTGATCTGGGGGTTTCTTCGCGAGCCGTTGATGTTAAAAATTTGGAGTCTTCCATGAAGAGAATGATTTCTAGATCATGGAAGGATGAGAAGGATAAAAGGGAGCTGAAACAAATCATCACTCAAATGGCTGAGTGCATCAATGCCATTCACCATCCAAATCCTCAACCCTTGTCATAGGTGGTAGCATCATTTGATCCCAAATCTCCAGCAAATAAAATGATGTTGAATCAGGTTCAAAGAAATAGAATGGTCGCATAGATGTTTAATAAATGGCTAGATCTATAATACAACAAGGTTCAAACTATATTGTGAGTCTAGTGAAAGTATATGACGATGTTGTGACTGTGAACAAGGAATTGGAATTAGAGGTTGTTACCTTGGAGAAAGAAAGGGCCAAATGGGTGGTAGTTCTTGCACAAATGAATGATATACATAAATTTGGTGTGATGAAGTTCCTAGCTGAAAAAACCTGTGGAAAGCCTGGATGACAATGTATTATATGTATCAAGAAATAATGTGGAGTGGTGTAATTCAATTATCAAACAAGACCACGAAGAATCCACTAAACTACTAAAAGGATTGACAAATTTAATTGATGCAATGCAAAAGGATCTTAAATGCAATGACATCGAACTTATGAAAGATGATGGCAGACAATCAAAGCTGCCACATATATGACAAAAATCTTCCAAAAAGGGATACAGTTCATTCGGAAGACAAAATACTTGACTACGAATGATTTCTCAAAAGTAGCCAGGATCGAGTCAATGCTCACAATTTGTTCTGATCATCTGGAAGCGCACAAGGCAATGGTGACCAGAGATCACTTTAGTGGTGAATATTCACCAATAGCAAATTTTTCACGTCAGCGACTTGGGAAATGGAAAATATTTTGTACAGACTGGGGGTGGCCATGTCGTGAAAACATTATCAATTTTTGTCAAATTCATGGCTTGGTCGCCATATGTTTTATGCAATTACATGTTTCTATGTGATGATTTTGCCAATACAATATATGGTGGACACACGGTAAATTTAATTTTTTCACCTACACTCTCTGAGGTTGCCTTAATAGATGACCTTAATTCTCCTATAGGCATGTGAAGATTGTTTAGCTAGGAGGACCCAATTCGCCTGACATCTTGTCGACACGTGTCTCCATTCACCCCAACTTTCGCCAACTATATTGTATTTGCCAGTTATTTGGATGACCTATAATTGCCTCAAAAATTCCATAAGTCATATTTGGATGACCTATAATAGCCTTAAAATTACATAATTCATGTTATAGTTATGCGAGATTCACCAAATATTTGTATACCATATAGAATTCCTGTGGAATTCAGCATATAAGAAGTGGTATAAATACATGCAAAGATCAGATCTATCTCAACACAATTTGGTGGGTTCTAGGATCTAAATTTTGATCAATAGCAAAGTTTCAAACCAAGGAAAATAATTGTTGTTGACTGCATTAGCGGCTGCTAGTGACCTAAAGGTGAGCGATCATATTTTTGAAGTGTTATAATATTATTCTAAATTTACCTATATTTTTTTGCACTGTTGAGTTCATTTTTATTCAGTTGTGACCCATCAATACCAAGTAGCTAGGACTCAATGGGGACATTAAGACCCCAAACATCTAGAT
Organism: Cryptomeria japonica; assembly: GCF_030272615.1. Lineage (NCBI taxonomy): Eukaryota > Viridiplantae > Streptophyta > Pinopsida > Cupressales > Cupressaceae > Cryptomeria > Cryptomeria japonica. The sequence continues at coordinate 168,898,707 of NC_081414.1, forward strand.
TGTAGGTCATAAGGCCAATGAATCATATATTATACATTATAGTCTATTATTGGATCTTCAACAAATTGATATTTTTTTGGCAGCCAATATTTTGTTGGAGATGTCAAACAGGAAGAGGGGTAGGAAACCTGAATGTCGGGAAGGCCATGAGAGGTCAACAAAAAACAAAACATTCTCTTCATAATTTGGCATTGGAAAATATTCTGGGGAAAATTAGGAAGGTACATCATCACAAGTACAAATACAAAATTTGCCACCTACACCGCATGTTGAAGACAGTGGAGAACTTGATATCTCAGATAAGGTTGACCTTGAAGAAGATTATCTGGTAGATGCCCAACTTAGCTAGAATGATATAATCGACTTGGGTGATAATGCCATTGATGATAATGCACAGAAAGGGAAAAGAAAAGCCATATCAAAAAAGGGTGAACCACAATCAAAAAAGGATCGGGAGTGGGATATGTTAGTGAGGAATTTTTAAATTAATTGAGCATCAAAGTATCCCATCATTGAACTAGTGGAGAATCCAATTGAAGGTGAGCCTCTAATAGAATGCAGGTGTAAGATTTGCACTTGGATACATAACAAGGAAATTAGGTTGCAGCTAAAATTTGACACCATAGAAAAGCATATGGGTAAAGTTTATCAAAAACAAATGATAGATGGGGTTTAAAAATCAGTGATAAGATGGAAAACAAAGGAGGAATGTATGCATGTGAGGAATGCTGAAGAGTATTATTTTCATGACAAAATACAGACGAAGCCTGCTGAAGTTAAAGGTTCTATTGAAGCTAGTTTTGGAAAAGCAATGCAAATAGACCAACTAGGAAAAGTTGTTCAGTTAAGTGTTGTTTTTTATATTTTGAGCAGAGGGAGTGCTATGACAGATTTCACATCAATTAGTGGTTTATTACACTTCTTGAAACTTCCTAACTATCCTAATAGACACTGGTCAGTAAACAGTGGATGGGAATGGGCAAGTTGTCTTGCTAAGGTTGAAAAAGAAGATGTAAAGGAAAAAATAAGAGAGTCAAACTTTATTGCATCTTCTTTAGACAAAGTTACAGTAGTAGACAATACTTCATGGGTATGCATTCATGTTTATACTATAGAGAATCATACCCGCCAACCTCATCTACTATCTATTGCTAAAATGAAGGAGAGTGTGATAGTGGAAAATTTATTTCAACAAGTATAGAGAAGTTTAATTAAATATGGAGGTATGGATGACATGACTGTAGCTAAAAAATTGGTTTCTGTTGGAGCAGATGGAGCTTCAGTAATGCAAGGTCACAGGAAAGGTCTTTGCACAAAGATTAAAACTTCATTTGCATCGTACATTACTACAATTCATTGCATGGCTCACCAGAATGAATCTAGCTTTTGGAATTGTGAGCAGGTTTGCTTTAGTTAAAAAAATTGAAATTTTAATCAGAGAGCTTTACTCACACTTTTGTCGAAGTCCCAAGCGATTTATGGAATTTAAACACTTTTCTAATGGAATAACTAATGGGAACAAGCTTCTAACGGATAATGATACCAGATGGATATCTTTGGATGGTCCAGCGCATTGATTGCTTTCAAAATATCCATCCTTGATTGGATTATTTCACACAACTCGCAATGAATCAGATCAACTGAAATTTCCTGACCTTCTTCAGAGGTTAAGTAATTTAGAGTCACTCTTAACTTTTACAACTCTTCTGCCCATGCTAGAGGAAATGAGGAATATTATGAAGGTTTCCCAAAAAAGAGCTCTGTATATTGCAAAATATGCTACACTGCGTAAGATGGCATGCATGACCCTCGACAATCTCTATCAAAATCAAGCAATGCTATCTAATGAATTTTTTTTTAAGTGGCGGACACTCACAAATTTGAATAATCCTGATAAATTTTTACAAATTGGTGCAGACAGGGAGGTATGTGCCAATGTATGGGGAGTTGAGATACCAATGCACTTCTATGCCATGACTGACCCCAAGGAACCAAGAAAGCGCCTAAGGAAGAAACTAGCAAGAGTTACAAGGGAAGATTTCGACAAGATTGTTGAAACTGTAACTACTTCTGTGAAGAAAATTGCGTATGATCTTTCCTAACAAATTGGAAGTGAATTCCCTCCTCACAACCTTCTTGAAGCAATTTCTGTTGTGTTTCTTGATTATTGGAGCCTCAACATTGCATCTAATTTTTGAAGTAAGCTACTAATTTTGATAAAATAATTTTGCATATCCAGAGAATTGAATGGAGTAACTATAAATGGAATATTAGAGGAAACTCATCTTCGAGAGAAATCATCTAATTTTGCATACATTATGAGAGAACAATATAGAAAAATGGAGAGCCCCCACGAAGAGGGATCAGTAACAAGGCTTTGGAAAACTATAGCTAAGAACTCCACATTGCGTGATTCAATGCTAGAATATTTGAAGCTTGTTGATTTATGTCTTACCATGATATTGGGTTCAGTGGAAGATGAGAGAGTTTTCAGTGCTTTGGGGTTCCTAAAATCAAAGATAAGAAACAAACTAGACAAAAATCTGGAAAATTACTTGATGCTCTATACATCTAGGTATGATGTCCACACTTTTCCTTACGATAGGGCACTGCAAATTTGGAGGTCCAAATGTGAAAGAAGAGGTTTGGGCAACACTTCAAACCAAAGTTCCAGTGGGACTATTGACTCATGTACTAGACCTACTGGTAGCATTTAGATGTAGTTTAGTGAAGGTATGCAGACTCAGAGTGAAGAAACCACAGACAAGAATCAAGAAAGCTCTGAATTTGATGAGGATGAATGGCAACTGTAAGAGATTGGTATTTATTAATCTTATTACTATATCTCATCATTCACATTACAAAAGCATATGACTTTTTGTAATTATAATTTAATACTGATTTGTAATTGTATTTTTCAACTTTCTATTTGTGAATTTAAAATAGCATAATAAAAATAAAAATAATAATGTGTTTATTGATACAAATATGTGTATTGTTTATTTGGACATGTTTGAGTCTCAAATCTTTCTGGTACATTTCAAGACCATATGATAAAATTCATTCAATAGTAATACACATGTCGAGAACTTAGATTTTCCTTAATTCTTTCAAAATATAGCCATATGATACAATTCATTCAATAGTAATACACCAATATGTGTGATTCTCCATGCAAATTGCAAAAGTGAATACAAAGTTCCAGAACCCTTTGCAAATGACCCTAAATTTCCTTTTATAGAAAAAAGAGAGCAACAATAGCTCCTGTGTGATTCTCCAATGTCCATGAAAAAATGAATATAAAGTTTCAGAACCCTTTGCAAATGACCTTTAATTCCCTTTTATAGAAACTAGGGAGCAACAACAGCTTTAGGTCAAATTGCAAGTTTGCAACATGTGAAGACTGAACATCAAAATCACAAACTCACCACAGATTTATATGGCCATCACAGGCCATATTAGCAATTTAACATCTGCTACATGTCTGATGTCTCCTGTTCAAAAAATAGAGTTCAAAATTAAATATTAATTCACACCATGACAAATTAAATATAGATAATAGCAGTGCCGGAAACCTAGTAATCAAAAATAGAGAAATGCATAAATGTTAAAGCAAGGGAGAATTTGAGAATACAAATTTACTGGCTAAAGTTTTACACTCTGCATCATAGATTCATAGGCTGGATTAGCAAAATACCAAACATAAAAAACATAAAAACTTGAAATTAAGAGCAAAAGAAGAAAACTGTGCAATACATACTATGATTCTTAAGATTTTTGTGCTAGTTTTTGTAGGGTACTTCACTCTTTGTCTAATGGAAGGTCAATATTCTGTAAACTATGGAAAGTCAACTCCAACTTTGTCAACATTCCATATTTAGAAGATTGACTTGACATCATTCTTTCATCCAATACTGAATTTAGAGTTGTAAATGGTTGGATGAATTTCAGAAAGCTTTGGGGAGTTGTGTACATAGGAAGCACGTCTAAATCAGAATTCATTTTTATCTCCATGCTTTTTTTGTAAGCTTCTTTTCCAATGAATTTATTTGATGGGTCAATGGTCTTAGGCAAACCAAGTTTAATCAAATTATTTTTCTTTTCTTGCAGCTTCAATATCTTTTAAAAATAATTTTCCATAACATTTGATGTTTCCCTTAGTTTTTGGCATTTTTGAATGATAGATGATGTCTTAACTATGGCATCAATGTGGCTCTTAATTCCCTTGGATGCCAAGTAGCTATCACTAGAACTGTAGACTACTTGTAGAATCTTTTTTGCCATATCCTCTTTTGAATAAACATGTATTCTCTTCTCAAAGATCCCTTTGATTTTCATATAAATTACTCTCGAACTTTCATTCAATTCAAACCATTCACACAACTTGTCACTCCTCTGCATTATTTGCTGCCAAATGTTTTCTTGTATATACTTCATTGTATTTTTCATATTATCTTTCAATCTATCTTCCAAAGTTTTTATTTTATCATTTGCATTGTGCAGGTCTTCTTTCATTTGTGCACATTTTCTTTTTCCTTCCCATGATCCAATAGGTCCCGTAATTTTCTCATTTTGGCAATAGCAGACTCATAACTTTTGTATAATTTTTGAAAACTGGCTCTTTCCTCATCAATTTTTTTACTACTTTTAGCCCATTTTTTTGCCAGGTCCTTCAATTCTACATCCATCTTCTCCTTCTCTACAATTTCTACTACAGAGCCCAAATTTTTTTATCTTTTTATGTAAATCATTGCACTTTCTATCTATTTCTTTCCTCCTTGATTTTCCGTTTGCCAGGTCTGCCTGTAACTTTTCTATTTGTTTCTCCAGTTTACTTTTTTCTCTCTCCACACTTAGTAGTGAAGTGTAGACCACTTCGTTAGTCTTTTTTGACACACTAATTTTGTCCACATTATGTACTTCAGAAAAATCCACTTGGAGGGTACTAACTTGAAATTCAGAGGGATTGGAGGGTACTAACTTGAAATTCAGAGGGATCTATTTGACTATGTGGTGGATTTTTATCTTTAGTTGGGGCCAAGGGCATAACAACCATGAACTCCATCATATCTTTTTGTGGTTCATATGTTGGAAATACCTTGTTCCTTGCAGGCCAGTCATTTAAAACTTCAGTAAGGGAAACCCTATGAAATTTTTTCTTTTCTTCTTTATTTTCTTTTGTTGTGTGTTCATATTTTTCATAGTAATCACGAAATTGAAAATCTGGGCTTGTTGAAGAAATTGAATGTTTGAATGGTGAGATAGGAATACCAAAGGCTCCAATTTGACTTATTTATGTGGTTTTAACTAATGCTTGACTAGGATTACCAACAACAATTCCTGATCCTATCCCACTCCCACTGACAATTTGATGTGTAGTTTTCATAATCTTTTTAGGTGTGTGATCTAAAGCAGCAAATGATTGTTTTGCAGTGTTAGTGGCACTTGATATAGGATTATGAATAGTATTCATATCTACCACTAGTGGCCTCTTGTGAGATATATTTTGTTGTATCCCTTGTCCAACAAGAAGACAACTAGTATCAGTAGTACTAGTAGTACCCATGCCAACCCCACCAATCACAACATCACTTGATTGAACAATAATGGGAATGTTATCCCTAGATTACCCACCTATGGCAATTGTATTTGATACACCACCAATGGGACTACCATGATGTGGTGGTCATTGTGGATTTGAAGTTGAAATGAATGTAGGTGGACCCTGAGGGTAATGAGTAGTACCTATCTGTGATGAATCTGAAGAATCAAGTCCAATGACTGGTTTAGCAGGAGATTTTGATTTTGACTCTGATGGAAGTTGTACCTGAAGTGGATACCAAATGCCCTCTCCTTTGGCACCTAGACCACCACCTTCAAAACCCATTTTTTCCACAATGCTTTCCCCTTTGCTATATATTTTTTTCATGGACTCATTGACTCCACCTAATATTTTAGGGACTGTAGTAGTTGTTGGAGGGGGCTCAACCTCATACTCATCATCATCTTCACTCATGTCGTATGTTGTTGTGGGATGCTCCATATTCCAGAATTTGCTAAACTCTCCATCCTCATCGATGGTCTCAAATTCTGCATTGGTCTTGGTTCACCAAGATTCTTCCTCATAGTCCAAAAATCATTTATTTTGGTTTGAGTCCAAAAAATCTCTTTACATTCTTGCAGAAATGATTTGGGAATAGATTTATTAGATGGATTAGCAAATTTTAGGTAAAAATTGTAGAACCTCCTAATTTGGATGCCCTTGCCCTCCTCTGTTGTCCTCTGTGTGTGCAATACCATAATTTCTGATGGAATTTCTTATGTTGAAATGTTATTATCAGTTGCAATTTTCTCCATCTCTTTTTTAACCTCATCCCAAGAGTCCATGTTTCTAAGCTTTTCTAGCAAGGGTTTACTTTCATGTTGACATAATGTTGAAGAGTTCCCATTTTTCTTAAGTGTTTATTGAACTACACTAATTGGATCATACTTCTAGAGACCCTCATCACCAAAGTGAAAAATTGTCAAAAAATCATGTGCCACATTGAATGCTTTTCTCTCAAATGTGAACCCTCCACATGAGAAAGGCGAGGAAGGAAATATGCTCTTCTTTTGCTAAACATGGAAGCGCCTATCTATGCTCTCCAATTGTCGTACATACTCGAATGCAAATAACCTCTCTATCACATGTATTGGAAGTCTGTATGGTTTTACTGTTGATCTATAAAACCTTAACATAGTGAATTCTTCCATGAAGAACTAGTCAGCCAATTCTATTTGACTTTCGAGTTGAATGCAATCTCTCCAAGACACAGGCAACCTAGGCATTGGAGTGCTTGTAATTTCATTATACATTGGTGCCAAAAAGAAGTCTACAAAATGGTTGTAGTTCTTTCTGTTATCATGCATCCTTATCTTTGGTGTCCATTCATATATTGGACACTCTGTTCTCTTCCCAGTCTTCTCATCAATCTTATAGTTCACAATTTTAAGCTTGCTGGTCTCGAATATTGCACAATACTTCGATAGAAGGAGATAGCAAAAGTAGGATGAGAACCTAAATGTCTTACAGGAACTTTTTTTGATCATTAGTAATTGTTTTTGCATGGATTGAACAATGTCCTGAATAAAATTCTATCTTACTATCTGACCTACACAATGGATATTATAAATCATTTCAAGAAGGCTTGCACCCACTTCCCTATCATTTTCCAATCCCAAGAAAAATGACAAGAAGGAAATAGTATCCCCAACCCATGGAGCAAAAATGTTAGAACCATAAGGAGGCTTATGATTCTGATCCAACACAATACGTATACTGTTAGGTCCCGGAGAGAACTGAGAGGGGGGGGTGAATCAGTTGTCTAATAAATTTAAACCAAAAACCAATTAACCAACTTAATGCTTAATATCGGTGAACCAGTTAAGTGTGCTGGTACACAGTGTTAACAGTAAATTGCTATACCGGTAGAGATTAATGCATGAAACATAAACATAGAGTCATCCACAACACATAACACCAATATTTGTATGTGGAAACCTTGTAAGGGGAAAAACCACGGTGGGAAACCTTACCCACAATCAGATGATACTGCTGCAGATAGTAAGTGTACATAAATGGGGTCTGCACATGTAGAAAGGCCAACAGCCTAGAGCTCACTACTCAATCACAAAATGGGAGTCACACTGACTACAGTTGAATGGTTAAATTCAATAAGAATGTACTGCACAAAATAGCATCTTCATATGTTGGATTTAGTATCGGTGTAATGCTGGTATGCTTCTACAAAAACCTAGCTTCACCTTCAAATGATGTCTTTGTGTATACCTCTACTAAATCTCACATATACCTTCACACAATTCTTTTTTCGCATTCCACATTCGATCTTACAAATAAGATCTTACATTTATACCATAACCTAAGACCAATTTTAGTAGGTCGGCTCTACAAGATATTACAATAAAAAACATTTTACATACAATATAATATCCGATGCAATTGTTGGAATTTTTGTTTATTTATGTTGTGATTGTCATTGATGGACACACACTTGTATTCAGATCCCCTTTATATGTATGAGCTTGAGCTCAATTGGTATTTGTTCCAACTAGTATGTTGTATTCTAGTCTTTAGACTAGTGGTGATTTTTCAGAATGTGTTTCTTTGGTCTGAAGTGGCATGGCAACCCCAAGCGGTTCGTAGATCTCAAGTGGTATGAGGGAGCAAAGCGGCACAACGCATTCTTACCAGTCTTCATTTTTGTCAAACCAGCAACAGGTATTCTATATGAACCGGTAATACTCTATGATGAGTTACCAACTGGCATTTTGTGATGAGTTACCAATCCACCGATTGTTTGACGGTGCCGACACATTGACAGTGCTTTTTGTGTCATGTTACTGAGTATGTCTAGATTCATTGAACCTAGGAAATTGTAATGTAATCCTATTGGACCGACATGAAATTAGATTCCTTTAAAAAGGACATCATGTCTAGGGTTTTAAGTTGTTGCTGAAAGGGTTAATGTTGTGCTAGGGTTTAAGGTGGATGTTGAGTTGTTGTAAAAATGATTTTATCTGAGAAGATCAAGTTGTAACTGAGAGAGAGACAGAGAAGACTGAAGTAATGCTAGAATGCATTAACTATGAGAAATATTGGATCTAACCAAGCAATTTGTGCTATTAGATAAATCAAACACTTGTTGATTACTGACATCTTTGACAAGTCTGTAGCCCTTAACTGGGTAGGCCTCAAAGCCTTTGTACATAAAATCCTCTAACAAGGTAGTTCACTCCTATGAATCTAAAATCCTCTAATAAGGTAGTCTTTAATCAGACTTAGCTCCTAATAGAGATTGATATTCCTAATAGGATCTATTCTGGTGAAGAACATTGTAAGACCTTAACTAGTCTGACCTTAACCGATCTGGTTTCTATTCTACAGATAGTGACTTGTGAGTTCCATCTCACCATGGTTTTTTCCAGTTGGATTTGCACGTCAAATATCTTGTGTTATGGTTGTATTGCTTTTGTGGGTGAATGCTTTATTTGCATTTTGGTTTGCATATGTGGTAACTGGTCTTTCTGTTAGACAATTTTATAGGCTTATCTTTAGACTGTGTAAGTATATTTGTCCAGGGATTTTTGGCATACTAATTCATCCCCCCTCTTAGTATTCATCAATTAGTATCAGAGCCTACCTTTCTATAAGTTTAACCACTTGGAAAGAGATATGGGGGAATACACCATGAGGGAACTTACTCAATGGTTCACTCAGTCTAAGCAAGCCTATGATGATCTTATGGTCAAATACAAGGCATCTCAAGCAAAAAGGAGAGAACATGCAGAAAAGCTGATGGAGCTATCTGAAACTAGTTATGAAGATGAAGCTAATATGGAAGCCATGATAGCAAAAGTAAATAAGTTGAATGAATCAAACTCCAACCTGAGAAAGAAGTTGGAAGGATTGACTATTTGGTTTAGTTAAGAGCTTGAGAACCATAGGAAAGCTAAATATTGGATAAAGGATAGAGATCATAAGATCTCCAAGTTGAAACAAGAGATTAGTGCACTGACTGCTCACCTTCATGAGAGTAGAATGGAAAAGGAAGACATGCAAGGTGAACTGAACATAGCCATCTTTGAAAATGCAAGTCTTATGGAGACAAATACTGCTATTTCCAAAGAACTCTCTGAGTCAAAGGAAATACTTGCTAAGTTTGGCAAAAGTACTATAAAGCTAGAGCAAAATCTTGAGTCATCTAGACCGGAAAAGAATACCAATGGTCTTGGTTTCTCTAGACATGAGGAAGGAGAATCCTCAGGAACAAATGCTGAAGCATCAAAGAAGCAACCGGCACTCAAAGGAAAAGGTAAGAAAAAATTCAAACCTATTTTCTTTAACTATCTTAAAGAAGGACACACTTCTAATGTATGTAGGAGCAAAGCCTACAATAATTTTCCATATTTTATTAACAATATACCTAGATCCAATAAGTTCAATGGTCATTGTTATGCATGTAACAAGTTTGGGCATAGAGCATTTGAATGTAGGTCTATGATGAATAACACTGGAAGATATCCTCAAAAGACCCAAGGAACTGGTCTTGAACCTTTTGTGAACTAGAACCACAACCGGTTTAATGTCTTCAATCATCAGTCAAGAAGCGGTGGCCATCAAGCAGCAACTGGATGGAGAGAAAATTGTATGATCTATCATGGTCATGGTCACACTGCTACAACATGCAGAAGGAAGAATGGAAACATGTACAATGGACCTTGGAGAGCACCTGGATTGGTTTGCTATCACTGCAACAAACCGAGTCACATTGCAAGATTTTGTAGAAGCAGAAAAAGTATATCTGATGATATACCAGTTACTCAGGAAGGAGAAATTGATGTTGAAACAGTTCAAATAGACATGAACAAAACGTGGAAGAAGAAATCAACAATGTTGGAAGAGGAACCGATTTCTGCACCTAGTGTAGAAATATCAGAACCGGCAAACTAAGCCTCAAAGGCTTAGGGGGAGAAAACAGTGAAACACTTTCGAACCCCCAGTTTACACCAGTAAAAGACCTTAACTGGTATGTGATACCTATCACTTGGTAGAAGACAGAAAATGGTAAAAAGGCAAATTAGGGTTTACGGCCTAATAGAGGAGCATTAATGGTGGTAGGTGAGAGACATGTATAAAAGCCTATTTCAAATCATATCTCGCTATCTGTTTTCAAGCGAAGAAAAATTTTCAAGTGCAGAGCGAAGAAAAGGCAATTTGAGCTAAGATTTCAAGAAATTGATAAACCTTGAAAGAGATTCAAATCTAGTTTCCAAGCAGTAGTGGAGAACACAAAGCAGTGATTTGGCAACCGACGGAGAGTGGAGTGAAGTAGAATCAGGAAGCCCTAAATTCATGTTTGAAAGGTATTTTTCGTGTTCTTGAAATACTCTACAATGGCTTCCACATCTCATACCAGTCCGAGTACATCCATTGAGTTGGAAAGTTTTATTCAGAGGAAGTCTAAATATAATGCCTTATCACAAGTTCCAACTGGAGTCATAGTTGAAGAAGGAATTTCTAATTATATTGATTGCAAAATAGAAAACCTAGGGTCTTTAGCTATTCACACCCAGTTAGGTGTTTTTTGCAGCAAGGACAAGAAGATCAAACTGGAGTTTAGTATCTTAGAGAAGAAGAAATTACATGATGCAGTATATTTTCTAGAAGATTTTATGGAGGATCACATCAGGATCATTTTGAGAAGAGTGCACAGTGGCAAGATGTACCTAGAGAGGATGCATGATATTACGCCTCAGACAATTCATGCAATTACCGGTTTTTGTAACACAGGGGAAGTGGTAGCCCTGAGAAAGGTAAGCAAAACCGAAATAGCCAAGCTCACCGGTTCAACAAGTGACTCACGGTGTATGATAGTTAATCCTATCATGGATGATCTAGTGAAATACGCCTGCATGGTGATAGGCTACAAAACGTTTTTAGCTAGCAGGATTAATTATGTATCTTCTATAGCGGTAAATGCCACTTACCAGATGATTAAAGAGGATGCATCTTTTGACTTATGCATCGGTATATAGAGGTAACTCCTGTTGAATCTAAAGGCAATCAAACAAGACAATTCACTGAGGTTTAAGTTTGGACAACTACTGGTAGGGTTGTTCTTCTATTTCCAAGGCTACTTTTCTGGAGTAGGAGATGTCTAGTGGTCTCCTAACCAACCGGTAACCAAGCAGATTAAGGAAAGTGTACAAGCCACTGGAACTGGTTACCCTGAAGTACTGAACAAATATTTCAACAAGTTCAGAAGAAAGATGAGTCAAAGGGTAAGGATCTCAAGTGATATACTAAAAATATATGAAGACAACATCTTTTTCACCATTCAGGTGGACAAATGTTTAATGGAGGCTGTTGAGCCTAGAATGGAGGAAGTGGAGCCAATGGGTTATGAGGTTATGTATGACATGCTGGAAGGGTATGCCTCAACCCTTATTGCCTCGCCTCTTGATCCAAAGGCTAAAAGGACCGGAACCTACTTGGAGAGGATTGCACCGGCTGAATAACCATTGGTTAAGAAAGGAAAAGAACCAGCAGCAAAGAAAGCCAAGGCAGCACCTACAGCATCGGCACCGACTCCCACTGCAACTCCAAGAGTGACCAAGCAGTCACAGGCAAAGAAGAAACTAGAGGTAACACCAGCAAAAGTCTTTGAAAGAAAAAGGAACACTAGAACAAATGAACCGAACTCCGAAGAAACCGAGTCTGATGAAAAGCCAAAGAAAGCCTGACAGATAAAGAAGATGAAGAAGAATGAACCGGTAGCATCTGCACCGGTAAATATTGACATCTCCACATACAAACCTTTGACACATTTTCAAAGGACAGTTAATAATATTAGGAGAAAATTACTTCATGATTTAGTAGACTATTATGATGATTTTAGTGATGAGGAGAAGGAAGAAATATTACAGGAAATCATTATTTATTTGTGCAAGAATGACCGGTCGCCATCAGAGATTAAATCTTAGACACCAGATTCTTTATTTAAAGCATTAGATAATAAATGGTGCATTGCCATTGAAAAAGAATAGGAGATTAGGGAGAAAGTCTTTTCACAGTACTTTCCCGACCTCTCAAATTTAGAATTATTTGATGTGTTGGATCAAAATAAAGGTCTCTTCTTCACAAGGAGAAGAAGACACTGGTTGTTGGAGGGAAGAATTGATGATGTGGAAAAAGACACTCATCAACACATGAATCATGCTATTCTAGCTCACAAAGCACAAATGGCCAACCTCCAAGTGGAAAAAGATTCTGTTATTTCCAAACTGGATGAGGTTTTTGATGAGGAAGGAAACCTGGTTGAAGAACCAATCGACACTATCGATGTTGATGCCCTGGATGTAGAAGATGTCACTCAGGACATACCTTCTAAGGGAACTGAATAGGGGCAACAAGATGAACAAGGTGGTGAGCAGGCTAAGGATGCACAGGAAGTGGCTAAGGAATAGGAAGAGAAGAAGAAGAGGGATGAAGATGAGAAAAAGAAGAAAGAGGAAGAGAAGAGAAAAGAGGAAGAGGAGAAATGAAAAGATGAAGAGAAGAAGAAGCAAGAAGATGATAGGAAGAAGAAAGAAGAAGAGGATAAGGAAGAAAAGAGAAAGAAGGAAGAGGAAGAATAGAAGAAGAAGGAAGAGGAAGCACAGAAGAAGAAGGAAGAGGAAGAAAAGAAGAAGGAAGAAGCAGAGAAGAAGCAGAAAGAAGAGGAAGACAAGAAGAAGATGGAAGAGGAAGAAAAGAAAAAGAGGGAAGAGAAAGAGAAAGAAGAGAAGGAGAGGAAAAGGAAAGAAGAAGAAGACAAGGAACAAGAACAAAAGAAAGAAGCAGAGAAAAGGAAGAAGGTAGAAGCAGATAAGACAGCTGAAGCAATGAAGAGCATACAGATGGAGACTCCTAAGGCAGCTGGAAGCCAAGCCAAACCGACTGATATCTTGAGTCCTATTGATCTCCAATCTGCAAGTGAGTCAAAGCTTATGGAGAGCATCAAGGTTACCCAAGAGCACCTTGAGATCATTCATAGGAAAAAGGAATAGGATATAATTCAAGTAGCTGTAGACACCCTTACTGGTTTAATCCCCAGTACTAGTCTTCTGGACACTAAATCTTAACTAGCACAGCTCAAACTACTATGTACTGTAGTGGATGATCAGGTGCAGAGCATGGAAGAAGTAGCTAAGGCCAATGTCAAGAAAGAGCACCAAAAGGCTCTTAATGTTGCTCTGGTGAAAAAGATGAATGAGCTTAGGATTGAACTACTGAAAGACCAAAAGGACATAAGGAATGCCTTGGATGAGGGAAACTTGCTACTCAGCAAAATTTGTCAACCTCATATGTTCTGTGATGATGTCCTAGCCAAGAAGCAAAAGCTTCAAATGGACTTACAGTCCTACATGGGCACATTTAAGACACCTTATGATTCCTTTGCATCATATGGGCAAACCGTTCACCAGTTTTAGATCTAGTTAGCCAAGATGGAGCAAGAGATCAGTACACAGTCTAGGGATTTGTAGGAGCCTCAACTGGTTTTACTTCCATGACTTCAAATTCTTTAGAAGTGTTATCTGAACATGGATGCCCTGATAGTCACACAGGAGCTGAGCACAGTTGATGCCATGGAGGAACAGGTATCCCAGATGCAAACAAAGAAAGAAGTGGCAACCTCCCTACTTGAGTCCTTGTCTCTATCCATGAAACAATTTTTGCAGGACTATAAATAGGTTTTTGACAAGTATTATTCATCATTGTCATTGTTGGCAAAGCGGGAGAAGTATCTAGTTTTTGCTTTTAAAATTTTGATCTTCTGACATAGGGGGAGAAGTATCTGGTTTTGAAATTTTGATATATGTTTTGATATATGCTATATGCTTTGATGTCTCAATGATTATGCTCTATATGCAAAATTGTTATACACTGTGTTGATTAAGGGATAGTGTATATGCTTAGGGGGAGCAATTTTGTTAATGGCAAGTTTTTGTTGTAAAAAACTTCGATGTCAAAATTTTATTTTCCTAAGTGTTGCCATCAATGCCAAAGGGGGAGATTGTTGGAATTTTTATTTATTTATGTTGTGATTGTTATTGATCAACACTCACTTGTATTGAGATCCCCTTTATATGTATGAGCTTGAGCTCAACCAGTATTTGTTCCAACCGATATGTTGTATTCTAGTCTTTAGACTAGTGGTGATTTTGTAGAACATGTTTCCTGGTCTGAAGCAGCATGTCGACCCCAAGTGGTTTGTAGATCTCAAGTAGTACGAGGGAGCAAAGCAACACAAAACATTCTTACCAGTCTTCATTTTTGTCAAACCGGCAACTGGTATTCTGTATGAACCGGTAATACTCTGTGATGAGTTACCAACTGGCATTTTGTGATGAGTTACCAATCCACCGATTGTTTGATGGTGCCAACACATTGATGGTGCTTTTTGTGTTGTGTTACTGAGTATGTCTAGATTCATTGAACCTAGGAAATTGCAATGTAATCCTATTGGACCGACATGAAATTAGATTCCTTTAAAAAGGACATCATGTCTAGCGTTTTAAGTTGTTGTTGAAAGGGTTAATGTCATGATAGGGTTTAAGGTGGATGTTGAGTTGTTGTAAGAATGATCTTATCTAAGAAGATCAATTTTTAACTGAGAGAGAGATAGAGAAGAATGAAGTAATGTTGGAATGCATTAACTGTGAGCAATATTGGATCTAACCAAGCAGTTTGTGCTATTAGATAGATCAAACACTTGTTGATTACTCACATATTTGACAAGTCTGTAGCCCTTAATTGGGTAGGCCTCAAAGCCTTTGTAAAATCCTCTAACAAGGTGGTTCACTCCTATGAATCTAAAATCCTCTAACAAGGTAGTCTTTAATCGGACTTATCTCCTAACAGAGATTGAGATTCCTTATAAGATATGTTCTGGTGAAGAACATTGTAAGACCTTAACCGGTCTGACCTTAACCGATCTGGTTTCTATTCTACAGATAGTGACTTGTGAGTTCCATCTCACTGTGGTTTTCCCCAGTTGGGTTTCCATGTCAAATATCTTGTGTTATGGTTGTATTTCTTTTGTGGGTGAATGCTTTATTCGCATTTTGGTTTTCATATGTCGTAACCGGTCTATCTGTTAGACTATTTTACTGGCTTATCTTTAGACTGTGTAAGTGTATTTGTGCAGTTATTTTTGGCATACTAATTCACCCCCCCCTCTTAGTATTCTGTAGCATCCTAAAATTGTGACACTTGCAATTTTGACTGCATTTGGGTCTTCACGATGGAGACACAACACTGAACCTGAATGGAGACCCCGAAACTTGTTCATGACACCAAAAACTGCATTTTTCAGCACCCTGGCCTGATCCTCCTTGCACCCTGCTATCCCGGGAGGTGGGACCATGGCGCCTAGCGCCCTGGTCCCTGGCCCTATTTTGGGCCCGGTCTCTTATGGGGCTTCGGGTCTTTAAGTTTGCAAATTGGAAAATAAGGTTGCTATGTCGGCCCAAGGTCGGAAAAATCAGTCTATCAGCCCTAATTGACAAGTATATAAACCACATTTCTCCTCCCACTTGAGGAGGCAAAAAAGGAAAAAGAGGAAAATATATGCAAGCAAGAGGCGGAAGCAACATTCAAACATTCAAGCATTCAAGCATTCCTTCAAGAAATTGAGCATTCTAAGTCTCCATTCAAGGCTAGGTGTTACATTCAAGACAAGGATTCAACCATTGAAGAGGAGATCACATACAACATCATTACACCTTTGCATGTAAGAATACAAACATTCTTACAACAAGGTATCAGTACTTGTTTACATTACAAACATTTACATTTACAGCATTCTCATTTCTTGGTTAATTCCAAAATCGGGGTTTGACCTAAAGGAAAACCCCTAATCCCTAACCCCCCAATCATCCTCTCTTTTCTATGTGTAGGTTGCAGGTACGTGGTTGTAATTGAAGATCTGGAACTCTTGTGCAGAGACGAACAGATCCCCCTTCGTTTCGCGGATTTTTCGGAGGACCGTGTGCACGCTGGGCGCCATCATCCCATCAACTTTCGCCTGAATTTGCAGAACAGTATCATCTCGACATTTTACTACTAATTCCAGGTCCGCAACTTCATCCTATATTCCTATCTCCATTTATAAGAGAATCTTTATTGCTTCTACATACATTCCTAGTTCAATCTTCTATCTACATTCTTTACAAAAGAGGGTATCCTTGATGTCACAACCCTTGAAACTCATTTAGAATCCAATCCTACATTGTGTGGGATTGGATCTTGTGGGTTTCAACCCCTCTTTTGAATGTAAAGTCCCTCCGAAGTGAAAACTGTCAATCCTAGTGACCCCCTTTCTCCTTGGAGTAGGTGAGAACACCTAGGGTTCGATTTTCCGCTTTACATTTTGGTGAACCCGACGTGAACATTCTAATTCTGATTATTCATGGTTAGATCTGAAAATTTTGCTTCCTTAATTACATTTTCATGTTTGATCTTTTGCAAATTTTAGAGGTTAATTGCACAAAACCCTAAATTTTCTTTTTAGTAATTGAGCTTGTGAAATGTTTAATTGTTAATGCTTGTTTCAGATCTACCCTTCTACTGCAAATTATCAAATCATATCTGTGCTTTAATTTTGAAAATTAAGTGGTTAAGTGTCAAAACCCTAATTTTTAAAACCCTCTTGATTCAGCCTTTGACTGATAATTTCACTGATTAAAACACCTCCAAATCGGCTGTAACTTTGGATTCTGCAACAAAATCATAATATCTCTCATCCCTGAAAATTTGGAAAAAAGTTGCGAGGACTGTGTGCACCTCGGGCGCCATCGTCCCCGACATTTTTTTCGAAATTTCGGGAGCTAGATCTTGCTGTATTTTTCTGCTAAAATCCAAAATTTTGGCTGATTTCATCAATTCTAACACTTTCAAAATTAAAGTCAAAGTTGGTCTAGGGATTGCTTGGATTAAGGCTTCTAATCATTCAAAAATTGTTGAAACTGAAATTCATGTCAAAATTGTGTTTCTTACTGTCCTAAATTTGAAAAGTGTGTTGGCATTCATTCGAAATTTCAGTGCTTTATTCAAATTTTTGCAATTTGTGACTTTTGAAATTAAATGTTTAATTGCAACAACCTTGATTTCCACTTTCAAAATTGAATTTTGTGTGAAATTGAGTCAATTTTTAAATTTCAAAATCTGCATTGCTTTTAGGATTCCCTCTAAAATCATAAAATTCAAAATTTCAGTTTCCCTCTCTTTTTCAAAATTCAAAATTTTGCATTTTTCAACAATCTTGGTAGGGTTCAATTTCGAGATTGCAACTTTAATTTGGCCTATCTACAGACCGTAAAATCACTCAATTTTTTCACGTTAGCTGTAAAATCATCATAACTTTCATCCCTGAAAATTTTGAAAAAAGTTGCGAGGATCGTGTGCACTCCGTTCGCCACGGTCTCGGAAATTTTTTCCAAAATTTTGGGAGATTGTCCTGATTGTATTTAACAGCTTAAATCTAGGAGATTGGCTGATTTTACTAAAATTTGCTACCTCTAAAATTCAAAATCTTCTCTCTCTCTTTAGTGCATGAGTTTTACAACAATAAGCCCTACTTACACTATTCCCGTTAGGCAAAGCCTTAGAATTAAGTCTTTCCAAGGTTTAATTACCGAGGAGATGGAACCTAATTTGAATGGCCTTTTTAATGAGGACACGGGTAATTCGTCTAATCCTCCTAATGATGAAGAAGCTCTCCATGAGGTTTCTGAAGAACAACTTTCGAAATTGGATAACCAATTTGATGATTTTCGACAATGGATGTCTCAAGAATACCCCGATAGTCAAGCTCTTCCTTTAATTGAGGGTCTAAAATGTATGCTTCAAAGTGATAAGAATGGAATTGATATTTTGTGTGGTATTGCACACATTGTGGATTCGAATGTGATGCCTATGAAGAGTTGTGCTAAAACTTTGGGTTATACACAACCTCCTACTCAAGACAATCATTCTATCCCTTTGACAGCTTCTATTGCTAGTATACCTACTTTTACATCAAACATAATGACTACTTCAATACAAGACATTCCACCTATGATCACCAGTCATGGGGGCAATCCTTCTTCTTCAATTAACCCTTTTCCTTCATTTAATCTGACTTCTTCACTCATTCCTTCAGTAAGTGTTCCTATTTCATCTCCGCAAATGAACCTGGCGCAAGGGGGCAATTCATTTAACCATTCCATTCCTCCTTGTAGTGTTCCTCCTTTCCAATCATCTCCTATGACTAACTATCATAGTGTCCCGCCACCTTACTCTCTACCTTCTTTCAATAACATAACACCTCCATCACAATCTAACTCTTCGACTGAAGCGACCATTAACAATCTTGCACAAACTCTCTCTTCTTTACAGCAACAAATTGCCTCTATGAATCAATCTAAGTTTAGTGTGCCCACATTTGATGTTGCGAGCCCACTTTCTCTTGACATTGTTTGAGCTATTCCACCTAAACATGTTGAAATTCCACATTTGGAGCTTTATAATGGTAAAGGTGATCCTCTAACACATGTTAAGACTTTTCAAACAATATGTACTGATTTTGCTTATGACCAAAGGTTGCTTGCAAAACTGTTTACTAGAACATTAAGAGATAAAGCCCTACAATGGTATTGCTCATTGCCTTTTTATTCTATTACTTCTTTCGAACAACTTGCAAATGCTTTTATTCAACAATTTCAAAACAATATAAGTCCTAAAGTTACTTTGATTGATTTAATGCATTGTAAACAAGGTGTTAAAGAAAAAGTGACTGATTTCATTGGTAGATATAAGCATTTGTATGCTCAAATCTCTTTTCCAGTGCCTGACAATGATATTCAAAGAATCTTTATTTCTAATTTACAAAAAGATATTATAGAAAAACTTCTGTTTTCTGAGTTTACTTCTTTCCAACAGTTGTGTGCAACTCTTCACAATTATCAACTGACTGTGAGTCAAATGGAACAAGCAAATCCTGTGGCTCTGAGTGATAAGGGTGATAGTAGTCAACAACCATTTGGGAAGTTTAAACCGAACAGAGAGTCCATTAAATTCAATGAAAACATCATCAACAACAATGTGAATGCAGCATCAGGTGTTCCTCCTATTTCTAAGTTTTTCAAGAAAGAAAGAAAGTTTACTCCTTTGAATGAATCATTGCATAGTATTATGAATAAGTTATTGGAACAACATGTGCTTACTCTTCCTCCTATAAGGCAAATAGATCCTACAAAGATTAATTCACCCTACTTTGATAACAAATCTTTTTGTCAATTTCATCATCAACCTGGGCATGATACTGAAAAATGTTTTGCTTTAAAGGGTAAAATTCAAGATTTGATTGACAATAATACTATCTCTATTTCTGGTGTGAATGATAAAGGCAATACATCTGTAGCTCCTCCTAACCAAAATCTTAAGATTTCTACTGATCCATTACCTTCTCATACCTCTAATGCGATTGATACTAATGATTCCTCTGTCTCACCTGATGATCTTGTGTCTATGACTCCGAATGTGATTAACTTTGTAGAGCAACAGAAAATCCCTAAAGAACCTTCCATCACATTTGATTCTAGTGAAACTATCAGGGCACCTGATGGTCCTTTATATATAGTTGCAAAAGTCAAGAATACACCTTGTTGTGGAGTGCTTATTGATCCTTCTTGCATGGTTAATATCATTACTGAAGAATTTCTTTTTACTTTGCAATTGAATCAAGTGATCTATGACAAAACAAATGTGGTTGTGAAACTATTTGATGCATTTTCTTCTCCTGCTAATATTCCATCGTCCGAACAATTTCATGTGAAGCTGGGCTATCCTTTGCTATCTTCCATGAAAGCTATTGCTTCTCCTATTCACAAGTGTTTGAAATTTCCCCATAATGGTGAAGTTGTTACTGCCAATCATAGTCTCTTTAAACCAGCTGAAAGAACTTCTAGCGTTCCTATTGATTACTTTTGGCTTAAACAATTCCAATCTCTTCCTTTGCGAAGTGATCATCTCTTCAAATCTTATCAAAAGTGGAAAAAAGATATGATCTTATCTCTAAGTGAACCTAGAACACCCAAACTTGATATTCCTATCATTCTTGAGAAGGAAGTTCTTCCTTTGAAAGATAAAACTAATGTCTTTCCTCAAGAAGATTCCCAACCCATCCCTATGGATGTGACTATGTCTAATAAACTTTCTAAAAGTAGACCTATACCTCCTCGTCATGATGGACTTGGTCTCCTTCCTAAACCAAATATTCTTCCTTTATATGGAGCAGTTCCTCCTCCTTCTTTTTATAGAGAGAAGAGACCTTCTTCTCCTATTATCCAGCCTAAACACCCAAGTGATAAGGATGAGAACATTCCTCCTCCTCAATCTTCTCAATTTCCTACTAAGACTAGACGAAATCGTTCTGCACGTGAACGCCAACGAAAGCATCGTCTTAGAGCTCAGGCAGCTACTTTTCAAACTTTGCAATCCCCAAAAACACCTTCAGCTAGCGTTATTCCATTTTCTCCTCAGCCGGAAATTGAGCCAAAATCTCCTAAACATAAGATGCATGATGGTCTTGATCCTGTTCGAGTTAAAGATCCTATTTTTATAAAGCTTGATGATGATATAGATGAAAATGTTATTCATGATGAAAATGTTACTCCTATTCATTCTGATAGTGAATATGAATATGTTGATGTTGATAACCAGTTATCTAACAAAGTTTGTAAAGCACTTATCCTAGCTCATAGACAAGAACAATGTGGCTTGGGACATGAACATAGCCCTTGTTTGGACCTTGTGATAGCTCCATCTACTGTGTTGGATGTTCCTCCTCTAGCGTGTTCCCTACCTTCCCGAAACATTGATCAGCAAGAACGGGGGGTAGATGACATGCTAGACTAGTTCATTAGCATAGCAGACTCTTTCCTCCTCTCTTTTGTTACTTCTTCTATGTGTTATTCTCATTCTTCTATTTCTTGTCCTTAGTGTTGTCTACTTGAGGACGATGCAAAACATTGAGATCTCTTTTGGTCTCTCTCATGTTGACTCAAAAGACACATGTGTTCCCTTCTTCTAGGCAAACTTCCTTGATTGGGGAATGAAGAACAATTATGCATACATACATATGATATACATGAATAATCATATAGCATACTGACCCCAAGGAAAGAAAAGTCACCTTGTGCTTTGTGTTTTGTGTCTATTATCCTTCAGCTTATCTCACATTTGGGGGCTAAATCCTTGTGATAACATGCTCCTTTCCTTCTCATTTCCTATATGTATCACTACCTTAAAGCAATCACCCCTGATGAGGCATGTGCGATCGCTTTAACGTAGGAGGGCATACACCCTTTTCATATCTCTTCAAGATACTTGAAAATTTCTTGACAAATTTAGTTTTGCCTTGAAAATTTTTGATATCTTTCTTGCATGACTCATAGTGAGGGAACCTTACTACTGACAGTCATGGTTCCCCCTTGTGATCTTCCCTTTTACTTTGTCAATCGAAGTCGTAAGATCCTTAGTCCACTGGGGGCTTGGTATATCTTGCCTTCTTGACATGGTGAAAGTTTTTCAATGTTGTTTCCTTGTACTTTACCGGAAGTATGGGCATATGCTCATACTCCCGCTAAAGTGGGGGCTAAATGTAGCATCCTAAAATTGTGACACTTGCAATTTCGACTGCATTTGGGTCTTCACGATGGTGACGCAACACTGAACCTGAATGGAGACCCCGAAACTTGTTCATGACACCAAAAACTGCATTTTTCAGCACCCTGGCCTGATCCTCCTTGCACCCTGCTGTCCCGGGAGGTGGGACCATGGCACCCAGCGCCCTGGTCCTTCAGGACTAGGGTGCCTAGCACCCTGGTCCCCCAGGACCATGGCGCCTAGCGCCCTGGTCCCTGGCCCTATTTTGGGCCCGGTCTCTTATGGGGCTTCGGGTCTTTAAGTTTGCAAATTGGAAAATAAGGTTTCTATGTCGGCCCAAGGTTAGAAAAATCAGTCTATCAGCCCTAATTGACAAGTATATAAACCACATTTCCCCTCCCACTTGAGGAGGCAAAAAAGAAAAAAAGAGGAAAATATATGCAAGCAAGAGGCGGAAGCGACATTCAAACATTCAAGCATTCAAGCATTCCTTCAAGCAATTGAGCATTCCAAGTCTCCATTCAAGGCTAGGTGTTGCATTCAAGACAAGGATTCAACCATTGAAGAGGAGATCACATACAACATACAAAATACAACATCATTACACCTTCGCATGTAAGAATACAAAAATTCTTACAACAAGGTATCAGTACTTGTTTACATTACAAACATTTACATTTACAGCAATCTCATTTCTTGGTTAATTCCAAAACTGGGGTTTGACCTAAAGGAAAACCCCTAATCCCTAACCCCCCAATTGTCCTCTCTTTTCTATGTGTAGGTTGCAGGTATGCAGCTATAATTCAAGATTTGGAACCCTTGTGTAGAGACAAACAGATCCCCCTCGTTTCGCGGATTTTTTGGAGGACCGTGTGCACGTCGAGCGCCATCGTCCCATCAAATTTCACCCAAATTTGTAGAAAAGAATCGTCTTGACATTTTACTACTAATTCCAGGTCCGCAGCTTCATCCTATATTCCTATCTCCGTTTATAAGCGAATCTTTCTTGCTTCTACATACATTCCTAGTTCAATCTTCTATCTACATTCTTTACAAAAGAGGGTATCATTGATGTCACAACCCTTGAAACTCATTTAGAATCCAATCTTGCATTGTGTGGGATTGGATCTTGTGGGTTTCAACCCCTCTTTTGAATGTAAAGTCCCTCCTAAGTGAAAACCGTCAATCCTAGTGACCCCCTTTCTCCTTGGAGTGGGGGAGAACACCTAGGGTTTGATTTTCTGCTTTACATATTCATTAGCATTAACCAATTAAACATGTCAGCTTAATGCATTTACAACAATAATAAATCATCTCCATAGTGTGCCATGCTGATCTGGAAAAGATAAACCTACTGGTGTAACCCTAGATAACCCTGGACCTATTTGTCGGTAAAAGCAAATATGCAAATATGAATATACCAATGATTAATTCTTCAAAAAAAATTGTCCATATGATGTCTCCGACATTACCAAGTGTCTTCCATATCATTCCAAGTGTCGGTGAACATTATATCCTATCGGTGAACCATATACCAGTAACTGTACAATAGTTACTTGCTTGTCAGTGAATGTTGCTGAATTTCTAAAGTGCTAGTGTTTCAGTAGGTGTTGAGATCAATGACAAAACCATACCAAAATACCAGCAATCTCCTCCTTTGGCATTGATGGTAGCACGAGATGGAAAAAGCATCAAAGTGCCAAAACAGAAATGCCAAATACCAAAAACCAACAATTTCCTTTAAACAGCAATTTCTCCCCCTGGGAGCAACATGTGTTTATCCAAAGATTAATCTTTAATACCAATCTCTCCTCAAAAGATAATGTGTTTTTCCATAGATATCTCTCCCCCTTTGACATAAAATGCTAAAGTTACAAAAATCAAGTTCATACAAAATACCAATCAATTCAATATACTAACTACTCCCCCTGAGAAGTAGCTTCCTCATCAAAGACCAGAGTAAAAGATTTGTCTTTCAATTTTGTCAGGTGATGACAATCATCAACTATCTAAGTCTCTACCGGTTGTGGTATGACTCCAAGCTGATCTCTGAGATATTTAAAGGTCTCCTTAGGAAAAGGTTTTATGAAAATATCTACAAGTTGTTCTTTAGTATTCACATAAACTAGTTTTACTCTTTTTCTTCAACTTTTTTCCTTAGAAAATTCAGTTGGATAGAAACATGTTTTGTTTTAGAATGTAATACCGGATTCTTAGATATATCAATTGTTGCAGTGTTATCACAATATACAGTAATAGGTTCCTTGCATTTTACCTTTATGTCTTCCAACATTTGCTTAAGCCATAGTACCTGTGTACAGTTAGTTGTTGCTGCAACATATTTTGATTCGGCTGTTGATAAAGATGTACAACTTTGTTTCTTACTCAACCAAGAAACTAATCTTTTTCCAAGAAAGAATGTTCCTCCAGTGGTGCTTTTTCTATCATCCACATCTTCTGCCCAATTTGCATCTGTGTATGCACATAGGTCAAAATTTTCATCTCTAGGATACCATAATCCAAGATTTGTTGATTCATGATTTTCCCTAGGATTACTTTGAAATCTAGAAACAATACATACTGCATTCATAATATCAGACCTAGTTTGTGTCAAATATAGTAAACCTCCTATCATAGATTTGTATCTAGTTGGATTAACAGGTGTAGATTCATCCCTTTGAGATAATTTATCATTTGTAGTCATAGGTGTGCTTACCGGTTTAGAGTTCTCCATCCCAAATTTCTTTAGTAATTCTTTCAAGTACTTTGATTGACTAAAAAATATACCTTTATCAGTCTGTGAAATCTGCAATCCTAAAAAGAATTTTATTTCTCCAATCATAGAAATTTCAAATTCTTGCTGCATTTTAATAGAAAATTCTTTACATAATCCATCTTCTCCTCCAAAGATTATATCATCAACAAATACTTCAATAATCAAGATCTCATCATTAGTTATTTTGTAATATGAATTGTTATCTACATTTCCTTTAGTAAAACCAATCTTTAAAAGATACTTATCCAACCTTGCATACCAAGATCTTGGGGCTTGTTTTAATCCATGCAGAGCTTTTCTTAACCTGCAAACCATATCATTGTCATCTGTCAAATAAAATCCATTAGGTTGTTCAATATATACTTCCTCTTCAAAATCTCCATTCAAAAATGAACATTTAATATCCATTTGATAAACTTTGTAGTCCTTGTGAGCTGCAAAAGCCAAGAATAATCTGACTACCTCAATTCTGGCTATCAGTGCAAAGGTTTCGTTGTAATCAACTCCTTCTTTTTGAGAATATCCCTTACATACTAGTCTTTCTTTATTTCTGACAACTTTACCATCTTCATTAAGTTTGTTTCTAAATACCCATTTGGTTCCAATTACATTTTTATCTTTAGGCCAGGGAACTAATGTCCATGTATTATTTTTGACAATTTGTCCTAATTATTCTTCCATAGCTTTAATAAAAAATTTATCTTCACATGCCTCATTGATAGATGATGGTTCAATTTGAGAAATAAGACATACCTATTCATTTGCCAATCTTCCTCTTGTCATAACTCCTTTAAGTTTGTTTCCAATTATCTGACCTTCAAAATGATTCAATCTTACATACCGGGGTGTCTTAGATTGTTGTTGTTCTTTGATTATTGTGGAATCCTCTGATGCTACCGAGGTAACTGGATCTTCATTCTATACCAGTGGATTTAGTGTAGGTTCATTTGTCACAATTTCTGTTGCCGATTCAGAGTCTATATACCTTGAAGTTCCTCAGAATTGTTCATCAATCTTTACCTTTGTACTCTCAAAAATTTTCTGCAATATCTTATTAAAACACCTATATGCCTTGCTCTTAGATGAATAACCAAGAAATATTCCTTCATCACTTCTAGGATCAAATTTGCCAATATACTCATCTCTTCTAATATAAC
This sequence comes from Cryptomeria japonica, assembly GCF_030272615.1. Taxonomy (NCBI): domain Eukaryota; kingdom Viridiplantae; phylum Streptophyta; class Pinopsida; order Cupressales; family Cupressaceae; genus Cryptomeria; species Cryptomeria japonica. The sequence goes on from NC_081414.1 coordinate 168,924,889, forward strand.
ATTTACTTCCAAAAATTCTGAAATATTTAAAAGTAGGAGTATTACCAAACCATAGTTCATGAAGGGTCTTACTGGTTTCACCTTTGATGTGAACTTTATTGAATGTATAGAGAGCAGTGCTAACTTCTTCTCTCCAATACACATGTGGTACATTTGCTTCTGATAACATACTTCTTGCTGCATCCAAGATAGTTATGTTTTTCCTTTCAACAACTCCATTTTGTTGTGGTGTCCGAGGTGCTAATAACTCTCTTCTGATTCCATTCACTTCATAGAATGTATTAAAGTCCTTAGATGTGAATTCTCCTCCTTGATCTGATCTTAAACATTTGATTTTCTTATCAGTTTCATTCTCAACCATTGCTTTGAACAGTTTGAACTTTCCAAGTGCTTCTAATTTTTCTCTGAGAAAAGTAACCCAACACATTCTAGAATAATCACCAATAATTAGCATGAAATATCTATCACCTTGTAAGCTTTTAGTTCTAGCCGGACCACATAAATCAGTGTGAATCAAATCAAGAGCATTATTGGATTTTTCTTGAATACTTTTGAAACTAGCTCTAACTTGTTTTCCAAATTGACATTCCTTATAAATTGTATTATGAGGTTTCACAAGTTTAGGTAGATCTCTAACTACCTTAGAAGTACTGATTTTTACCATGCAATCAAAGTTTACATGACATAGTCTCTTATGCCATAACCAACTTTCATCTATATTTGCAATCAAGCATGCCTTTTCACTGTTATTCAAATGAAAGATATCACCTCTAGTCTGATTACCGGTTGCAATTTCCAAACCAGTTCTATTCCTGATTTTACATTTTCCATTTTTAAATTGTAGTTGAAATCCTTTCTCAACTAATTGACCAACACTTAAAAGATTATGCTTTAATCCTTCAACATAGTAGACATTGTCAGTGTTATGCTTACCATCAAGAGATATTGAACCCTTACCTTTGATTGAACAGGCCTTGTCATCTCCAAATCTTACTAAACCTCCATTGTATTCTTGAAAGTTCAAGAATTTACCTTTGTCTCCTATCATATGATGTGAGCATCCTAAGTCAATGATCCATTCATCCTTTACTTAAACTTTAGCTGCTAGGGCTTGTTCTACCGATTGAGCAGTAGGTGTTAGTTGATCTTCTATTATAGCAACAAAAACCCATCCATTGTCTGCTAGATTCTCATCAGAATCATCAGTCACACCTTCATCAGCAATGTAACAGGATTTATCTTTGTTCTTCTTAGATCTGTATCTTTGATATTCAGGATTAGGCTTGTATGTTCTTCTAGCTTCTTCTCTTAGTCTAGCATGTCTATCAGGGCATCTCAAAGCCATATGACCAATCTTATTGTAGTTGAAACATTTAAAGGGTGCTTTACCTTCATACTTACTTCCAACTGGACCTTTTGGCATTTTTCTTGCAAATAGTGCTTCAAGCTCTTCAAGCTCTTCATTTTCTTTCCTGGTCTCTTCAAGTTCTCTTGCATAAAAGGCTTTCCAGTCCGATTTGTCAAATTATGGAGTAGATGATGTTGATGCTTTAAAGGCCAGATCAGTCTTTATAGTAGCAACAAGACCAAATTCCTCAATTTCAAAGGCTGAAAGTTTCCCAATCAATGTATCCCTAGTTACTGATGTATTAGGCATTGTTGTCAACTCATTTATAGTAGTAACCTTCATTTTATATGCCAGTGGCAATCCTCTTAAGATTTTTGAAACTATTTCATCCTCACTCAAGGTTCCTCCACAACATTTAATACCCAAAACAATTTCATTTACTCTTTCCATAAAAGAAGAAATCATTTCATCTTCTTCCATTTACAGATGTTCATACCTGACTCAGAAGCTTTCAAGTTTTGCAATCTTGACTATGGAATCTCCTTCATTTAGTGTTTCCAAATGATCCTAAATAGCTTTAGCAGTATACCTATCTGATAATGTGCTCAAAAGTGCTTCTCTTGCTTTGCAATCATTCTCTTCATCTTTAGCTAAGGTAGTTGGAGCAGTTTGACTAGCTACAACAGCACTATAACCATTCTTTGTAACTTCCCAGATGTCTTTAATGATGCAATTCAGATTTGTCTCCATCCTGATCTTCCATATCCCATAGTTGGTTCCATCAAGTTTAGGACTGTCCTTCCTGAAATAATTAGTAGACAATGGATCTCCTTAAGTTGTTAAACTCTGCAAAAGAGGACTAGGCTCTAATACCAATTGTTAGGTCCTAGAGACAACTGAGAGGGGGAGGGGGTGAATCAGTTGTCTGATAAATTTAAACCAAAAACAAATTAACCAACTTAATGCTTAATACCAGTGAACCAGTTAAGTGTGCCGGTACACAGTGTTAATAGTAAATTTCTATACCGATAGAGATTAATGCATGAAACATAAACATAGAGTCATCCACAACACATAACACCAATATTTGTACGTGGAAACCTTGTAAGGGGAAAAACCATAGTGGGAAACCTTACCCACAATCAGATGATACTACTGCAAAAAGTAAGTGTACATAAATGGGGTTTGCACATGCAGAAAGGCCAACAACCTAGAGCTCACTGCTCAATCACAAAATGGGAGTCACACTGACTACAGTTGGATGGTACATCTAGTAAGAATGTACTGCACAAAATAGCATCTTCATATGTTGGATTCAGTACCAGTGTAATGCTGATATGCTTCTACAAAAACCTAGATTCACCTTCAAATGATGTCTTCGTGTATACCTCTGCTTAATCTTGCATATACCTTCACACAATTCTTTTTTCGTAGTCCACATTCGATCTTACAAATAGGATCTTACATTTATACCATAACCTAAGACCAATTTTAGTAGGTCGTCTCTACAACATATTACAATAAAAAACATTTTACATACAATATAATATCCGATGCAATAACCGATTAAACATGTCGGCTTAATGCATTTACAACAATAATAAATCATCTCCATGGTGTGCCATGTTGATCTGGAAACGATAAACCTACCGGTGAAACCCTAGATAACCCTGAACCTATTTGCTGGTAAAAGCAAATATGCAAATATGAATATACCAATGATTAATTCTTCAAAACAAAGTGTCCATACGATGTCTTCAACATTACCAAGTGTCTTCCATATCATTCCAAATGTCGGTGAACATTATATCCTGTCAGTGAACCATATACCAGTAACTATGCAATAGTTACTTGCTTGCCGGTGAATGTTGCTAGATTTCCAAAGTGCTAGTGTTTCAGTAGGTGTTGACGTCAATGACAAAACCATACCAAAATACCAACAAATACCACTCTTTATTAGACCTTTGATAAATGAATCTTTGCGACTTGGATCGAGTCTCTGATAATTCCCTGCTAGCTTTTCAAGGTCAATTTGGACGTTTGAGTTTTGGGCTTCAAATCTTAGGTTCAACAAACAAGAAAATTCTCTCTCGTTTATGGATAGAATTTCCTCTCTTGTATTTTTATTGACAATTTCTTTTTTATCTTCATCATAATTTTTGGTGCAGACCATGACAATGTTGGCAAATGCACACTCTAATGAGATACTGTATGTGATTGAAGGTATTATCATTGATGGAAACCTTGCAATCATGTGATACCAGTAGGTAGACACAGGAACCAACATCGACAGACTCTACACCGGCATACAGAACACTGGTACTAAAAAGGAAGATTACCGACACCCTGACCGACAATAATTTTGTATTAATATATTTTGTAATTAATTATAAAATCTTTTGTAAGCTGACATGGTGGATTGTAACATGAATCATATATGTATGAGATCATTGTAGATCACTTTATATATGTTAGGGTATGATACGAAAGATAGAAGGTAGGAGACCTATTATGCGAATTATTGGATAAGGGTTTATGTATGTAGCAAAGCTTAAACCAGTACTAAATCTAGCATAGAAGATGCTAATCTGAAGCAGTACAAGACATTGGATTAGTATAATCCATTTTTTTAAGTCAGTGTGACTTCTTTTGTAATTGAGTAGTGAGCTCTAGGCACTTGGCCTTCCTGCATTTGTAGGCCCCTATTGTAGCAGTAATATTCTCTTATTGGCTAGTAAGTGAATATTGTGGGTCACAAATCCCACTGAGGTTTTTCCCACACCAGGTTTCCTTGTTAAAATATTGTTTTATGGTGTGTTTTTCATGTTGTGGTTCTTGTTCTTATTTGCTGCATTATTTCTTCTTTACCGGTACATAGTTTTAATATGTTTTTCATGTTATAAGTTAAGAAAATTAATATACCAGTCAAATACTGATTCACCCCCCCCCCCCCCCTCTCAGTATCTTTGGGAATCCCAACAATTGGTATCAGAGCTTGGTCCTCTATTTTCAAAAGCCTAACAACTTGAGGAAGATCTTGTCACCGGTAGAGATGGAAAACTTGAGAAAGCAATTAGAAACAACTCTTTCAGACTATGATGCATAAAAGGTGAAGAATATCAAACTTGAGGATGATTTGAAGGTTGCTCGAGATATCATTCAAGCACTTCAAGAAAACTACACTATAGCAAGGAATAAAAGAAGAGAACTTTGTGAGAAGATGCAGAAAGAGGAAGATGAAAAGGAAACTCTTAATGATTTGGTAAACAAGCTAAGACAAGAAATCAGTACAACAAAGAATGAGATGCAAGATATGACTATGAGATTTTGTAAAGAAAATGAAGACAGAAATAAGAATGAAGAAGACTTGGTTAGAAGACTAAATGATGCTGGAAATGAAAACACAAACTCAGTCAGGAAAATGATATGTTGAAGACAGATTTAATGCACACACAAAATGATAGAACTGAACTCATAAGACAGAAAGGAATCTTGGAGAATGAACTGATTGCTGCAAATCAACACAAGGAGAAATTCAAGAAAAGTTCAGAAGAACTTGGTGACATGTTGAAGAATCAGAAACCTTATGGTGATACAAATGGCCTTGGCTTTGAAATTAGTGAAAGCTCTGGTACTGCAAACAATCATGATCATAGAAAACCAGTAAGACAACCTAATGCTTAAACTATAATAAGTATGGTCATAGAGAAAATCAATGCAGAAATAGAAATTATCAGAACACTAATACACCCACTAGTCAATGTTCTAAATGCAACAAAGTTGGTCATAACTCAAAAAATTGTAGAATGAATGTAAGATGTTATGTTTGTGGAATATATGGATACTTATCTAATCAATGCAGAACACATGCCAGCATAGGATATGGGAAAGCTATTTAGAAGAATAATGTGACTTGTTATTCCTGTAGCAAGATTGGACATATTGCAAAATTTTGTAGAAGCAAGTCCCCACTGGCAAATAACAAAGGTCCTAGTTTGAAAGGTAAAGAAAAGGTTGAAGAGGTAAAACAAGAATTCTCAAAACAATGGATCAGAAAGTTAGATCAGAATGTTGATGGGAATACCCCTCCACCAATAGAATAGAGTATCACTCCATGGGCAAGAGACTCTTCATCTAACTGAAGTAAAATCATTTGGGGGTCTAGCAACAAAATGAAAAACATGCTATTATTCCCTCAGTTTATGGTGAGAAGTTGAAATTACTTCTATACTGGCAGATGAGTTAAGCTGTGAATTAACCGATGAGCATTAAATGTGTTAGTTGGAGAAAATAACATTATAAATCAAGTGTTTTGGCTCCTTTTTCATTCACTGATCATTCAAACCTTTGAGAGTGCAAAAATTCTCGAGCGAAGGCATCCTTAGCGAAAAAGTGAAGCAATTCATCAAAGCATTCATCCTAAAGGAAGATTGAGGTATTTATAATTATGACATCTTCATCCACTCCTGAATTTATTGCAAACCCTACTGTTGTTGAGGTTATTAAGCGCCCTAGACCCGTATTCAAACTGGATCCTGAAATTGTGAAGAAAGATGATAGCATAGGTGCATTTTCTCAAATTCCTAAGGGAGTAGTATATGCTGAAGACCCTAGGATGTATATACATTGTCATGTAGAGGAATTAGGTGATGATAAGATCAAAAATATGTATAGGACTATGATTTGTGATGAGTCTAGAAATATCAAGCCAGAACATAAGATAGTGGAAACCCTAGGTTTTACTGAAATCCTTAGTGTCCTAGATTTTCCCAAGGATATTATAAGGATTGTGTTAAGCAGGGTTCATGGTGAATTCTTCTGGTTGGACTCAATCCATAAAATCACAAAGGAAGCCATCAAGGCAGTAACAGGGTTACCTTCCACTGGTAGCAGACCTGACAAAACAAAGAGAGTCTCAAATGACACAGTGATGGATTTAACCGCTGCAACATTCGACAAAAGGTCTCTAAGGGTAAACGATGTAAAGGACATACATATCAGATTTATCAGTATGATCTTAGGTTATAAAGCTACACATGCAAATAGGTTGAACTCAGTTTCTAGCCTATGTATTAAGAGTGCTTATGACATGGTCAACAACAGTGCTAGAATAGATATATATAAATGGCTTAAAGAGGAATTGATAGACAATCTGGGGAAAATTAAAGGAGATAAGAAAGGAGCATTCAGATTTGGAATTTTCTTGTTTGTCTAATGTTGTATAGAACTAGACAAGTGCCCGGTATTGGTGCAAGAGATTTTGGCTTTGATATACCGGTAGGAAAACAACTATTGGATCTACTAAACAACATGGGAGAAAACTGGGAGAAAAACTTAAATGAATACTTTCAAGCATTAAAGGCTCAAATGAAAACTAGAATAAGACTGTCACAAGCTTTATGGACAAGTATCAGAAAGAAATTTGTTTTGTAATAAAAAAGGATGAAATCTAGATGGAGGCAGTTGTTGTTAGGTCCTAGAGACAACTGAGAGGGGGGGGTGTGAATCAGTTGTCAAATAAATTCAAACCAAAAACAACCTAACCAACTTAATGCTTAATACCAGTAAAAATTAATGCATGAAACGTAAACACAAAGTCATCCACAACACATGACACCAATATTTGTATGTGGAAACTCTATAAGGGGAAAACCCATAGTGGGAAACCTTACCCACAATCAGATGATACTACTGCAGATAGTAAGTGTACATAAATGGGGTCTACACATGCAGAAAGGCTAACAGCTTAGAGCTCATTGCTCAATCACAAAATGGGAGTCACACTAACTATAGTTGGATGGTTAAATCCAATAAAAATGTACTACACAAAATAGCATCTTCAAATGCTAGATTCAGTATCGGTGTAATGCTGATATGCTTTCACAAAAACCTAGCTTCACCTTCAAATGATGTCTGCATATATTGCACTACTTAATCTTGCATATACCTTCACAGAATTCTTTTTCGCATTCCACACTTGATCTTACAAATAAGATCTTACATTTATACCATAACCTAAGACCAATTTTAGTAGCTCGACTCTACAAGATATTACAAAATTTTTTTTTTTACAAACAATATAATATCTAATGCAATAATTGATTGAACATGTCAGCTTAATGCATTTACAAAAATAATTAATCATCTCCATAGCATGCCATGTTGATCTGGAAAAGATAAACCTGTTGGTGTAACCCTAGATAACTCTGGACCCATTTGCTAGTAAAAGCAAATATGCAAATATGAATATACCAATGATTAATTCATTAAGATAAGATGTCCACATGATGTCTTCGATATTACCAAGTGTCTTCCATGCCATTCCAAGTGTTGGTGATCATTATATCCTGTCGGTGAACCATATACCAGTAACTGTGCAATAGTTACTTGCTTGCCAGTGAATGCTGTTGGATCTCCAAAGTGCTAGTGTTTTAGTAGGTGTTGACATCAATGACAAAACCATACCAAAATACCAATAATCTCCCCCTTTGGCATTGATGGCAACACAAGATGGAAAAGCCATCAAAGTACCAAAACAGAAATGCCAAATACCAAAACCCAACAATCTCCAAAAAGATTATAACCAAAAATCAAAAATACATACAGAGAGTAATAATCTCTCCCAACCAACAATCTCTCCCCCTGGGAGCAATATGTGTTATCCAAAGTTCCTCAAAAGATAATGTGTTTTTCCATAGATATCTCTCCCCCTTTGACATCAAATGCCAAATTTACAATGAAACTAACTTCATATACAAAATACCAATCAATTCAATATACCAACTACTCCCCCTGAGAGGTAGCTTCCTCATCAAAGACCAGAGTAAAAGATTTGTCTATTAATTCTATCGGTTGATGACAATCATCAACTGTCTAAGTCTCTACCGATGGTGGTATGACTCCAAGTTGATCTTTGAGATATTCAAATGTCTCCTTAGGCAAAGGTTTTCTAAAGATATCTGCAAGCTATTCTTTAGTATTCACATAAACTAGTTTTATCTCCTTTTCTTCAACTTTTTCCCTTAGAAAATTCAGTTTGATAGAAACATGTTTTGTTTTAGAATGTAGTACTAGATTCTTAGATATATCAATTGTTGTAGTGTTATCACAATATATAGTAATAGGTTCCTTGCATTTTACCTTTATGTCTTTCAACATTTGCTTAGGCCATAGTACCTACGTACAGTTAGTTGCTGCTGCAACATATTCTGATTCTGTTGTTGATAAAGATGTACAACTCTATTTCTTACTCAACCAAGAAACTAGTCTATTTCCAAGAAAGAATTCTCTGTCGATGGTTCTTTTTCTATCATCCACATCTCCTACCCAATTTGCATCTGTGTATGCACATAATTCAAAGTTTTCATCTCTAGGATACTATAATCCAAGATTTATAGTGCTTTGTAAGTACCGGAAAATCCTTTTTATTGCTGATTCATGATTTTTTCTAGGATTACTTTGAAATCTTGAAACAATACATATTGCATTCATAATATCAAGTCTAGTTTGTGTCAAATATGGTAAAAATCCTATCATAGATTTGTATCTAGTTGGATTAAGAGGTGTCGATTCATCCCTTTGAGATAATTTGTCATTTGTAGTCATAGGTGTGCTTACCGGTTTAGAGTTCTCCATCCCAAATTTCTTTAGTAACTATTTCAAGTATTTGGATTGACTCAATAATATACCTTTGACAGTCTGTGAAATCTACAATCCTAAAAAGAATTTTATTTCTCCAATCATAGACATTTCAAATTCTTGCTACATTTTAATAGAAAATTCCTTACATAAACCATCTTCTCCTCCAAAGATTATATCATCAACAAATACTTCTATAATCAGGATGTCATCATTAGTTATTTTGGAATATAAATTGTTGTCTGCATTTCCTTTAGTAAAACCAATCTTTAAAAGATACTTATCCAATCTTACATACAAAACTCTTGGAGCTTGTTTTAATCCATACAGAGCTTTTCTTAACCTATAAACCATATCATTATCATCCATCAGAGAAAATCCATCAGGTTGTTCAATGTATACTTCCACTTCAAGATCTCCATTCAAAAATGCACATTTAATATCCATTTGATAAACTTTGTAGTTCTTGTATGCTGCAAAAGCCAAGAATAATCTGACTGCCTCAATTCTAGCTACCAGTGCAAAGTTTTCATTGTAATCAACTCCTTCCTTCTGAGAATATCCCTTACACACTAGTCTTTCTTTATTTCTGACAACCTCACCATCTTCATTAAGTTTGTTTCTGAATACCCATTTAGTTCCAATTACATTTTTATCTTTAGGCTGGGGAACTAATGTCCAAGTGTTATTTTTCTCAATTTGTTCTAATTCTGCTTCCATAGCTTTAATCCAAAATTTATCTTCACATGCCTCATTAACAGATGATGGTTCAATTTGAGAAATAAGACATACCTCTTCATTTGCCAATCTTTCTCTTGTCATAACTCCTTTAAATTTGTTTCCAATTATCTGATCTTTAGAATGATTCAATTTTACATACCGGGGTGTCTTTGTTTGCTGTTGTTCTTCAATTATTGTGGAATCCTCAAATGGTACCGGGGTAACTAGATCTTCATTCTGTATCGGTGAATTTAGTGTAGGTTCATTTGTCACAATTTTTGTTGCCAGTTCAGAGTCTATATACCTTGAAGTTCCTCTGAATTGTTCATAAATCTTTACATTTGTACTCTCAACAATTTTCTACAATCTCTTGTTAAAACATCTATATGCCTTGCTCTTAGATGAATAACCAAGAAATATTCCTTCATCACTTCTAGGATCAAATTTTCTAATATACTCACCTCTTTTGATATAACATTTACTTCCAAAAATTCTGAAATACTTAAGAGTGGGAATGTTACCAAACCATAGTTCATGAGGGGTCTTATCAATTTCACCATTTATGTGAACTTTGTTGAATGTATAGACCGTTGTACTGACTACTTCTCTCCAATACACATGTGGTAAATTTTCTTCTCATAACATACTTCTTGTTGCATCCAAGATAGTTCTATTTTTCCTTTCAACAACTCCATTTTGCTATGGTGTCCGAGGTGTTGATAGTTGTCTTCTAATTCCATTCAGTTCATAGAATGTATTAAAGTCCTTAGATGTGAATTCTCCTCCTTGATCTGATCATAAACATTTTATTTTCTTACCGGTTTCATTTTCAACCATTGCTTTGAATAGTTTGAACTTTCCAAGTGCTTCTGATTTTTCTCTGAGAAAAGTAACCCAACACATTCTAGAATAGTCATCAATGATTAGCATGAAATATCTATCACCTTGTAAGATTTTAGTTCTAGTTGGACCAAATAAATCAATATGAATCAAATCAAGAGCATTATTGATTTTTTCTGGAAAACTTTTGAAACTAGTTCTAACTTGTTTTCCAAATTGACATTCCTTGCATATTGTATTCTAAGGTTTGACAATTTTATGTAAATTTCTAACTGCCTTAGTAGTACTGATCTTTACCATGCAATTAAAGTTTACATGACAGAGTCTCTTATGCCATAACCAACTTTCATCTATATGTGCAATCAAGCATGTCTTTTCACTGTTATTCAAATGAAAGATATTACCTCTAGTCTGATTACCAGTTGCAATTTCCAAACTAGTTCTATTCATGATTTTGCATTTTCCATTTTTAAATTGTAATTGAAATCCTTTCTCAACTAATTGACCAACACTTAAAAGATTATGCGTTAATCCTTCAACATAGTAAACATTGTCAGTGTTATGCTTACCATCAAGAGATATTGTACCCTTACCTTTGATTGAACAAGCTTTATCATCTCTAAATCTTACTAAACCTCCATTGTATTCTTGAAAGTTCAAGAATTTACCTTTGTCTCCTATCATATGATGTGAGCATCCTAAGTCAATGATCCATTCATCCTTTGCTTCAACTTTAGCTTCTAGGGATTGTTCTACCGATTGAGCAGTAGGTGTTGGTTGATCTTCTGTTATAGCAACAAAAACCCATCCATTGTCTGTTGGAATCTCATCAAAATCATCAGTCACACCACCATCAACAATGTAACAAGATTTGTCTTTGTTCTTCTTAAATCTGTATCTCTGATATTCAGGATTAGGCTTGTATATTCTTCTATCATCTTCTCTTAGTCTAGCATGTCTATTGGGGAATCTCAAAGCCATATGACCAATCTTATTGCAGTTAAACCATTAGAAGGGTGCTTTACCTTCATACTTACTTTCAACTGGACCTTTAGGCATTTTCCTTGCAAACAATGCTTCAAGTTCTTCATTTTCTTTCCTACTTTCTTCAAGTTCTCCTGCATAAAAGGCTTTCCAATCAGATTTGTCAGATGATGGAGCAGATGATGTTGATGCTTTAAAGGCTAAATTTGTCTTTATAGTAACAACAAGACCAAATTCCTCAATTTCAAAAGCTAAAAGTTTTCCAATCAATGTATCCCTAGTAACTGATATATTAGGCATTGTTCTCAACTCATTTATAGCAGTAACCTTCATTTTATATGCCGGTGGCAATCCTCTTAAAATTTTTGAAACAATTTCATCCTCACTTAAGGTTCCTCCACAACATTTAATACCCAAAACAATTTCATTTACTCTTTCCATAAAAGAAAAAATCCTTTCATCTTCTTCCATTTTCAGATGTTCATACTTGACCCAGAAGCTTTCAAGTTTTGCAATTTTGACTGTGGAATCTCCTTCATACAGTGTTTCCAAATGATCCCAAATAGCTTTAGCAGTAGACCTCTCTAATAGTCCCATGATTTGTTGATATGATAATGTGCTCAAAAGTGCTTCTCTTGCTTTGCAATCATTTTCCTCATCTTTTGTCAAGTTAGCTAGATTGGGCTGACCTGGTACAACAACAATATAACCATTCTTTGTAACTTCCTAGATGTCTTTTCCAATGCAATTTAGATGTGTCTCCATTATGATCTTCCATATGCCATAGTTGGTTCCATCAAGTTTAGGACTATCCTTCCTGAAATAGTTAGTAGACATTGGATCTCCTCAAGTTGTTGAACTTCTGCAAAAGAGGACTAAGCTCTGATACCAATTTTTAGGTCCCAGAGACAACTAAGAGGGGGGGGAGGTGAATCGGTTGTCAAATAAATTCAAACCAAACACAACTTAACCAACTTACTCCTTAATATTGGTAAAGATTAATGCATGAAACATAAACACAAAGTCATTCACAACACATGACACCAATATTTGTACGTGGAAACTCTGTAAGGGGAAAAACCGTGGTGGGAAACCTTACCCACAATCAGATGATACTACTGCAGATAGTAAGTGTACATAAATGGGGTCTGCACATGCAGAAAGGCCAATAGCCTAGAGCTCACTACTCAATCACAAAATGGGAGTCATACTAACTACAGTTGGATGGTTAAATCCAATAAGAATGTACTGCACAAAATAGCATCTTCATATGCTGGATTCAGTATCGGTGTAATGCTGATATGCTTTCACAACAACCTAACTTCACCTTCAAATGATGTTTGCGTGTATTTCACTGCTTAATCTTGCATATACCTTCACACAATTCTTTTTTGCATTCCAAACTTGATCTTACAAATAAGATCTTACATTTATACCATAACCTAAGACCAATTTTAGTATGTCGGTTGTACAAGATATTATAGTAAAAAATATTTTACAAACAATATAATATCCAATGCAATAACCGATTTAACATGTTGGATTAATGCATTTAAAACAATAACTAACCATCTCCATAGCGTGCCATGCTGATCTGGAAAAGATAAACCTGTTGGTGTAACCCTAGATAACTCTGGACCTATTTGCCGGTCAAAGAAAATATGCAAATATGAATATACTAATGATTAATTCATTAAGATAAGATGTCCACACGATGTCTTCAATATTACCAAGTGTCTTCCATGCCATTCCAAGTGTCGATGATCATTATATCTTGTTGGTGAACCATATACCAGTAAATGTGCAATAGTTACTTGCTTGCCGGTGAATGTTGCTAGATCTCCAAAGTGCTAGTGTTTTAGTAGGTGTTGACATCAATGACAAAACCATACCAAAACACCAACAGTTGTCCCTAGAACTATCTAGGTAACTCAAATGGGCTATGAGACAGATGACAATATTATTGAAACTTATGCAAAATCCCTCCTTGAAACACCCAAGGAACCTAGTGAGAAACTTTTTGGAAATGCTGAAACAATAGAAAGTGGAATTCAGTCTAGAAAAAGGGTTAAGAAGGTCAAAGAAATAGTAAGAAAAGGAACTTGACAGGCTAAAGCAATTAAGGAAGATGTTTTGAAGCAAACTGGTATAAAGGAATGTGAGTTAGAAGGACTTCAACTGGAAGCTCATCTTTCACCAGTTGGAATCTCTTATGAGAGTGACATACCTACAGTATTTAAAAGGGTAGAAAGAAAAAGAAAACCCTCACCGGTACCCTCACTTGCACCCAAGAGAACCACACAAAAACAACAGGCAGTAAGGCCTCTAGTAAAGAAAATGACTCCAAAGAAAAAGAAGGTAAAAAAAGATATTGCTCCACTGGATAAACTCTTGAGCAAAATAACTGAAGATGGAAAACTGAAGAACATCAGCAAAATATACAACACACTATCAGCATATGACAAGGAAAGCATAGAGAATAGTGTAATTTTACAGTTAGATATTTATAAGAAATTTTTGATGGAATTTCTTGATGAAATACCAAATGATCTATATAGGATATTAGAAGCTAGAAGGTTAGCAATCGTTGAGTTGGACAAGAAAACCAAGATTGAAAAATTACTTGCAGTACATCCAATCAACTCAACTAATGAAATAGATAAACTTATGAGTGAAGAAAACCAAACAGTATTCTCTACTACTTACCGACATGTAGCACTAATGGCAGATAGAGTAAATGAAGTCTTTCAAGAAACAACTGATGCATGGGATATATTCTTTGTGGAAAAAGAAAAACAAGAAGAATTACTTAGACCAAAGACTATTAAAGTATATCAAAAGGATAGGGATAAGGGGAAAGGTAAGGTAGGTGGTCCTCCAAGCCTGAAAATAACTGATAACTTAACCCCACTTCCTTCGGATACTCCACCAGTAGATATTACTAATAGTCAACGGGCTACTAAGAGTATGTAGACTCCATTAGAGGATACAAATCCTGAGTCTAAAGCTTTGTATACTGTGAATATAGATACTCAAGAAGTAAATGTTGTGGTTGATAGAGAAACCACTAAGGACAAGAAGACAGATGTGACTATTGAGTCACCGACTGCAGAGGTTGAGATAAGCATAGAAAAACCTACATAGCAATCGGGAGAGGATACCACTGAGAAACTGGTAGATACAACTGGAAAAACATCAAAAGAATCGGCTAAGGAAAGTATAGAGGTACAAACCGAGAATACATCTCAAAAACTGACAGTTGAAAGCTCAGAGAAACCTTCTGAGACACAGATAGAGAAACCAGAATAGGTATAGGTTGAGACACAAGTTCAGACAGAGACAGTGCCACCGGCCAGAACTGAAAAGCCTAAACCTTTGTTTGTAGAAATGAAAACATAGACTGACCTACCAGAGGTCGAATCAAGCAAGGTGATTACCATCACCGGTAGCATGGCTATTGTGAAGGTAGCTGGACAAACATCTGGTACTTCTATGGCAGAATTCAGACCTACAAATGTAACAGAGGTCTTATTGGACTCAATAAAGAAGATCAGAGAGTGCAATGCACAAGCCTATAAGTCTATTGATGAGACAATTCCCATTCTTAAACTGATAGCACCAAAGTGTATTGTAGATAACAAAGATTCTTTAGGTCAACTAGACACATTGTCTAAGTTCTTCACTGACAACATATTGACTATTGATCAAATAAATTAGGATACATTCAAGGAAAGAACGATTAAAGAAAAAGAGAAATTCTTTGAGGAAATTGTGAAGAAGAATAAGGAGAAAATGGAAACATTATTACCGGAACTTGGAGAGATAATTTTTTACTTCAAGAAACTGTATAGAGATTCTTGTAAAACAAATATTTTAACAGAAGATCTAAACAAGGAAATCAACAAAGCACAAGATAAGATTAACAATATTTCTGACAATCCGATAGGTACATCGGATTCATTTTTGGAGATAGAGTAGAAGATTGCAGAGCAAGAAGAGAAAATCAAGCAGTTATAGAAGGACAAAGAAAGAATAAAGGATAAAGCAAAGGACTTAAAATGTAGACTTGGTCCAAAACTAGATTACCTCATTCCTTTGAGAAAAGAAATATCCGAGGCTCTGGTTCCTGGACTGAAGACACTGGAAGAGAAAATGCACATACTCACCGATACAGTGCAGAGAACTCAAGAGGCACTAAAAGACAACAAATCATTCATTAATGGTTTAAATTTGATTTCAACAGATATATATCAGATTGTAACCCACCGGTTACAAAAATCCAGACAAGACTCCACTGATAGCGAATGACAACCTTTGTCATTGATGTCAAAGGGGGGAGTAGTGTGATGAGAAAAATGGTCAGAAGGAAGTAGAGATTATCTGCTCAGGTAGAGAACACATTTTTGGACATATATTTTTTGGCAAAGATTTTTGGACTTTAAATGTTTGGATACATTCTTGAATTTTTCTCATGAGTGTTGCCATCAATGCTAAAGGGGGAGATTGTTGGCAAATGCACACTCCGATGAGATATTGTAGGTGATTGAAGGTATTGTCATTGATGGTAACCTTGCAATCATGTGATACTGGTAGGTAGACATAGGCACCGGCATTGACAAACTCTACACCGACATATACGACATCGACACTGAAAAGGAAGATTACCGGCACCTTGGCGGACAACAATTTTGTATTAATATATTTTGTAATTAATTGTAAAATCTTTTGGAAGCCGACATGGAGGATTGTAACATGACTCATATATGTATGAGATCATTGTAGATTACTTTATATATGTTAGGGTATGATGTGAAAGATAGAAGGTAGCACACATAGGTCATGAATTATTGGATAAGGGTTTATGTATGTAGAAGAGCTTAAACTGGTACTGAATCTAGCATAACAGATGCTAATCTAAAGTAGTACCAGACATTAGATTAGTATAATCCATTTTTGTAAGTCAGTGTGACTTCTTTTGTAATTGAGCAATGAGCTCTATGCACTTGGCCTTCCTGCATGTGCAGGCCCCTATTGTAGCAGTAATATTCTCTTATTGGCCAATAAGTGAATATTGTGGGTCACAAATCCCACTGAGGTTTTTCCCACACCGGGTTTCCTCATTAAAAATATTATGTTATGGTGTGCTTTTCATGTTGTGGTTCTTCTTCTTATTTGCTGCATTATTTCTGCTTTCCGGTACATAGTTTAAATATATTTTTCATGTTATGAGTTAAGAAAATTAATATACCAGTCAGATACTGATTCACCCCCCCCCCCTCTTAGTATCTTTGGGAATCCCAACAGACAAAATCAGGGCAAGGTAATACTTCAGGTAACACCATGCTTCCCAATCCACCATCCCACGATGCGATTTTATATGTTCTTTGTTTTAACATTGGGTTGAAAATAGTAAATTTTGCCCTGCATGCATCTACCACCTTACTAGACAATGCATATCTAATATCTATGATATGATTTTCACCATGGATAGTAGGGTCAGAAATATCATGGTATTCATCAATGAAAACTGGTGTTTTAACTAGTTCGGTTAGGTACATTTTATTTTTCACTTGGCTTCTTGTTGAACTACTGCTTCCCATTTTCCCAATCATTGTTATTATTAATAATTCAAATTAATGCTAGATAAAAACATGAAAAAACTAACTCTTAAATTGGACCACGAGATTAAAAAAAGGAAAAAAGGTGGGATGTAGGTATTCTAGATTTTACCCAAAATTTCTATTTCACTAGATTGGAGCAGATAGTCTCTGTTGCAACTTGCATTCTTCAATCTAGTAGCTATTTTTGAATCTCCCTTGATTTTCAAATTTCTTAGTACCTTACTGATCATTGTGGCATCTTCCACTTTCCCTCCTGCACTCTTTATTTCACCAACTATCTCTTTTATCCTTTGACCATAATGTTGGATATTCTCACCTTTAGACATTCTCATGTCATCAAACTTTCCTCTTAGGCTCTCCTCTTTAGAAATCTTAACATGTTCATCACTGCTAAAAATCTCTTCAAGTTTTTTCCATACTTCATATGCAGTTTCAAGACCATGAACATCTACATATTCAGCATCAGATAGGGAACTAATAATAGCCTCCAATGCTAGATAATTTTCTTGGTGTTCTTTCTTCTGATCATCAGTTGAAGTTCCAATAGGTGCAATATACTTAGTTTCTACGTGATCCCAGTACTGACTTCCCAAAATCTTGATGTAAATCTTCATTCTGTCGCTCCATATCCTATAGTTTTCTCTATTGAACTTCGGACCTTCCTTCTTCATCATGATCTACAAGAAGTTTTCCTCAAGCTATTAGGCTTTAGATTATAGAGGACCTAAGATACTCTGATACCAATTGATGGTATGATGAAAGAGTAAGTATTTGGTAGATTATTGAGAGGGGGAGGTGAATCAATATATTGAAAAACTGATACAAACTTCCCAAACTCAAACTCAATCACACAAAGTAAACTTTTCAATAAAATATCACTATCAAGATCAATACTCATAATAATACTGGTTGAATGTTATTGCAACTTAACAATAAATAACTTTAATCTTGTAAACATCCAAATGTTTAATCATATATCAACACACTCCATCTCTCAATGCTTCCAAATATCATGCCTTAACATAATAGTTAACTAGTTAATCAAATCAATAAATAATATCATAACCATAAAACATTCACCACATGACACAAATGTTTATACGTGGAAAACCAAAATAGTTAAAAACCATAGTGAGACGAGACTCACAAGATAGCTATTTGAACTAAACTGAAGTTCACCCTATTAGGAGCCAAGCCTGTTAAAGCTTTTACAATAAGTCTTGTTAAGAACTAATCCTGTAAGGAATCACCTGGTTAAGGGATTTACAAATGCCTTGATAAAAAGAAAATACCCTGTTAGGAGTAACCTCGGTAGAAGATTTAAGAATCCAAGCTAATGGACCACCTTGTTAGAGGATTTAAGAAGTAACCAATCTTGTTAGAGATTAACCAGTTAGGGAATTTCAATTCTGCTGTAATTGTCAGAAAACAACAGGAGTTTCTTGATCTATCTGAACAACACTACATTTGCTTGATCAGATCCATTTAAGCTTCAATTTGTCTTTACACAAACTATAGATCCATTCTCTGGTTAGGCAACCACACACTCAACTGATTTATGCCAACACCTTTTACAAAACAATTTC
The DNA here is from genome assembly GCF_030272615.1 of Cryptomeria japonica. Classification (NCBI taxonomy): domain Eukaryota; kingdom Viridiplantae; phylum Streptophyta; class Pinopsida; order Cupressales; family Cupressaceae; genus Cryptomeria; species Cryptomeria japonica. The sequence continues at coordinate 168,943,626 of NC_081414.1, forward strand.
ATTGCCTATAAATACAAATCAATTAGGCCGGTAATACAACAAAAAACTAGTTCTCTCATAGAGATTACAAAAAAATTTGTTCAAGTGTGACTGTTGGATTTACATAGAAATATATACACATTCTTCAATAAAATTCTAATTGCTCCATGATCACTGCTTCATCAGACTTGTAACTCATCATGCAGTTTACATTAGATGCAATCCACTTTGCTCATTTCCTACACAATCAAACAAACATGGTGAAACAATCTAAAATTATCTTCATACAATGACCACACATGTCACCATCATTACCGCTCAACATCAAATAATAAACCAACAAAATCATTTCAAAAAACTTAATCGGTTAGGGTTTAACAAAAACAACTGGTAGGGTTTACCGATTACATTACATAGAAAGGGTTTGACCTTATACACTGGTTACTAGTTCAACTCACATACTTATATACCGGTTTACAACATCTTCCATAAATCTCTTCCTATCGGTTACAAGACAATATCATAAATACCATTACTGGTTAAATTGACATCAATGACAACATAACATATCATTAATACAATCCTCATGCAAATGTCAACAATTATTTACTATCAAAGGAAAATCTCATCTAGTAGGTTTACAAATTAATTTTGGCTAGAGCCCTTTCCACATCTTCTTCTTTTGAGTTGGACTCTCATTCATAATGACCAAAGCAAATAGGGAAGGCAACTCCTTTGTTCTTCCTATCTTTGCATTTCTTCTGGACTGACACAAGCTACCTAGAAAGCTCGATCAAGAAGAGGTTACCATCCACATATCTTGTCAACCTATAAGGATAGCCATCAAATTCTCCTACTCAAAGATAAGTAAATTTTGAAAATTGAATGAAGTAACTTCCGTACTTCTTTATCAATGTTGATGCTTCTTTTGATATTCAGATAGCTGTATTTTATTGAAGAAGCCTCACTACCAACATTGTAAAGGAATCATTCACTCATTTGAAATGCACAAAACTCTCTTCTAACTGTAGCTGCTTATAGTAGTTGTAAATCCATTTTTCCTAATTCACAATGCTAGTTGTACTCAAACCTGGCCATGACCTTAAATTATCAATTGCATATATCAAATAGGAAGATATGTGAAAGTGTTGACTCATCTTGAAATGGATAAACTGATTACATATGCAATCACTAATAAGATGGCCCCAATCAATGAATTCTTTTTTGGCAGATATGACTGTGATGAAAAGGTACATCCACATTTCAAATTTAGTAGAATCGGGGCTCCCTATTACTCTATGCAGTAGGACTATCAAAAGAAATACCTCTTTAATAAAAAGAGAGTGATGAAATGTCTTGGGAAGCCGAGATTATCCTCCTTAAGATGCCACCATCCATTCTTTGGCTAAGTTATTCAAGAATTTACTTTTGTTGTCACTGAAATACTTGTAAGCCTTCTTCTTATCAATGTAAGTAAATTTCTCCTTGTATGGAAATCGAAGAATGATGGGGATGTAAATTCCATCTAGTTTAGCCATCATGCGCCCATCAATGGTTCTTATTTCTCTAGCATTAGGGTTATATCCTCTTGCACATTGTAGCATCGATTTTGGATATTGTACCATTATGGGAAAGCAAGATGCATCAACCAATCCACTCTAAGCTATCATGTAGGATAGATTTGATCTATCTCCTTCTCTTAAAGACTTTCTAATATCTTGGAGATTGATGTGCCCTATTTTGGTGTCTATAACTTTGGGAATCATAGTGTCAATCATTGGGGCATATTCATACTCCTATCCTTTGTACTTCATGATGATTCTTTCGCAAGTTTTCATACTAATGTAGCTAGAGCTTTGACTTTGAGGTGTTTCTGTAAATGATTCTCCATAGATTATAGAGTCATGGCAAACACTTTGACAATTCTGACAATTGTATTGCTTTCACTGTCGGAGATAGTATCTCTTTGAGTTATTAAGTTGAATAATATTTTACATGCAAATCGATAAGGTGGAACGAATCATAACCTTAATGCTTTGATGAATTTTTACTCATGGCTTCTCCTAGGATTCAAAAGTTAGCACATCTTAAAACAACATTGGCTTAAATGCATCTACATAATAACCATTTGCATTTGACAGAAAATCGCCTTGATTAATTTCAACAAATTCCTCAATGTATTGTTATAAAGTTTTTATATCGGGATACCAAGAAAGCATTTCAACAAAACTTTTTCCTACACATCATACTCGAATGCTTTAATATTAGACAGGTTGGGGGCAAAGTTGAAAAAGCTCATAGGTTTCAACTTAACACCATTTACATTCCTTTATATCTCTTCTCACCTTCCTCCATGCATATCGGCTATCACTGGTCAAGTTAGAAAAACTTAGGAGCATGTCTCTGTGAAGGAATCTTGGTCTATTTCAACAAACAACCTATAATCCATACACTATTTGTGCCTTGTTCATGAATTTTCATTGTGCCTGGGTGTCAGTTAATACACTGTGAATTATAATAACTCCCAGAAATCTCTCCATTTGCATGGTCACAAGGATATGAAGGACATAGTGAATGTTTTTCTTGTCTCTGCTAGTGATATTATCTCAAGATATCTAAACTCAACTTTCCACCATGATATGCTATGAGTGTTGGTACTTTGATGATGTTTTGATTGTCATTGATGGACACACACTTTCTTGATGTATGAGTTATGGTCAATCAGTAATTGTTCCAACCGGTATTGTGTATTATTGAATGTATAGTCTTTAGACTATTGGTATTTTGCAGAAGATGGTTTACCAGTCACAGATTAACTGAAGATCCCAAGTGGTATGAAGACCACAACCAGTTCGAAGATCTCAAGTGGTACGAAGGACCCAAGCGATATTGACTTTTGATCGGAACACTATGATATTCCAATCTTCATTTTTGAGAACTAGTAATCGGTATATTGTATTAACCGATATATATCTGTGATGAGTTATCATCCATCGACACTTTGGCGGTGTGTTTGTGTCATGTTAACAAATGTGTCTAGATGCACTATACCTAGGAACTTGTAGTCTAATTCTATTGGACTGACATGAAATCAGATTCCTTTATAAGGACATCATGTCTAGGGTTTGCATGTGTGAGATATAGAATAGAAAAGGTCATGTGCGATCATTGAAGAGAAGATTAGGTCTATGTAATGAGATAGAGTGTGGAGATATTGAAGACTGAAGTAGTGTTGAAATGCATTAACAAGGAGTTGTCAAGGATCTAATTAATCATATTGTGCTAGCATCTAGATCATTCACTTGTTGATTACTCACATCTTCAACAAGTCTGAAACCCTTAACCAGGTAGGCCTAGCAAAGCCTTTGTAAATCCTCTAACAAGGTGGTTCACAACTGTGGATTTGAAATCCTTTAACAAGGTAGTCTTTAAGTGGACTTATCTCCTAAAAGAGATCTAGATTCCTAATAGGATCTATTCTGCTGAAGAACATTGTATGACCATAACCTATCTGACCTTAACCGGTCCGGTTACTATTCTGCAGATAGTTACTTGTGAGTTTCTGCTCACCATGCTTTTTCCCATTTGGGTTTCCACGTCAAATATCTTGTGTTATGGTGACTATGCTCTTGTGGGTGAATGCTTTGTTTTCTATTTCATTTGCATTTATCCTAACTGGTTTATTAGTGAACCTATTGCATTGGTTGTCTATTAAACTTTTTAAGAGACTTCTTATAGTGTGTTTTGGTATACTAATTCACTCCCCCCTCTTAGTATTCATCAATTGGTACCAGAGCCAACCTTTCTATGTCTAACCACTTGGAAGGAGATATGGGGGAATACAGTGTGAGGGAACTTACTCATAATCTCACTTAGACTGAGAGAGCCTATGATGAACTCAAAGTCAAGTATAAAGCCTCTTTGGCAAAGAGAAGAGAGCATGCTAAGAAACTGATGGAACTTACTGAAAATATCTCTTCTGACGAAGTAGATATGGATGCCCTAGTTGAAGAAGTTGAAAATTTGAAGGAATCTAAAGCCAACCTGAGAAGAGAGTTGGAAGGACTAGCTATCAGAATGTGTCAAGAGCTTGAGAACAAAAGGAAAGTTGAAGATCTGGTAAAAGACAAAGATCATGAGATCTCCAAGATGAAGCAAGAAATTAGTACCCTTCTTGCTCATCTCCAATAGAGTAAAGTGAAAAAAGAAGAAATGCAAGGTGAAATAAACATGGCTATTTTTGAGAATGCAACCTTGATGCAATCCAATGCTTCTATTTCTAAGGAACTTACTGAGTCAAAGGAGATACTTGCCAAATTTAATCAGAATACTGCTAAGCTAGACCAAAAGCTAGAATCGGCAAAGCCAGTAAAGAATACCACTGGACTTGGTTTCTCTGTGTATAAAGAAGGTGAGACCTCTGGAACAAAAGCTGAAGCATCAAAGAAGCAACCGACATCCAAGGATAAAGGTAAGCAAAAATTTAAACCTGTATGGTTTAATTGTCTCAAAGAAGGACATACTGCCAATGTGTGTAGAAGAAAGGGCTACAATAATTTTCCTTATTTTCAAAACAATATGCCTAGATCCAATAGATTGAATTGAAACTATTATGCATGTAACAAGTTTGGGCATAGAGCATTTGATGCAGGACGGTTTTGCACAACAATGGGACATATCCTCGAAGGACTCAAGGAGTTATTCCTGAACTTCCTGTGAACTGGAATCCCAACCTGTACAATACCTATGACCATCGATCAGTTGGTTATCAAGCGGCAACTAGTTGGAGAGAAACTTGTTTGATATGTCATGGTAGCGGCCACAATGCTGCAACATGCAAAAGGAAGAATGGAAGTATGAATAACGGACCATGGAGAACACCTGGAATGGTATTCTATCATTGCAACAAATCAGGACACACTGCCAGAACTTGCAGACTAAGAAAGAATCCATCGGGTGATATACTGATCACTCCAGAAGGGAAGATTGATGTTGAAACTGTTCAAGCGGATATGAATAAAATATGGAAAAAGAAATTAGAAGAAGAGTCATAGGATGAACCTGTTTCTACACCTAGTATGGAAGTCTCTGAATCGACAAACTGAGCTTCAGAAAAGCTTAGGGGGAAAATATCATTGAAATATTTCAAACCCCCAATTTATATCGATAAAGACCTTTACTGGTATATGTTACCTATCAGTCGGAAGAAGATTTGAAGCGGTAAAAGGCAAAATTAGGGTTTGTAACCTACCAGTGATGCATTTATTATGATCATTGAGAGTTTGTTTAAAAAGGGTTTTCATCGTTATTTTCACTTATCTGTTTTCGAAAGAAGAATCTACAAGAGCAGAGCAACCAGAAAAAATTTGTTTAGAATTTGGAGAGATCATGTGCGAAATCTTGCAATCATCTTCGAGTAATCAGTGAAGAACACTAAGCAGTGAACTAGAAATTGAAGTGGTGTATTGTGCGTGATATTGGAAAACCTAAATTTCAGATTGTGAAGGTATTTTTGGAAATTCTTTCTTATCATTTGAATATGGCTTCTACATTGCATTCTAGTTCTAGTGCACCTGAAGAATCACCTGAGTTTCTTTAAAATAAAATAGATACAATGCCCTATCTCAAATTCCTGTCAGAGTTATTGTCGAGGGAGATATTTTAGGGTATATAGACTGTAAGTTGGAAGACCTAGGATCCCTAGTAATTCACTCCCAGCTAAGTTTGTTCTGTGGAGATGACAAGAAGAACAAACTAGAGAATAGCATCCCCAAGAAGATGAAACTACACAATGTAGTACACTTTCTGAAAGAATTTACAAAAGAACATATTTGCATTATCCTCAGCAGAGTGCATGGTGACAAGATGTATCTCGAGCGGACCCATGACATCACACTGGAAGTGATTCATGTCATCACCGGATTCTGCAATATTGGAGAAGTACCATTTCTATGGAAGGTCACCAAAGCTAAAATGACAGAGCTCATCAGTTCTGTGAGTGACCAACGAGAAATGATCGTCAACACCATTTTTGATGACCTGGTAAAATATGCTTGCATGGTGATTGGTTACAGGATATTTTATGTCAGCAGAATGAATTATGTCCCTGCTGTTGCGATGAATGCTGCTTACAGGATGATGAAGGAAGATACTAAATTTGACCTATGTACCTTCTTATAGAAGCAATTGTTGGTGAATCTAAAATCCATCAAATAGGACAAATCATTGAGGTTCAAGTTTGGCCAACTTCTGGTCGGTCTATTCTTCTATTTTCAAGGTTATTTCCCTAGAGTAGGTGATGTTCAATGGTCTACTGACATACCAGTTTCTAGACAAATTAAGGAGAGTCTACAAGTAGTGGGAACTGCATATCCTAAGGTTCTAAATAAGTATTTTGATGAATTCAAATGAAAGATGAGCCAGAGAATGAGGATATCTAGTGATATAGTGAAGAGGTATGAAGATGACATCTGCTTCACATTAAGGATAGATGACTGCATAATGGAAGTTGTCGAACCTAGAAAGGAAGTAGTTGGCCCTATGGGGTATGAAGTGGTGAATGATATATTGATCAGGTATGCCTCTACCCTACTTCCCTCACCATTGGATGCTAAGAAGAAAAGAATCAGTACCTACTTTGAGAAGGTCACACCGATTGAGGAACCGAAGCAGAAAAAGGACAAAGCAGTGCCATCAATATCTACACTAGTTACATCTGCAAGTCCAAAAGTGACCAAGCGATCACCAGCCAAAAAGAATCCTGAGATTATTCTGGTAAAAGTATTCGAGAGGAAGCAGAAATCCAGGAAGCACTCACCAAAGTTAGAGGACACTGAACCGAAGATTGAAATAAAGAAGTCAAGGCAATCGAGCAAAAAGATGAAGTTTACCAGTAATGTACCAGCAACTTTTGCATCAGTAAGCATAGATATTACCTCTTATAAACCAATGACACATTGTTAGAGGACATAAAGAATATTAGGAGGAAAGTGCTTGATGATTTAAAGGAACATTTTCATGACTTTAATGATAGTGAGAAAGAGGAAGTAGAACAAGAGGTCATTAAATATTTATGTATTAATGATCGGTTGCCTTTTGAGATTAAATCTGTTACTCTAAATTATTTGTATAATTCTTTGGATAATAAATGGCGCATTGCCATTGAAAGAGAACAAGAGATCAGGGAGAAAATTTTTGCACAATACTTTCTTGATGCTTCAAATTTTGAGTTATTTGAAATTATGGATAAGAATAAAGGAATCTTCTTTATGAGAAGGAGATGACTTAGGTTACTATAAGGTAAAACTTCTGAAGTAGAAAAGGTTACACAGATACATGTTAAAGTTGTTGTCAAAATACACCAAGTATCTGAAGCTGCTAGGCAAGCTGATCAAGCACCTGACCTATCATCAGACAAACCAGATGAGGTATTTGATAGTCAAGGTGAAAGAGTGACAGAACAACTTGAACTTATTGATGTTAATGTATTACATAATGAGGATGTCACTCTTGACAAATAAAAAGATAAGAAAGAGAAACAGGACAAAGAGAAAGCAAAGAAAGAACAAGAGGAAAAAGAAAAGCAAGAAGAAGATAAGAGAAAAGAAGAAGAGAAGAAGAGAGAAGAAGATAAGAGAGAAGAAGATAAGAGAAAAGAAGAGAAGAAGAAAGAAGAAGACAAGAGGAAGGAAGAAGAAAGGAAGAAGGAGGAAGAGAAGAAAAAGCAGGAAGAGGATAAGAAGAAGGAAGAAATGGAGAAGAAATAAGAAGAGGAGAAAAAGAAAGAGTTGGAGAAGAAGAAAGAAGAAGAAAAGAAAAGAGTGGAAGAGGAGAAGGAAGTAGAGAAGAGAAAACAAGTAGAGATCAAGACCAAAGAAGGAGGACAGACCCCTAAGGCAACTAGTGATCAAACTAAGCAGGTTGATTCCACCAGTCCTATTGATCGAACTCTTGCATGTTTGACTCAATCAACAGATAAGTCTGAGCTACTTTGAGGCATCAAACTTGCACAAGAGAAACTGGAAGAATTGCATAAGAAGAAAGAACAGGATGTCATACAAATTGCAGTTTACACCCTTACTAGTCTAATTCCTGGTACTAACCTCCCCAGTACGGAGTCCTCTTTATCCAAGCTCAAACTTCTTTGTACTATAGTAGAGGACTAGGTACAATGCTTGGAAGATGGTTCTCAAGCAACAACAAGAAATAACCATGAAAAGGGACTCAATATTGCCTTAGTCAAGCAAATGAATGAACTTAGGACACAACTACTGAAGCAATAGAATGATATCAATGTTACTATGGGTGAGGGTAAATTACTTTAGAGTAAAATTTGCCAGCCCCATCTGTTTTGTGAAGATGTGCTCAAACAAAAATCTCAACTCCAATTGAAGTTACAGGTATATATTAGCAACTTCAAGATGCCCTATGATTTTTTCACTACCTATGGACAAACTATTCATCATTTTCAGCATCAGACTGCCAAGATGGACTGAGAGATCAGCAACCCAACTCAAGATTTGCAAGAGCTTCAACTACTCCTATTGCCAAAACTAAAGGTTCTTCAGAAATGTTTTCTCAACTTGGAGGCTATCACAGTAACTCAAGAGGTGAGTACCATCGATGCAATGGAAGAACTGGCATTCTAGATGAAGACTGAAAGTGAGGTTGCTACCTCATTACTTGAGTCATGGACATTGGACATGAAAACTATTGTGCAACACTTTAAATCTGTTTTTGAGAAATTTCATTCCTTATTGTCATGAACATGTACTCTATTTTATTGTATAAGGGGTTACTTTGCATTACTTTGTCATTGTTGGCAAAGGGGGAGTAGTTTATACATTAAAATTTTGGTGAATGTTAACATTTCATGACCTTACTTGTAATTTTTGCAAAGGTAGTAGTATATATGCTTAGGGGGAGTCATTTTGATTGTAGCATCTTTTTTGTTGTTGTTGTAAAAACACTTAGATGTCAAAATTTTCCCAAGTGTTGTCATTAATGCCAAAGGGGGAGATTGTTGGCATTTTGATGATGTTTTGATTGTCATTGATGGACACACTTTCTTGATGTATGAATTATTCTCAACCAGTAATTGTTCCAACCGGTATTGTGTATTATTAAATCTATAGTCTTTAGACTATCAGTATTTTGCAAAAGATGGTTTACCGGGCATAGATTAACTAAAGATCCCAAGTGGTATGAAGACCCCAAGCGGTTCGAAGATCTCAAGCGGTACGAAAGAACCAAGCGGTAGTTAACTTTTGATTGGAATACTATGATTTTCTAGTCTTCATTTTTTATAGCCGGTAATCTGTATACTGTGTTAACCAGTATATATCTGTGATGAGTTATCATCCACCCACACTTTGGTGGTGCATTTGTGTCGTGTTACCAAATGTGTCTAGATGCACTGTACCTAGGAACTTGTAGTCTAATTCTATTGGACCGACATGAAATCAAATTCTTTTATAAGGACATCATGTCTAGGGTTCGCATGTGTGAGATATAGAATAGAAAAGGTCATGTGCGATCATTGAAGAGAAGATTAGGTCTATGTGATGAGATAGAGTGTGGAGATATTGAAGACTGAAGTAATGCTGAAATGCATTAAAAAGGAGTTGTCAAGGATCTAACTAAGCATATTGTGCTAGCATCTAGATCATTCACTTGTTGATTACTCACATCTTCAACAAGTCTGAAACCCTTAACCAGGTAGGCCCAACAAAGCCTTTGTATATCCTCTAACAAGGTGGTTCACAACTATGGATCTGAAATCCTTTAACAAGGTAGTCTTTAACAGGACTTATCTCCTAACAAAGATCTACATTCCTAACAGGATCTGTTATGGTGAAGAACATTGTATGACCTTAACTGGTCTGACCTTAACCGATCTGGTTACTATTCTGCAGATAGTTACTTGTGAGTTTTTGCTCACTGTGGTTTTTCCCATTTGGGTTTCCACATCAAATATCTTGTGTTATGGTGATTGTACTCTTATGGGTGAATACTTTGTTTTCTATTTGGTTTGCATTTATCCTAATTGGTTTATTAGTGAATCTACTGCACCGTTTATCTGTTAAATTGTTTAAAAGTCTGCTTACAGTATTTTTTGGTATACTAATTCACCCCCCTCTTAGTATTCATCAATGAGATGTTTGTTAATGACCCACTCACGACTCGACTTTAACCTTGAATAGTCATATCAAACCATCCATTTCTTGCATCTTGTGATTCACGGTTCTCCATGAGATAGTGTCATCTCTGTGAGAATTATAATACATCCTCATGGGCCTGCGCATTGCATGCATATCTCTTATGATTATAATATGTGTTGTAAGACTTTTATTTATCCATGTTCATGGAGGAGAGTATGGACAACGGTTTTTGGCTTTGGCTTTATGCCTTCCAATGACATTTGCTCGAATATTTATTAAAACATATCAAGAAATCCGTCTTGTGCACGTAATGTGACTTCATCTACAAGTGAAGTACAAAGCGACAACCAAACTAGCTATTCCTCTTCTTTTCATGCATAGACCGAGTCGATTATTTTGCACATATTCTATCGGCAAGTATATATTAGGTGAGCTTAACTATGCGAAAAGGTAGCAAAATTTTTAGAAACCTGTGAAATGAATATCGGGGTCTCCTTTACTCTTCGTCAATGCCATGCATGTCATCGTATATCTTATTTTATTTTTAATATTAATTGAAATGAGAGTTTTAATAACACATAAGTCGATGGCATGCATGGTTTATGGGCATGCTTGACAAGCAAATAGATTACTTTGAATGAGCTTTAAGAGGTAGTTATTAAAACTAACTTTGTATTGTGATTCTCCTATCGTGGACCACATGTCGAGTCATCTACGGGGTGAATTCACAATAATGGTTCCCACTTTTTTGCCACTTTTGACACTAAGATGTACATTTATAAAATAATCTTCAACTTCCGAGAAATATAACTTTTAAACTATTAAAAATTTGAAGATGATATAAATTATTGATTTCTAGCATTTTGTTTGTAGATTCTATATACATTTTTTTCAATTTTTTTTGAAGGATTTTTTTTAAAACTTTCCATCTCCCTCGAAAAGTAGTTTTTTACAACAAACTACATTTTTTAAGAGTGATGTGCCTCCCAAAATGCATAACTTTTTTTCTATAAATGATAAAAACTCAATTCTTTTGAATTTTAGTTTGTAACATCAATATCCAGGGCTTGCATTTGGTTTTATAGTGATATGTTCAATATTTTTCATTTTATAATGTTTTGAAGTCCGACTAGTCATAATTCAGACATAGGTTTACGTTTGAACACATAACTTGTTCTATATAAATTGAAATTCAATAATTTTTTTTTGTTGGAAAGAAGACATCAATACCAGGGCCATAGATATTTTTCAGAATTTTTTTGAATTAGTTTCTTATTTTTCCCAATGCGTTGAACAGAGAAGTTCATGTTCAGTGAAAAACCAATTTTCCATAAAATTAAAAAAACAAGAACATAATAAATTCAAAATATAACAAAATTATACTCATTGGAAAGCTTGCTTCGAGTAATACCATCTAATATTTTTGGGTTATCAAGATTATTTCATTCGTTCTTTGAACTAGAGCTCTAAAGTCATTAATTCTTCAGAACTCTGAAATTTTTTTGGAAAAACTTCTAATTGGAGGGTTCGAATGAACAGTATTTCGAGTGAATGGGGTTCGCTCGAACCATAAGGGGTTCGAGCGAACCCCCATTCGCTCAAACCAATGGGCTTGATTTTGGCCCATACTTTTTTGTAATGGTCATGTTCGAATGAACCCGATCATTTTTAATTGTCGGGTTTCGTTCAAACTCTGGCCGATGCATTTTTTGTTTTTTTTATCATTTGTGGAGTCGTATAAATGTCCATAATTTTTTTCATTTTTTATCACACAAATGATTAAAATAATTCGCATTTTTGGATGAGAGAAGACATTTGAAAATTATTTTGAGGGCAATAATTTAAAGGTTTTTTGTAAAAGCATGGAGAAGGGGAACAAGAAGAGAAGGCAAAATAAGACTTCAAGGAATTATTCTCCAGAAACGGAAGAAAGATATCGAGAACAAAGAAGACAAAGATATCTTGAAGCAAGTATGTATTTTTAATTTTATTTCTATTTAATTTAATATGTATTACATAACAATTAATTAGTTCAATATTTTTAATGAAAATTAATTTAAAAAATCTTAATTAAATTAATTGGAAATAATAGGATTAAAAATAATCTTGTTTTAATTGGAAAGCATAATTAATTTGAGATAATACATGTGTATTTGCAAATTTCAAATTCCATCAACTTGCTTGTTGTGTAATTGCATTTTTCTCCTATATAATTAAGTCCATTTATAATAGATAAGACCTATTAAGTCATAAAATTAATAAGACCTATCATGTCATAATTTCTAAGTTCTAAATTTTATATATATATATATATATATATATATATATATATATATATATATATATATATATATATATATATATATATATATATATATATATATATATATATATATATACATATACATATATATATATATATATATATATATATATATATATATTGATTATTTAATCTACATATACAAGTAATTTCATGTGATAGGTCCTTTAATATCACATAATATATCTATCTTAAGGGGAGTTAAGTATATTAATTGTGAAATGTTTTTTCATACATGGCCATATTGATTTTAATAATAAGGCCTATTAGGACTATTACATTGATTATAGGTCTTAAATGTGACATAAATTTATAAGGTCTATTAAACATGTTGAATAATTTAGGTGAACTATTTATATGACTTCATGTACATGCAAAAACATTTCAGATTAGGAGGTCTATTATGTAATAATAGGTCTTAAGTATACACAGATGTGACAAATTATAGTCCACCTACATTATGGTCCATAACAAATTAATACATGAGGTCACCCCTATTCTTAAACCTAATTGAATAATCTCTCATTAATTCAAGAACCTTACACAAACTCTTAAATTATGTTCAGAATGGGCTCGAGAAGAAGGGAGTTCTGAAGTTAGAGTCGAGGCAAACGAACCTGTTGAAGAACACAATATAGTTGATGAACATAGGGAGGAGATCATCCAAGTTGAACCAATGAAGACCTTTGAAGAAGAGGGGTTAGGCTCCTTACCTCCTACCACTGATATGGATGAGCATATTGTGGATCTAGCTAAACAGGTGAAGAGAAATATTGTGTCAAATTGCAGGAGATATTTTTGCAGTCATTGCAGAAGATGGAAATATAGAAGGTGTTAGTTATTATTTATTGTGTTGCACAGAAGAGAGAAAGAAGTTATCGAAATCTGAGATGAGTGATGGAATGTCATTTCCCACAGGTTTGAGTTCTGATTTGAATATGTACATGTACAAATCGCTTACACACAGAAATTTTTAATTAATTTCTCATGTTTCTTATATATATGTACATGTAGGATCAGTTGTAGTGCAAGGGACATATTTCAAACAAGTTAAAATTGTTCAACATGGGATTCATTTCACTGAATACCAAATTGACAACAAGGTATATCAGTATAGTCACTTGGTCATTGTTGTTGGCCTAATTCTTCAAACAGTTCCACATCGAGGGCGGTCTCAAAAGTGGAGACTAGATAGTGAAGATCATGACAAAATATTAAGTGTTATCGAAGAGCATTATGAACCACTTGATGTGGTATGAACTATATATATATATTTAGTAATCCAAAGTACACATGTGGTTCAGCCCACATGAATTGAATTAATACTCAAGATACATTCTAGATCTCTTAACTTGTTTTGAAACTAAAGGATAAATATTTTTTAAGTTTAAATACATTATATCAAATTAGGATGTATTCAAAGTTAATTCAAGTACATGTACATGTTTAAATGCATGTTTAATTTGTATGTATAAGGTACTGTATCTAATTCTAAATGCATCTAATTTGTAAGGACCACTAGTTAAAATAATTTAATTAAAAAATGCATATTTAAATTAGAATGTAATATGTACATTTGTAAAATTGATATAATATGGAATTAGGACATTTGTAATTAGGACATGTACATGTTGTCAACTATTTAACTACAGTATACATACCTAGAAGCTCACATACCACATGTGCACTATTCGATACATGACCTATTAAGTTTAGTTTGTTCATTTCATACATACTCTTTTGTTTGAACACGTTCTTTTAAATTTTAATGCATATCTACTTGTATTTCTAACATGTGCACATGATATATATAATCTAGTCAAGTCCATCGAACATAAAGTACATATATAATCTAAAATGTATGTACATGTACACATGGAATATATAATCTAACACATGTGCATGTTCATAAAATATATATAATCTCTAGTCTAAACTTCATATCACATGATGCAGTGGAAATATATATAATCCTAGTATCAAACACAATGGAGATATAAAGTGTAATCTAGTCTAAACTTCATTGTACATGCATGTGAAATATACAATCTAATCAAACATGTATTTAAATCTAATCTAATCAAACATAAATCTAATATAATCAAACACATGTATAAATCTATATAATCCGATCAAACACAACGGAGATATAAAGTATAATCTATTCTAAACTTCATTACATACATCCATGTGAAATATACAATCTAATCAAACATGTATTTAAATATAATCTAATCAAACAAAGTATAAATCTAATATAAGATTCAAACATGTATAAATCTAATCTAATCAAATGTATACACATGTGTATAGATCTAATATAATCAAATATATGTATAATCTGATCAAACACAAACTAGGTATAAAGTATAATCTAGTCTAAACTCCATGTACGTGCATGAATATATATAATATGAAAGTCTATAAAAAGATAAATGTAAATGAGCTATAAAGTCTGGAGCAAACCAACAGGGATCATGTCAGCTACAAACTGAGCGACCATCTTAGGGGGAGTCTTGCAAAAGTAGAATTTATTTAAATATTAAATATAATATATCTATCTCTCTAGATGTACATGTACATCAAATCCAAGTAGAGTTAAATAAAAATTTAAATACAAATTGTAACGTGCATGTATACATACATGTACATATATGTACCAAAAACCATAACTAACCTGTACACTAACAACATCTAAAAAATCTCTCCTACGCACACGCTCAGAGCTCAAGGAAGGAGTGACATGAGCTAAATATCAACTTAAGGATTAGTCCATGATCAATTTAAATGATCTACAAATTAAAACTTAGAACTCTAGATTATTTATTAAACATGATCTATATATATAGAGATTTATCCTACAAATTTTCAACATGTATACATATCTTCTAAAAATTTAAACACACATGTACATGTACATACCTGTGTATCACCTAGAGTAGGCTGTATAGTCTGATCCTATCCCATGATCATATCAACAACATCACTTGTGCCTGCATATCTCTCTCTAGCTATATGTATCACTGAGGAGTGCAAGGGGCTAACTAGATGAGTGGGCATCATGGATGAAGTGTCTGACTATAGTAGCATGTCCATAAATCTAGTATGGCTCAAATCTCTCAGTTGATCCTCAAATGAGTCCAAACCCTCATCTGTGATATGGACCTGATTAGCATGTATCTCCTCCTCAAATGAATCCAAGCGGCCCTCATCTGTGATATGGACCTGATCAGCTCATAGCTCCTCCTCTGCAGCAACAGAGTGATCTGTAGATGGGTCAATGCCTGGAGCATGTGTAGACTAATGAGAATGTTGTGACTGCCTTGGGGTATATGTCGATGCCACTATAGCCTGACCATCTCTGAGAATCTCCTCTCTAACATTAGCTAATGCTATCCCAAGTCGAGATGAAATAAAACTATAAGCATGTAGTAGGTCCTCAACTAAATATTGTGACATTTGTACATGTCTACTACCTTCGACTATAGATGCTACCTCATCTGGGGAGGGGATGCCAGTAGAAATATACCGATCATCTAAATCTAAAGCCCCCCCATGACTAGAAGATGCATGATCCGTGGATAATTGCAAACGTGGTCAATTCATCATATATCTGCCCACCCTGTCTGAAGATATGATGGCTGTTGTTGATGCAATGTGTCCAATCCTATCAATTTCTTCTCTTTGAGAAGAAATCACAACATGATCCGCTATGGGTGCCATGGTTGGGACTACGGCAGGAAATCTCTGGCCAACAAGGTCCCTGTGTATAGGCAGAGCTCTATCACACCTATAATATGCATCTCTATCAGCAATCCTACCCCTCCCCTATCTATAATATCCTATAATATCAAGGTAGTTTGGTTTCATCTAACAATGAACCTCAGCAAATACCTTTTGTGCAAAGTATAAAGGTATCTAGTCATTATTAGGATAACGACCATGGGTAGCTAAGAAGCGTGGGTAAATCAGTGATGCAACTTGTGGGTAGATACATCCAGTAACCTGATATCCCCTCACCTTACTCTTGTCATGATATTATGGAAAGCATCTCTCCTTGATGGTCTCCTTTGAGACCACCCCCACCACATCAGAAAAAGAATGAGGACCCCTCACCTCACTCCTCAACTGTCTATATATATCCTCTATAACCTCAAGTGAGAATGAGGTATGAGAAACTAAGCGGTCCCTCAATGTCCACAAACTATCAAAAATGGATGTGCATGTACTCTTGTACACACCATCAATACAAGGGTCATCTAATATGGCCCTCAACCTATGCAACTCCCGATCACTGTACTGAAAAATAGTAGCAATGTCGGGCAAGGGGGAATCTTGATGTGGAGGATCCTATAGTGGAGGATCAACATCATCAATGTGTGGCTCTTGATGTGGAGCTTGCACATGTGGATCCTGATCAGGAGCCTATGAAGGTATATCTTGGGATGCCATCTATCTAGGTACATGTCATAAAGCTAAAATAAATATGTAAGCACAGAGAGAGAGATTATACATATAAATCTTCATGAGAGAGAGAGAGAGATCATTTTCATTTTCAAAAAATACATGTGAAAATTTTAAATATTTCAGTGAGAGAGAGAGATAACATATATTTCAGAGAGATAGAGAGATCTAACATGTGTATATAAATAGATCTTTGACATACATAAAAAATTCAAGAACATGATATATAACATTTGGGCCTGGATATGATTATATTTGGGCCCATATGATTATAAAAGTATTAAATCTGCAATATGTGATCTTAACGGGAATGTAATACAACCCCTTAAGACACTATGTGATGGACTAAGGGGCATAAATTCATTCACACTAGGATTTTATAAGGGGTCATATGTGGTTCTAAGGGGTCATGCATATGTTAGGACACTATATGATCCTAAGGGGAATGTCATATGTATAGTAGGATGTTATAAGGGGTCATATGACCCCTTAGGACACATAGGAAATGTCATATGTATAGTAGGATGTTATAAGGGGTCATATGTGACCTACTAAGGGGTCACGCATGTGTCAATGCATGCGTGACCCCTTAGGACCACATACGACCCCTTAAGACACTATGTGATGGACTAAGGGGTATGACGTTCACACTAGGATTTTATAAGGGGTCATATTTGGTTCTAAGGGGTCAGGCATATGTTAGGAAACTATATGATCCTAAGGGGAATGTCATATGTACAGTAGGATGTTATAAGTGGTCATATGTGACCTACTAAGGGGTCACGCATGTATCAATGCATGTGTGACCCCTTAGGACCACATGTGACCCCTTAAGACAATATGTGATGAACTAAGGGGTATGTCATTCACACTAGGATTTTATAAGGGGTCATATGTGGTTCTAATGGGTTAGGACCACATATGACCCCTTAGGACACTATATGATCCTAAGGGGAATGTCATATGTATAGTAGGATGTTATAAGGGGTCATATGTGACCTACTAAGGGGTCACACATGTATCAATGCATGTGTGACCCTTAGGACCACATGTGACCCCTTAAGACACTATGTGATGAACTAAGGGGTATGTCGTTCACACTAGGATTTTATAAGGGGTCATATGCGGTTCTAATGGGTCAGGACCACATATGACCCCTTAGGACACTATATGATCCTAAGGGGAATGTCATATGTATAGTAGGATGTTATAAGGGGTCATATGTGACCTACTGAGGGGTCACACATGTGTTATAACACATTCATGACCCCTTAGGACCACCTACGACCCCTTAAGATACTATGTGATGAACTAAGGGGTATGTCATTCACACTAGGATTTTATAAGGGGTCATATGTGGTTCTAATGGGTCAGGACCAAATATGACCCCTTAGAACACTTTATGATCCTAAGGGGAATGTCATATGTATAGTAGGATGTTATAAGGGGTCATATGTGACCTACTAAGGGGTCACGCATGTGTTATAACACATGTGTGACCCCTTAGGATCACATACGACCCCTTAAGACACCATGTGATGAACTAAGGGGTATGTCATTCACACTAGGATTTTATAAGGGGTCATATGTGGTTCTAATGGGTTAGGACCATATATGACCCCTTAGGACACTATATGATCCCTAGGGGAATGCCATATGTATAGTAGGATGTTATAAGGGGCCATATGTGACCTACTATGACCCCTTAGGACACATACGAAATGTCATATGTACAGTAGGATGTTATAAGGGGTCATATGTGACCTACTAAGGGGTAACGCATGTGTCAATGCATGCATGTGATGAACTAAGGGGTATGTTGTTCACACTAGGCCTTTATAAGGGGTCATATGCGCTTCTAATGGGTCAGGACCACATATGACCCCTTAGGACACTATATGATCCTAAGGGGAATGTCATATGTATAGTAGGATGTTATACTTGGAGTCATATGTGACCTACTAAGGACCACATATGACCCCTTGAGACACTATGTGATGGACTAAGGGGTATGATGTCATATGCAGTTCTAAGGGGTCATGCATATGTTATAACACATGCATGACCCCTCGGGACCACATATGACCCCTTAGGACACTATGTGATCCTAACAGGAATGTCATATGTACAGTAGGATGTTATAAGGGGTCCTATGTGACCTACTAAGGGGTCATGCATGTGTTAATGCATGTGTGACCCCTTAAGAAACTATGTGATGGACTAGAAGGGGTATGCCATTCACACTAGGATTTTATAAAGGTTCATATGTGGTTCTAATGGGTCAAGCATGTGTTAACACACTATTTTATGGACCAAGGGGTATGTCATTCACACTACAATTTTATAAGTGGTCATATGCGGTTCTAAGGGGTCATGCATGTAACACATGCGTGACCCCTTAGGACCACGTATGACCCCTTAGGACACTATGTGATCCTAAAGGGAATGTCACATCTACACTATTATGTTATATGTGATCCTCTATGACCTCCTAAGGGAACATATAGTGTCATTAGGGCATATGTGGTCTTAAGGGGTCATGTTGTGCATGTAATAGGATGTGAAAATGGGTCACATTGTAGAGTATTTATTTTATCTAATTTGTTTAAATTTATTATCCAAATTTTCTAATGTTTATTTAAATTAAAATTTATTAATTTTTCTAAAGTTTAATTTATTATATTTACGTTTTCGACATTTTTCTAATTTTCTTTTTTTGCTAATGTTTTTCTAAGTTCTGATTTACTACCTTAGTCTTCTATGTTTTTCATAACAATTTTTTAAAATTTTGAAAAAAATATAGATATATACAATTATGTAATTTTAAAAACAAATTGACACATTTCAGTGAAAACATTAAATTATCAAACATTTTTCTAAAATAATGAAAAACAATAAATTATCAAACATTTTTCTAAAATGTTGAAAAACAATAACTATATACAATTATTTAATTAAAAAAATAAATTAACAAACAAATTATTTATTAATTTAATAAAAAAAGACATTATTAAACCAAACAAAGGGTTATTTTGTGCACCTGATATAATAAAGGTCGAAAACTAAAATATGAAAGACGCTAGTTGTTGTAGGCAAAGCTCGGTGACATGATGCTGACGACTAGTTTGATCTAACCCCCATTAGATAGAAAAAGACAACTTTGATAATGACCCTTTAACTGTCACTTTCGCTTTTTATAAATGTTTTTAAAAACCCTAACTGAAAAAGGGTTCGAGTGAATGGGGGGTTCGAGCGAAGCCCATAAAATATTAATATTATATGGGGTTCGCTCAAATGCAAAAGTCACCCATAGTTCGAGCGAACCTAGGTCTGCAATGTGGTTCGTGTGAAATCCAAAGGGTAGTTCAAGCAAACACTCCTATTTCGCTCTTCTCTCGAACACATGAAAAACTGAAGTTCCCACTTTCACCAAATTCCTTCGTTGGCAAAAGTGGGAACTAGCTTTGTGAATTCACCCTACACTAGTTGGATACTATCTTTCTAACTAATGCACATCGACTTCTTTACTTATTTCTCCAACCTACCGATATAGTCAATAATCTTGAATGATGACAACTGCTTAATGTCTTTGGCTTCTCTAAGAAATCACTTCATGGCGTTTTCAAATTTTGCATGTTTTTTTTTTTTAAAGCCATCTTACTTGGCCATCACTATACCTATCGTTATATCAAAGTTGTTTTGAAATTATACTGTTGAATTTTGAAAGTAGCACAAGCTATCGATAAGTTTTCTTCAAATATTTTTTGGTCCCTTTGATACAGACCACAACTTGCCTAAATTTTGAATAGTAGGCCAAAAGTAATTTCCACTCCATTAGAAACTTTTGAAAGTGCCATAATTCACCAATATTAACATTATAATACCATTGTAATGTGATTAACATTTCATCACTGATGTTACAAAGATTTTCTATATTGTAGAAGGTGGCCAATGCAATACATTTATATATATAAAGAGGTTGCGTAAGTCACTTTGGCATATACTTTGAAAGGCTGAAATAAACATTATTATTTCTATTATTATCACCTTTAGTCTTCTTTCCAAACCATAGGAGCCAACTTTTGATTTTTAAAATGGATGTAAAACATCCTTGCCAACGACATTGGAATTTAAATCTTTCAATTTGCAAGTAACTATCAAGGTGAGCACCAATTATTTTGAGACTTTGACATGAGTGATCGGAGTAAGTGTTAACATTGATAATAATGAGTATCAATCTTGTAACCACATGTGAATGCCATAAAATCCTCTTTATCAATACTTCCAAGTCATTTGAGTCACCTCCAGATATGGAAAATGAAAATCATTCATTACCTTTATTTGCCAACATTTCATCTACAAACCTAAATTTTGATCACTCTGAGGACTTCAGCTAAAATGAAAGATAAATCTCTATGAACTATTGTATCCTCCAAAATAAACTGAAAAAACCATGACCATTCGAAGATGCATGTAGACAATGAAAATAATGTGAAACGCATGCGAGTATCTTTTGACAACCTGTGAAAATTTTCAATGGTTAACAATATTTAAACTTTTGTCACCAAAAGTTTGAACTTTTACTATTTCACAAATGGAGCAAACAACTAGCTCTCACTCAGGACAAGGACTGCAAGGTATGCAGGATGAACCTAGAAGCTTAACCGACAAAGGTCAGTGCATGATCTATTGGGCAATAGAGTCAAAATAAATAATGCACAACTCCACAAATGATGAGGAGACAAGCCTAAAACTAAAATGGGGAAGAACAACACACACACACACCAACTGAAGGAAAAGAAGTCCAAAATCTTAGCTAACCTATATATAAGGTGAAGGGCAATCTACCTCACCGATTATGTAATTTAAAATGTTACCCACTATAAGGAAGGGGCATGTGTGTACCATCTAAGTAGGTAAGGTAGAATGAATTTTCACCACAGGCTTCTTTGATTTTAAATGGTCTCTTCCATAGTGAGTCAAACTTTCCATGCATACCCTTCGACGCTCTTCGTTTATCCCATAGAAAGACAAGATCACCAACTTGAAATGATCTTTCTCTTGCTTTCTTCTGGAGCAATACTTTCACTCACATCTAGTGTTCTTGTTGGCATATGATGAACTGATATAATGATATGATGATAATGTATGTTGTCATTGATGCTAATAAGTACAGGTGAATCGGCATGAAGATTGGAAGAAGTTTTTATTGATGTTAAAGTTGGAGAACCGGTATGAAGAGATGAAGTGAACTGGTGTCAGGTTTTGACTAAGTGTGACTACCGGTTGGTAGTTTTCTGGTTTGGCAATCTATCTTGTGAGATGCAATCGATGACATTCTATGATGAGTTAGCTAAGAGATGAGGATGAGATCGAGATGCCACGTCAGTTTTTGTGCACATGAAGGATTTCCTTGAGGATCTTGCATGTGAAGATCGATTGCATTAAATGTCTACCTCGGGAATGAACATTATTCTTTGCGGTATATGAAGAGAGCGTGACGAGTTACAGATTCCCATGTGTGGTGATGAATGGATGATGCAAAATGACTTGTGATCTATTTAAGATTATTTTATTCTATGCAAAGTGTTTGGGTGGTCAGGATTGGACCGCCTATATTGTAAACCTAAAATATTTAGGGTTTAGGGCTTATGATACTGACCTAATTTTTTTCTATAAGGTCAATGATGTTAGTTATTTTTTGTGTTGGCAAATGTTGTGTTTGTATCCGAGTGATGAGATACTTGCCAGACTAGTAAGTGGAAAACTACAGAGTGTGATTGTAGAGTAGAGGAACTAAATAGGATTTACCTTAGCAAGTTGTGTTGTTATTAGATCAGAGATTTACCTGTTGTCTTATAACCATTTCAATAGTTGAAAAATCCCTTTACCGGGTAGCTTTAATAGGGTTATTCTAAATCCTCTAACCAAGTGACTCAAGATCATTGAGTTCTTCAAATCCTCTAGCGAGGTAACCTTTAACAGGGTTTCAACCTTTAACATGGTATATAGCCATCCCTTAACTAGGTGATCTTTAACAAGATTAGTTCCTAATAGAACCTTATTGTAGTCTTGAACCGGACTAAGCTCCTAGAAAAGTGAGCTTCAAAAGAGTTCAAAAACAACCTTGTGGATATTCATCCCCACCGTGGTTTTTCCCATTTGGGTTTCCACGTGAAAAATTTGTGTGCTATGAGTTGTGGTATTACTAATGCAACACACGTATGAGTATATTGGTGAAGTAGTTATCAAGTGTTGAATGTTCTTTGAATTAGTCAGTTTTATTGGTTTAGTTGTCTGAAGTTTTACTGTGTTTAACCGGCAGTGCCATGGTTAAGTTTAGTAATGAAGACAACCGGTTATCATTGTTTTCACTTGATAAGTTGTTGAAGAATTTTTTGTATGTACTGATTCATCCCCCCCTCTCAGTACCTGTTAAGGTATTTGTTGTTCATCATTATCCATCAATTGGTATCAGAGCACCTCCAGGTCCTCAGTGATATAAGCTTAACCGCTTGAGGTAAAAGATCTTGCTTTAATGATGAAGAGGGAAGGTCCTAAGTTTAATAGAGATAACTTCAAAGTATGAAAGGACAAAATTAAGATTTATATCAAGAGTTTGGGTTCTCAACACTGGAGCTATGTTGAGAATGCCTATGTTATCCATAGTGGTACTCTGGCTGATGATACGAAAAGAGAGATTCAAGAAAATGGGCAAGTCATGGAAGCCCTTATTAGCAGCCTGTTCAATATTGAGTTCATTGATGTACAAGACAAGGACACTCTGAAGGATGTATGGGACACACTGCAAACCATTTATGGTGGTGATGAGCATGTCAAGAAAGCTAAGGAAGAGAGCCTTAGAGGAAAATTTGAAGACATGAGGATGGTTGAAGCAGAGACCATTCAGCAATATGGTATAACGATCAAAACTATGGTTGGAGATATCAAGAGCACTGGTGGAACAATTGATGATGCCACTGTTGTTAGTAAAGTTTTGAGATCATTGTTACCAGTCTATACAATTAGAGTTGCTTCTATTCAGGAGCTAAGGTATATTGACAAAACCAAGGTATCCTTAGACTCTATCATTGCAAAGTTGACTGCATATGAGTTGAATAGCTATGATGGCAGTGTTCAAAAGACTGAGTCAGCCATTAGAGCATCTGTGGTACCAACCAAAAAAGGAAAAGAAGTGTCAATTATGAACCTAGGAAATATAGAGATATGGATGATGAAGAGATTCTGATAGAGTTTGAAGCTCTTATGGCCAAGAGACTTCCAAAAGGCACAGGAAAATACAGAGGTAAGCTTCCTTTAAAATGCTTTTCTTGCAATAAGATAGGACATATAGCTGTTAATTTTCCTAACAATGACAATAAGGATAAACCAGAGAGGTTTAGAAAGTATAAAGGAGGAAGTAGAATAAATCATCTTGTTGCAGTGGATGAAGGTGTTATTGATGAAGAATCTGAGGATGAAGAGAATGAAGACATAGTGTTTGTAGCTACAAAGGAAGAAGTGTCTGATAAGAAAGCCCTTGTCTCTTGCATTGACAACTCTAATGAGTGGATTATAGATACTAGTTGTTCTTCTCACATAACTAGTGATCGGAGAAAGTTTGTCTCTGGAAGAATATGATGGAGTTCTGGTTCGGTTTGGTAATGATGCACCATTCTTGGTGAAAGGTAAAGGATCCATCTCACTGAATGGAAAGAGTAGTGCAGATGATGTCTATTGCATAGAAGGTCTTAAGCATAACCTTTTGAGTGTGGCTCAGCTAAATGACAAAGGACTCACTCTGGAGTTCAAAGATGGAGTCTGCAGTATAATTGGAAAGAGTGGTGAACTTATTCCCATTGGTAAGTAGACCAAAGGTAACTTATATCAGTTGAATGCCAAGATTAGTCAGTGTCTGATGGCAAAATTTGATGATAGTTGGATATGGCATAGGAGACTTTGTCATATGAACTTTGATAATATTGTTAAAGCTAGTGAGATCAATGCAATAAGAGGATTTACTTTGTTGAACAAACCAAAGAATTCTTTATGTAGAGAATGTCAACTTGGGAAGATGTCTTCCTCAACCTTCAAAGGTAAGTCTTTTTCAGTAGAGAAATTCCTTGATCTTGTGCACACCGATCTATGTGGTCCAATCAAAACTAGAAGTACTCAGGGAGATACATGTTTTATGATTCTTACTGATGACTGCTCAAGAATGATGTGGGTCATATTATTGAAAGACAAGTCTGAGGCATTTGGAAAGTTCAAATCCTTTAGAGCATTAGTAGAGAAGGAAAGTGGTCAAAGGATAAAATGCCTAAGAACTAATCAAGGAGGTAAATTTAGTTCTGATGAATTCAACAAGTACTATGAAGAGAATGACATCAAGCAGAAGCTATCTGCCCCAAGGACACCACAACAAAATGGCATAGCAGAAAGGAATAACATGACTATAGTTGAAGCGGCCAGAACAATGTTGATCCAAGGAAAGGTAGCTCACACTCTTTGGAGAGAAGGGGTGAGCATTGCAGTCTATACTATGGACCAAGTACTCATCAAGAAAGGTAAAGATAAAACCATTTATGAGTATTGGACCAGGAAGATTCCCACTATGAGTTATTTTTTAGTATTTGGCAGTAAGTATTATATCAAGAGAGGTGAGCATATGAGCATGTTTGATGCTAAATATGATGAAGGAATATTTTTGGGATATTCCAATAAGAGAAAAGTTCTCAAGTGCTACAACAATAGGACTCAA
Organism: Cryptomeria japonica; assembly: GCF_030272615.1. Lineage (NCBI taxonomy): Eukaryota > Viridiplantae > Streptophyta > Pinopsida > Cupressales > Cupressaceae > Cryptomeria > Cryptomeria japonica. The sequence goes on from NC_081414.1 coordinate 168,969,313, forward strand.
AAAATTGTTGAGAGTATTAATGTTAGGGTTGATGAATCCCCTAAGAAACCTAAGGAAACCAGCAACGAGCAAGTGGAAGATGAACCGGGTGTAACCTTCTAGGAACCAATTAAGAAAGAATCAAGAAAAGACCTCAATGTTCCTATACCAGTAGAAGCTACAGTAGGTGAAGAAGAAGATGGAGAAGAAGAAGAAGAGGAAAAGGAAGCAGAACCAGCTAGAGTCATTCCTAGATACGTGAAACTACGTCATGATCCAGAGCAGATAATAGGAGATAAAGATGTAGGGATACTCACAAGAAGAAAGGTGAAAGAGAACTCTTGCATGATTTCTAAATTTGAGCCTAAGACCTCTAAAGAGACACTTATAGATGAAAACTAGATTAAGGCAATGGAAGAGGAACTTGACCAGATAGAAAAGAATGCAACATAGTCTTTGGTACCCAAACCATAACACAATAGTGTCATAGGTATCAAATGGGTCTTTAGAAATAATCTAAATGAAGAAGGCATAGTCGTAAGGAACAAGGAAAGACTTGTATGCAAAGGATACACTCAGGAAGAGGGAGAAGACTATGGAGGAACCTTTGCCACAGTGGCTAGACTGGAAGGTGTTTGAATTCTACTTGCATTTGCAACATTTAAGGGATTTAAGATATACCTGATGGATGTGAAGTCTGTGTTCTTGAATGGAATCTTAGAAGAGGAAGTGTATATTGAGCAACCAGATGGGTTTGCCTTATCAGAAGATAGTAACATGGTGTGTAGATTACACAAGGCCCTGTATGGATTGAAACAAGCATGAAGGGCATGGTATGAACATTTACACTCTCATCTTGTGAAGATAGGATTTTAGAGAACAAGTGAGGACAACAACATCTACTTGAAATTTGAAGGTAATCTGATTCTAATCTATGAAGTGCTTGGAGATGACATAATCTTTAGAGGAGATGATGAAATGAACCATGCATTTGCAAATGAAATGAAGAAAGAGTTTGAGATGTCTCTGATTGGAGAGATAAATTTCTTCATTGGTCTATAGATTTAGCAAATGAAAGAGGGTACCTTTATTACCCAGTCCAAGTATGTCAAAGAGGTGTTGAAGACCTTTGGCATGGAAGAGAGAAAACCAGTTAGTACAGCAATGTTGACTGGCTATAAATTGACCAAGGAAGATGATTCAACGTTGGTTAATGAGGAGTACTAGTCAATGATTGGTAAGATGCACTATGTGGTCCACAATAGACCAAATATTGCTCATGCAGTGGGCATTGTGGCCCATTTTTAGAAAATTCCAAGACAATCCCACTTGGTAGCAGTCAAGAGGATTCTTAGATACCTGAAAGGGATAGTTGATTATGGATTGTGGTATCCATATAATGGTGATTTTAATCTGATATTTTTTACTGATGCAAATTGGGCAGGTAATGTGGATGACCGGAAGAACACAACTGATGGTGCATTTTTTCTTGGTGGAAGACTAGTCTCATGGATGAGTAAGAAGCAAAGCTATACTTCCCAGTCTATAGCTGAAGAGGAATATGTGGCAACATTTATGAATTGTACTCAAGAAATCTGGATGAAACATGTACTGGATAGTTTCAAAGTACCTATATCTGAATCGGTGAGTATATTTTGTGACAACACAAGTGCAATAAATATTTCCAAGAATCTAGTATTGCATGCTAGAACTAAGCACATTGATATCAAGTATCATTTCTTGAGAGAGAAGGTTCAAAATGAAGAGGTTGTATTAGAACATGTTTCCAGTAAGGAGCAACTAGAAGACATATTCACCAAGCCCTTACCAAAGACTACATTTACCTATTTGAGAGGTGAATTAGGGGTTCTACCCCTTCATGAAGTAAACTAAAGATTTGTGCTCCACATCAGTCATGTATTACAATGACAAGTCTTTCAGGATTGATGTGTTGAAGGATGCTACTCCACAGGGAGGGCAACATAGTGGAGAATGGAAGCTTGTGCCTCCACTTTGGCATTGTTGTCAAAGGGGGAGAAGATATCTGATGATGTATGATATGGGAGAAGATATTTGTATGATATAATTGCACTAGTCAATATTGTTTATAGTTGCAATGCTACACTGAGTATTTCCATCAATGCCAAAGGGGGTGATTGTTGGAATATGATGAATTGATATAATGATATGATGATAATGTATTTTTTCATTAATGTCAATAAGTATAGGTGAACTGATATGAAGATTGGAAGAAGTTTTTATTGATGTTCAAGTTGGAAAACTTGTATGAGGAGATGAAGTGAACCGGTGTCAGGGTTTCACTAAGTGTGACTACTGTTTGGTAGTCTCAGCTCTAGGATTTCTGGTTTGGAAATATAGCTTGTGAGATGCAACCAGTCACATTCTATGATGAGTTAGCTAAGAGATGAGGATGAGATCGAGATGCCATGTCAGAAGGATTTCCTTGAGGATCTTGCATGTGAAGATCGATTGCATTAAATGTCTACCGTGGGAATGAAGATTCTTCTTAGCAGTATATGAAGAAAGCATGATGGGTTACTGATTCCCATGTGCAGTGATGAATGGATGATTCAAAATGACTTGTGATCTATTTAAGATTGCTTTATTCTATACAAAGTGTTTCGATGGTCAAGATTGAACTGCCTGTATTATAAACCTAAAATGTTTAGGGTTTAGGGTTTATGATACTGACCTAATTGTTGTCTATAAGGTTGATGATGCTAGTTATTATTTGTGTTGGAAAATGTTGTGTTTGTATCCGAGTGATGAGATACTTACCAGACCAGTGAGTGGAAAACTACAGAGTGTGATTGCAAAGTAGAGGAACTGAAAAGGATCTACCTTAGCAAGTTGTGTTGTTATTAGATCAGATATTTACTTGTTGTCTTCTAACCATTTTAATAGCTGGAAAATCCCTTTATTGGGTAGCTTTAATAGACTTATTGTAAATCCTCTAATCACATGACTCAACATCAGTGAGTTCTTCAAATCCTCTAGAGAGGTAACCTATAACAAGGTTTCAACCTTTAACAGGGTATATAGCAATCCCTTAATCGGGTGATCTTTAACATGATCAATTCCTAATAGAACCTTATTGTAAAGTCTTTAACTAGAATAGGCTCCTAATAGAGCAAGCTTCAAAAGAATTCAAAAACAAGCTTGTGGGTATTCATCCCCACTGTAGTTTTTCCCATTTGGGTTTCCACATGAAAAGTCTGTGTGTTATGAGTTGTGCATTTTGCATGTGATGATTAAGCAGTCTTTGTTTAGGTGAATATGCATGTAAAGCTAATGGTTATGGTATTACAATGCAAAACATGCATGAGTATATTGGTAAAGTAGCTATCAAGTGTTGAATGTTATTTGAAGTATTCAGTTTTACTGGTTTAGCTATCTAAAGTTTTATTGTATTTAATCAGTATTGCCATGGTTAAGTTTAGTAATGAAGACAACTGATTATCATTGTTTGAACTTGATAAGTTGTTGAAGAAGTTTTTGTATGTATTGATTCACCCCCCCCCCCTCAGTACCAGTTAGGGTAATTGTTTTTCATCATTATTCATCAGTTCTTTAATTCTATCCACCATTGCTTCCCTTTGTTTTTCTATTTTGGTCAAGTACAATATCCACTTTTCTAATACATCCTTGAATTAAAGATTTTCCAAAACATTGTGCAGCTTGAGAGAAGACAAATCAAAAGCAATAGGCAACCTAGCTTTAGTACCAAAAACTAATTCAAAAGGAGACATTCCTGTAGCCCTTTTCTTTGTTGTACAGTTAGCCCACAAAGTTTCATACAAATGATTATGCCATGTTCTCTGGTTTTCATCAACCAACTAATGAAGGATGGTGATAATATTTTGATTGCTGGCTTTGGCTTGACCATTTCCTTGAGGGTAATAGTCAGATGGATGATAGAGCATGATTCCATACTTGTAAAAAAATGTTGATATTTCATAAGAAGAGAAATTGGTATCATTGTTGGTGACAATCTTATGCGGGACTCCAAATCTCACCAAGATGTTTTTCTTGATAAAATTACAAACTACCTCTAATTTTGTTTGCTTTACTGGGGCTTCTTCAACCCACTTAGTGAAGTAGTCTATTGCTACCAAAATGTGAGTATGGTTTGCACTACAATGGGGATTGATAGGACCTATGAAGTTGAGACCCCATTGGAGGAATGGTTCTTCGGTGATCACCAACTTCAATGGTAGAGAAGCAAGTTGTACTTTCCCTTTGAATAGTTGGCATGTATCACATTTCTTTACCCACTCATTGGCATCCTTGAACATCCCAGGCCAATATTCTCTCAGTATCTTGAACATTGTCACTGAAGAAGAGAAATGTCCACCACATGCTTCATTATGGAAGAACTGAAGAAGCTTCTCTCTATGTTCTTTATCCACACACCTTAGAAAAGTGCCATCAATTCCCTTTTTGTATAGGACATCACCCCAAATAATATATTTGGTCACCTTTAACTTGATGGTCCTTTTCTCCTTAGGGGTGAGGTGGGGTGCAGTGAGCTGGGCACTCTCCATAAGTGAGGAAGTATGCTATGTTAGAGAGCCAATCATCTGTGGTACTGACGAACAAGACTGACAGTATTTCAGACTCTTGTGTAACCTCTCCTAAAGTATTTTTTGCCATCAACTTGCATAACGCCTGCCCTCAGACAAGCTTAGTAGGTTTGATGTCAATATCATAGTCCTAAATCTTCGCAATCCAAGAAGCTCTCTTGCTCATTCCAATTTGTTGTTGGGTGAGGATTATCTTCACAACAGTATCTAGAACATATACAAAAGAGTGGGAATGAAGAATGTAGAATTAGAACTGCTTCACAACCTTCAGTACCATATAGGCTTGCTTTTCAACTAGAGAATATTTCATCTCGTGCTTTTTCAAATTAATGTTCATGAAAGAAATCGGTGCTTCAACATTATCATTATGATGTTGAGTCAAGATTGCGAACAATGTAGAATCCAAAACATAGCAATAAATATTAAAATCTTTGTTGAAATTTGGATACACTAACGTAGGCGTATCTTCTATAGCTGACTTGATTTGGTTGAATGTTCTCTTTTCTTCATATGGCCATTTGAATACCACATCATCTTTCATTATCTCGACAATAGATTTTGTAATCTCAAAAAAATATGGGATGAACTTTCTTATGAAATTGACTTGGCCAAAGAATGAGCGAACTCTAGGGTTCCTAGAAGGTAATGATAATTGTTGAATAGCTTTGACTTGCTCAGGGTCAATGTGAATGCCTTCCTTCAAAACAATGTGACCCAACAATTTTTCCTTCGGTCACTCCAAAAATTGATTTCTTTGAATTCAAGGAAATTCCTTGTTGCCTACAATGCTACAACACACACTCCGGATGATAAGCATGCTCCTCCCATTTCTTGAAAAAGATAGTTAATTCATCCAAGTAGATAACAATAATTTTGTTTATTAAGTCATTAAAAGAGAGATCCATCGCACATTGAAAATTGGAACCTACATTAATCAAACCAATAGGCATTTGGTTGTAAGCAAATGTTCCCCATGGGGTGGTAAAGGCGGTCTTATGCCAATCCTCTTGATCCACATTGATTTGATTGTAACTAGAAAAACCATCAAGCTTAGACATCATTTGTCATCCAAAAATAATTTGAAGAAGATGATCTATAACTAGAAGAGGATAGTTATCATTGAGGGATGCTTGATTTAGGTTGCGAAAATCAAGACAAATTATGATCTCACCATTCTTCTTTCTGACAAGAACTATGTGTGAAACCCACGTAGAATGGTGAATTGGATAAATTATTTTAGCCTTCAACATTTTATCCACTTCTACAAAAATAGCATTTTCTATCTTTGGATTGAATTGGCTTTGCTTTTTCTTGAATGGAGGTGAATCGGGTTTGAGAGAAATATGATGATTGAATTCGCCATTCATAATCTCTTTACGATCATCATAGCACTAGGAAAAGACATCAATATATCTTGTCAATAAATCAATGAATATCTTCCTCTCCTTGTGGGTAAGGCATTTCCCAATCAAAACAACTTTGGGATCATCTTCAAAACCAATTTTCACCTTCTCAACATCTGAAGATCCTAAGGGCTTTTGTTCATCTTTCTTCTTTACAAATTGATAATGCTTATCAAACACTTTCAAGAGAAACCAAGCCTTTGGGAATGGTATTATCTTTAAGTTGCAAAATTTCAGGTTCTTTTTCCTCTTCTTTAGTAGTCTGCTGACTTGTTGTAGGTTGATTCTTATCAAAAGACAAATTGGAAAATTTTTCGCTTCCCTTCAAGAGCGAGATGATATGTTTGTCATCATCAAAGAATTACGAATTTTGATTATTATCTAGCACACTAGGCCGATAGATCATCCCTACTATATAACATCCTTATCAAACTTGGGATGGGGAAGTAACAAAGAGGTTGAGATGGCAAGAGAATCCGCCTTTGTATTCTGGTCTCTTGGAATGGCTTGTATGGAAAAAGTGTCAAAACCTTCAATCTCATGCCACGCTTTATTTTTATATGACCTTAGCCTCTTATTCTTGCTCTAGTATTTATTCTTCACTTGGTTCACAATTAATTTAGCATCTCCCATGACTTGCAAATTTTTTATCCCTTTCTCCTTGGCAAAATCCAACCCTAAGAGAAAAGGCTCATACTCTACGGTATTGTTTATAGTATCAATTTCAAGCTTGTAAGATTAAGGAAACTTTTCATGTTGAGGGGAAATCAACACCACTCCCATGACTGAACCGGAAGATGAAGAACTTCCAACAAATTTCATTCTCCAAATGAAGATATATTCGGAGCTAAGGTTTCAGGAATATTTTCCTCATTTGATGATAACACATAAGTACCCAGACCAGTTTCAACATACAATATCTCTACCCTTGGATAATCAGACTTGAGGACTATATACTTTTCCTTTGGCTCGGGGTGTAATCTGAATTTTTTGTTGCCAATAGGTATCAAGGCATGGGACCAATCTAGATGAATTTCATTACTCAATTCTTTATAAAAACTATGGCCTAAGAGCATGCCATAACCTGATTGGCTATCGACAACCAAAATATTAAGTTTCAACTTCTTTTGAGGGTGAGCCGCTAAAGAGGCTTGAGCATCTTTGATATGTTCGACAAGAGGAACTTGTTTAGAATCCATTTAAAACACTTTACCAGTTGGTTTGTTCAAATTCAATCCTAATGCATGAGCAACTTCAGAAGGTATTACATTTTCTGATGCACTAGAATCAATGATGCAATTGCTTAACTTACACCTAGCTATATACAAAGATATATAGAAAGGATCTGGCTTATCAGAAAAGGAGGTGGCAATAAGGGATGATTCCTTTGAAATAGACCCCTCTTGATCATCATCATCAAAGTTCTCACCTTATTCTTGGTGTACGTCTGAATGAAACTACTTAAAATCCTTTTTGATACAATGTACCAATTTTTCCAACTGTTGTGGGTTCTTCTCGAGATACTCAAATTGAGAAATTTGCACCTTGGTCTTTTTACAATGTTTTATAAAATCAAAAGAATCTTCAAGAGAAGGTTCCCCGTGATCAACGGATTTTTCATCTTTGCTTGACGATGCTAGACCTTCTTCTTTACTTTGCTTCCTAAATAGGATTCACTTAGGAATATCCTCTGCTTCTTTATCTTTTGTAGAAGATTTAGCTTTTTCCTCGAGCTTCTGGTGCCAATTCTTTGTGAAAACATTACAAGACTAATTATTTATGTCACTGTCTTTCTCATCTTCCTCATGAGACTCATATTCTAAAAAGTTAATTGTAGATGGACCAAACTGCTGATTAGTTTCATCTTCAATATATTCTTTAATCTTTTCACTAGTCTGGTTCATCTACACAAACTTAGTCATCTTGGGGCATGAAGCTCCATCCTGATATGTTGTGAGATTTAAATCACACATTGCAGTAGTTTGGCGATTACTTGTGGATGGATGTTCAATATATGACCTTGGTTTTGGAGCGGGAAGCTTCGGTTACTGATTTTGTTGGCACGGAATATAATTCCTCCTAGGAATATCCTAATACAAAGGTGGTGGATTTTTCCTTTTTGCAATTCTTTATTCCATTTTCTTGCACTCAATAAGTCATCTTCAACCCCAATAGCCAACCTTTGCACTACTCTAAGATCAGCAACTTGTCCTCTCCTTATTTGAAAACTTATGTCAGGAGGTTGTGCATTGAGGAAGAAACACTTTTGATTCTCTTTTGTGGGATTTTTATAAGCTGCAAGTCTATTGACAAGTTTATTGAATCATGCCACAAATTCTCTCAAAGGTTCATGTACTTTATTTTTCATCTTAGTCAACTAGGCAAGAAGTAAATGACCATCATCATTAGTCTTGAACCTATCCTCAAATTTTTGTATCAAAATTGCCCAATTATTAATGGAACTGGTTGGGAGCTGGTTAAACTATTCAATTGCGGTATCGATTAGAGTTTCTACAAAAAGTCGAATAGAAGCATCCTCGCGCTGAACTCTGAGGATCACACATGCAGTAAATAAAGAACTGATATGATCCTTTAGGAAAACCTTTCCTTCTCCTGAAAACTTAGGAAGATGCTTCCTTGAACCCATTGGAAAGTCATGCAATTTATTTCCCAAAGCTAAAAGACCTACGACTGTGCCCCAAGGGACTAGCGGAGGATTTTGTTGCATGATTGGTTGTGCAAAGTTAATAACAAGAGGAGAAAGTAAAGTTAAAGCTTGAAAAGATGGGGAATAGGTACTTGCTTTCTTTAGCAAAGAAGGTCTACTGGTGGACTTAACTTTCATTTTATGAGTTTTGAAAGGTGTGGAAAAGTTGACCTTGTCTAGTTCAGTAAAATCGGGATCAATTATACCCTTACTTATATCACCTCTAGTGTATCTATTGCTTGCCAGTGTGCTTATTAATTATCTTGCTCTTGTTGATCTTGCACGTGTTAAATATTTGCGTGTTGCATCTTGGAATTACAACAATTCTTTCAATGATGATCAACTCTTGCCCAGGATGTACCCTCCTAAGAATCTAACCAAACTCTGCCTCTTGAACCAAAACTTGATGTACTTGCTGATATTCTTGATCACTTCTCCAACCTTTCCAAGCAAGCCTATTCAACTGTGATATTAGGTCTTCTTGTTCGGCTTGAACCTGGTTGAGATTTGGCTACAAGAGAGGTGGATTATGACAAGTTGGGAGCATAACTAGTCACAAAACACAATATATTATCTTCTAAGTTATCCTTGATTTTGATGTTGGTTGGGTTGAACAACTAGATTTATTGATAAGAATACACGAGGAAATATTTCAACTTCTCTTTCAAATACCACCACCGGATTCTGAGCTTTTCTCTCTTCTTCTTCTAGAATTAATCTCACTCTTTCAAATTCAACCCGACTTCTTCTATTTCTCTAGGCTAAAGTATCCAACTGAGAAATTATATTTTCTTTCTCAGTATGAACCCAATCTAGATTTAGTTGATGCATAGGAATGATTTTCTCATGCAAAAGAACTATCTTCCTTCATGGCAAGAAAAAGGAAAGAAAATATCAAGGCAACCGTCTTCTTGTTTCAGTCCCCAATAGAGTTGCCAAAAATTTATTGGTAAAAAGATTTTTTTCTTTAAGTAATCTTCTTGAAGAACCCTATTTCACCCTGTGATCGGCAACAAAATATTCACAATAGTTGAAGAATTCTAGAATATTAGCAATTCCTATCTACGTTTGAGAGGAGCAGCTCCCTCGTATGATGGGGGTATGCCAATTTTATAAGATTTAAAGAACATGTATAATCAAAACTAGTAGAGAAATAAGATATAAACTTATCAATTTTTAAATTCCACACATCCCAGTTAAGATACCAAAACTTGAAATGATAATCTTCTTCACATGCAATGTTAAAAGAGAGCAAACAGTTATCATTAATAGGACATAAGAATATTAACAATAACACTTGAGATGAATTGAACACACATCCAAAACATTTCTCTATATCTTTCTTGCTTGAATAATACTATTCGAGTCCTTCATACAATGCTTTGTGAAAAAGTGTAAACCCTTGATTGATTTTCAATGAGGTATATATAGGTGAGATTAGTAACCACCTAAGGCAACTCCCTTAACCACCTTTATCACTACCTAGAATACTAACTTAGTTTAAGTGTAACAACTTGAAATAACTAACTCATTTAGGAATAATAGTTACTTAAAGTAACTACCCAAGTTGAGCACTTAGAATAACTACCTCATAAGAAAGAGTTAGGATAAACCTAACTTTATAATAAAAGAGATGAAGATAAGACTCAAAAACTCGATCTTGAAACTTGTTTACAAAGAAAATTCAAAAACGTGATTTGAGTTACAGACACACAACAAAAATAAGAACTATACAATATGCATCACTACATTTATTCTATGCCTGCCAAAGGTGCCATTGATGAAGTTGTTGATTCTGGAAACTGATTTTGCCAACTGGATTCTTTATCCTTGAACATTCTGAAAAGTTTAATGGTTGGAGTAATAGACTTCCCTTTTTGAATCAAGATGTTAGCTATCCTCATGTTCCAGGTCTTCAAGTTCTTGCAGTTGCTGCTCAACTCTAACATCATACTTGGTATTTGAGAAATAGAAATCTTCAAGGAAGTATAGGTATCAATCAATTTGTCCATTGTATATTCATTGAAGACTTCTTTGTTAAAGAGTTATTGATCAACTATGTTCTCAAAACCAGTTTTTAACACTTGTGAGTCTTCCATTAATGGTGTACTTGGGAGGATGGTGGTGAGGTAATTTTGAAGTTTTGAACACACTTGAACACAAGCAAGTATAAACTTTTCTTTCTTTATTGAAACTTGGTTAATGATTACCAGTTTCCAACCAATTCTTTCTATTCAGATCTCTAATTAATTTTCCTCTGTATTAGGTAGGTTTTTCTCTCCTACAAGGGTGTTGACATTAATCTCCATCATCTTCCTAAAATCATTCATGATGTCTTTCCAAGCTACTTCTTCTTTTCTAATACTTTTTCAGGTCCTTTTCAATGGTTTCTTTCTTGATTAAGGCCTCATCATGAACAACTTTTACCTTAACAAAGAAATCAAATGCAATGATTTTGACTTTCTCCACCCAACTTTCAGTCACTTTCCCATAAAATTGATATTTTTGGAGACTACCAATAACACTTTTTTCAACTTCTCCTCTAGGCTCAAGAAAACTGGTTGAAGAGTAGCATTGAGTGGCATGGTAGAAGTTTCAACTATGGACTTAAAGTAGGAGGACAAATTTTGTACTTGTTGTTTGAGTTGATCCTTTGACTACTTTTCTTTCACAATTCTCTACACTAGTCTTGTAGCTACCACATTGAAATTTTGTACGTCATCTTCATGAGTAGATGAAACCATATCAATTTTTGTCATAACCAAATCTACAGGGGTGGCTTTGTTTACATCTTTTTCAGAGATAGTTTGTGCTATCTCTAGGCACATATTTCCTGAATTCAAATCAATCTTTATTCTTGAAGTCACTTTGATTTTCTTTGGCTTCTCAGGTCTTCGAAAAAGACCAGATATTGTGTTGAATTCAGGAACCACTAACTCCTCCAATTTTCACTTTTTGAATAGGCTTTGTTCCAACCATGGAAGGTAAAGACTTTCTGAGGGCTCTTGTACATTACTTTGTTGAAGACTTTGTTGCTCAGGTACTAGTGAAGTTGCTTCCTCTATAACTTCTCTTTGATCAATTGGATTTCTTAGGAAATAAGGCTCCATAGTTTAAGTAGGGTTTTGTACTTCATGATGAGGAAATTCATTGAGGATTGAAGGTGACATAGATGGTATACCTTCATCAAGCCTTGGATCATCCAAGATTTTTGTTGGGTCTTGATCTTTCTCTTCTCTTGAAGTAGAATTTTCTTCTTTGTCTTTTGATCTCTATTTCTTCTTCTTTTGTCTATGCTCATCTCTGCATGTGTTCTAGATATTATTTCTTCTTGGAGGATCTTCATCTCCACCACTTCCTTGAGATTTTTGGTGAGAAAGAGTATCCGCAGCTTGTGTATGAGAAGGAACTGACAAAGTAGAACTATCTTGATGGCTATTTCTCCTTGGTGTCTCCTTTCTACTTGTTGGCTTTTTAGAAATCATTTTGTGCTATCCTCCTTCTGACCCAAGCTCCTAACTTCTTGATCATGAAACTGGTTCTTTCTCTGATATCTCTGACCTCTGGATCTACCCAATTAATAGCACGAAGAGGTTGAGCTTGGATCTTCTCAAAATAAAAGGGATCAATCAAATTTGATTCATCATCTTCAATACCTTCAATGACCAATTCTATCTTGAAATCACAAATTTGTTTCAACATGAATCTTGTCCAATCTCTTTTCCTAACTTTGAATTCATCCTCGCAATCTTCTCAGAAGTCTTCAATATTTGGGAAATGGAGGTATCGAGGACCAAGTCTTAGATTATTCTTTACATATCCTTTACTATCAAAGGGGAATCTCATCTGGTAGGTGTACAAATTGATTTTGGCTAGATATGTTTCCACATCTTCTTCTTTTGAGCTAGACTCACATTTATAATGACCAAGGCAAATAGGAAAGGAAACTCCTTTGTTCTTCCTATCTTTGCATTTCTTCTGGACTGACACTAGTTGTCTAAGAATTTCAATCAAGAAGATCTTATCATCCACATACCTTGGCAACCTATAAGGATAGCCATCGAATCCTCCTACTCAAAGGTTGGTGAATTTTGGAAATTGAATGAAGTAGCTTTCGTACTTCTTTATCAATGTTGATACTTCTTTCGATATTCTGATAGTTGTATTTCATTGAAGAAGCCTCATTGCCATCATTTTAAAGGCATCATTCACTCATATGAAATGCATGAAACTCTCCTCTAAGTGCAATTGCTTGTAGTAGTTGTAGATATGTGTTTCCTTATTTAGAGCACCAGTTGTACTCAAACCTGGCCATGACCTTAAATAAGCGATTGCATATATCAAATAGGAAGACATGTGAGAGCATTGACTCCTCTTGAAATGGATCAACTGATTATGTATGCAATCACTAATAAGATGGCCCCAATCAATGAATTGTTTTTAATTGATATGACTGTGATGAAAAGGTACATCCACATTTCAAATTTAATAGAATCAGGGCTACTTGTTACTCTGTGGAGTAGGACTATCATATGAATGATCTCTTTAATAAAAAGAGAGTGGTGAAGCATCTTAGGAAGCTAAGATTGTCCTCCTTGAGATGTCACCATCCATTCTTGGCTAAGTTATTTAAGCATTTACTTCCGTTGTCACCGAAATACTTGTAAGCCTTCTACTTATCAATTTAAGTGAATTTCTCCTTGTATGGAAATTGGAGAACAATGGTGATGGAAATTCCATCTAGCTTAGCCGTCAAGCACCCATCAACAATTCTTATTTCTCTGGCATCAGGGTTATACCCTCTTGCACATTCTACCATCAATTCTGGCTAGCTACATCAACCAATCCACTATCATCTATCCTGTGGGACAACTTTGATCTATATCCTTCTATTAAAGACTTTCTGATATCTTGGAGATTGATGTGCCCTATTTTGGTGTCTATAACTTTGGGAATCATAATATTGATCATTGGAGTATATTCATACTCTTGTGCTTTGTACTTCATGATGATTCTTTCATAAGTTTTTACACTGATGTAGCTAGAGCTTTGACTTTCAGGTGTTTTTGAAAATAATTTTCTATGGCTTATAGAGACATGGCAAGCACTTTGACGATTCAAACAGTTGTATTTCTTTCACCATTAGAGATGGTATCTCTTTGAGTTATTCAGTTGAACAATATTTTACATGCAAGTCGTCAAGGTGGAACAAATCATAACATTTATGCTTTGATTAATGTTTACCTATGGCTTCTCCAAGGATTCAAACTTTAGCACAAATTAAAAGAACATTGGCTTAAATGCATCTACACAATAACCATTTTCATTTGACTAAAAATTGTCTTGAGTCATTTCAACAAATCCCTCAATGTACTGTTACAAATTTTTTATATCGGGATACCAAGAAAGCATTTCAACAAAACTTTTTCCTACACATCATGCTCGAATGCTTTAATATTAGATAGGATGGGGCAAAGCTGACAAAGCTCATAGGTTTTAGCTTAACACCATTTACATGCCTTTATCTCTCTTTCCACCTTCCTCCATGCATATCGGCTATCACTGGTCAGGCTAGAAAACCTTTCAAGCATGTTTCTGTGATACAATCTTGGTCTTTTTTAATGAACAAACTGTAATCAAGACACTATTCATGCCTTGTTCATGATGTTGCCTTGTTCAAGACACTAATCAATCTTGGTCTCCATTCGAGGGGTCATGAGGATATGAAGGACACGGTGAATATGTTTCTTATCGCTCCTAGTGATATTCTCTCAAGATTTCTCAACTCAACTTGCCACAATGATATGCCATGAGATGTTGTTTGTTGATGACGGACTCAAGACTCGGCTGTAACCTTGAATAGTCATATCAACCCATCCATTTCCTGCATCTTGTGATTCACGGTTCTCCAGGAGATAGTGTCTTCTCTGAGAGAATTCTAATACATCCTGATGGGCCCACGCATTGCACGCATATCTCCTATGATTATAATACATGTTGCAAGACTTTTATTACTCCATGTTCGCGGAGGGGAGGATTGACAAGGGTTTTTGGTATTGGCTTTACGAATTCCAATGGCATTTGTTTGAATATTTATTAAAACATTTCAAGAAATCCATATTGTGCATGTAATGTGACTTCATCTGCAAGTGAGGTACAAATCGACACCCAAACTAGATATTCCTCTTCCTTGCATACATAGACCAAGTCGATTCTTTTGCATGTATCCTAGTGGCAAGTATATATTACGTGAGCTTAACTATGAGCAAATGTAGCATAATTTTTCAAAATTTTGCAAAATGAATATTGGGCTCTCCTTTACTCCTCATCAATGCCATTCATGCCTCCCTACATGCTATTTCATCTTCAATATTCATTGCAAATGGAGTTTTAAAAATACATAAGATGATGGCATACATGGTTTATCGACATCCTTGACAACCAAACAAATTACTTCGAATGAGCTTAAAGAGGTAGTTATTAAAATTGACTTTGTATCACAATACTCCTATCATGGACCACATGTCATGTCATCTATGTGAGCTTGATTCTAGATTTGTAACTAATTCTCATCAACTTCTTTACTTATTTCTCCAACCTCCCGATATAGTTGATAATCTTGAATGATGACAACTGCTTAATGTCTTTGGCTTCTCTAAGAACTCACTTCGTGGTGTTTTCAAATTGTGCAAGTTTGTTTTTTTTAAAACCATTTGACTTGGCCATGTCACTATACCTATCATCATATCGAAGTTGTTTTAAAATTATACCGCTGACTTTTGAAAGTAGGACAAGCTATCGATAATTTTTCTTCAAATGTTTTTCGGTGCCTTTGGTACACACCACAACTTGCTGAAATTTTGAATAGTAGGCCAAAAGCAATTTCCACTGCATTGGCAACTTTTGAAAATGCCACAAGTCACCAATATTAACATTATAATTCCTTTTTAATATGATTAAACTTTCATCACCAATGTTACAAACATTTTCTATATTGTAGAAGGTGTCCAATGCAATACATTTATATATGTAAAGAGGTTGCTTAAGTCACTTTGGCAATTACTTTGAAAGGCCGAAATAGGCATTATTATTTCTGTTATTGTCACCTTTAGCCTTTTTTCCAAACCGTAGGATCCAAATTTTGAATTTTAAAATGGATGTAAAACACCTTTTCCAACAACATTGGATTTTAAATCTTTCAATTTGCAAGTAACTATCAATTTGAGCACCAATTATTTTGATACTTTGACATGAGTGATCGGAGTAAGTGTTAGCATTGATAGTAATGAATATCAATGCTTGTGACCACATGAGAATGCTGTAAAATCCTCTTTACCAATACTTACAAGTCATTTGAGTCGCATCTTGATATGGAAAATGAATATCATTCATTACCTTTATTTGCCAACATTTCATCTACAAACCTAAACTTTGATCACTATGAGGACTTTGGCTAAAATGAAAGATAATCCTCTATGAACTATTATATCCTCCAAAATAAACTAAAACAACCATGACCATTTGAAGATGCAGGAAGACAATGAAAACCATGTGAAACACATGACAGTATCTTTTGACAACTTGTGAAAATTTTCACTGGTTAACAATATTTAAACTTTTGTCACCAAAAGTTTGAACTTTCACTATTTCACAAATGGAGCAAATAGAATGGATATAACTAGGCCATTTTGCATTTCATTATTGAATTTAGATTGCTCAAATTCAAATTAGTAAACATATCTTGCATGTTATCCAATAATTTGATGCTTATATATATTTTGTTGTTTTTTAAATGCTTCTAAAAGTCTTTATATGCTCATTTGCAAAATTGATAACCTTGCAAATAGATTTCATGTTCAACATTGTTGATATGATTATCTCAAATTTATATATTAGTGGTTAATATTGTATTTGTATTTATTAGAAGACATCAAATAGTTATGAAAGAATTGTGATTTTTTTCATCAAATGTTACAACCCTTTATCCTTTGACATATATATATATATATATATATATATATATGATTGCATAATATTGTTTATTAATAAAAGAGGGATAGGTCT
Source organism: Cryptomeria japonica (assembly GCF_030272615.1). Classification (NCBI taxonomy): domain Eukaryota; kingdom Viridiplantae; phylum Streptophyta; class Pinopsida; order Cupressales; family Cupressaceae; genus Cryptomeria; species Cryptomeria japonica. Next base: position 168,986,070 of record NC_081414.1, read on the forward strand.
GTACCATTACATATTTCCAAAGTGACATCAATAATGCATGAGGGAAGTGCATCTATAAAAAAGAAACCCAATAAAGCAAAAAAAAAATGGAGTAGGCTGAACAAAGAGCAAGCAACTAAACTAAAAGACCAACAAACAAAAAAGACCAAAAACAAAAAAAATAAAAACCTACCAGACAACACAGACACAAAGAGATGGTCTACTACATGGGGGTACTCTTCCTACTAATCCTAGCACAAACTAAGCACTTATCGGAGAAGGATAATTTTTTTCTTTAACCAATACTAGACCTAGAGGACGTTAGTGAAGAGTTAGGGGTGGCCTTGACCATCAATGTAGTGCAACCAAAACCCATGGCCAGAGCCTCCCTACATTTTCTTTTTCTTCTCCCTTTTCCTTTCAATATTATCCTAAATAGCCTTAAGGAAGGCACTTCTCTTACTGGCCAGATTCCTACAAGTAAAATTGACCTCCTCGATTTGCATTTTAAGGGCCTCTTGGGCTTTCCTGACCTCTTCCCACTAGAGCTTGATACCTATCATCTTGATCCTAGATTCCATATCATCACTTTTCGCTCACCATCTCCCATTTCTCCATCATGCCAACAAGATCATCATCCTTATCTAGATCATCCACCCAAATTATAAGACTTCTACAATAGCCAGATAATTGGGCATGACACCTTATCTTAGAGACCAAATGTCTTCACTAAGTAGCCATCAATCCCCTTAGAGCATCTTTAGAAGATAAGACAATTAAGTCAGCAAGGTACTCCTTGGAATCCAAAGTAACAACAAGACCTTCTATAATACCATCTAGTTTCATAGTATAACTATCAGCCAATTCAAGGATAGTAGGAGTAGGTCTTAGATTGGTGATTTTAAGATGCTACATTATATTGTTAGTCATGAAATTAATAGAAGACCATAGATCAATGAGGGTATTTTGAACAACAATCCCATTAATGGTTAACACTACCAATAGACTACCAGGATTAGAATATTTAGGCACAATTACTTTGCCTAGGATCATATCTGCTAGTTGGCCCATTACATGCATTGTTGTTGGATCTCTCTTTTTCTTGCCCAATTTCTTGTGCCATGCATCCTTGATTTATTTTCTATAGATAGGTACATCCTTAATGGGTTGGAATATGAGTATTTTGCAACACACATCCTTTAGTTGATCCAAAAAGTAAAAAAATGGTTCTATTTAAGGCTCTGTAGTTACCAATCTCTGAGGAAATGGCACTATAGTTACTTTAGGATATGTAGTTACCTTTAGATTCTTAATGGGTATATTTCTATACTAGCTACCCTCTTACATCTACAATCTCCTTTATTTTGTTTTCAATCAAAGAAAAACTCAGCCAACATTACCAAGCTCCCTCATCATGTTTTCTCTTGACTTGAAGTGTATCCAGTTGTGTAGCCATGTTTTTGTTGATGTCTTGTTTAAAATTCTTTAGAAAATGTTTTATTTCCATCCTTGAAACTCTAGAGCCTATCTTGTTTAGGCTAGGTGTGGAACCTCTAGCCTTTTTTAGAGAAGCTCTAAAATAATTTTGACAAAACTCTCTTATATTACTCCAATCAGCTTCGGTAATATCTCCTCCTCCCATAAGATCCAAGGAATCCTTGCCATCATCATTAATCCCTCTTAAGAAGATTGACTTGCGAGAATCTTCACTTAGTGCATTATGCTTAGATATTTTGAAGTTAAACAAGAATCTTTCAACATAGTCTTCTAAGCTCTCATCTTCCTTCTGTGACATCCTAAAAATATCATTTGCACATATATGACCGCCTCTACATTAGTCTTTATTTTTTCAAGGAATTTCTCCTTCATTACATCCCAACTAGTTATGGTATCAGCACCTAAACTCATAAACCATCTTAGAGCATATTCCTTCAATGTGGTAGGAAAAAACTTAAGCCTATGAGCATCAATAGTGTAATCATAGCCTCTACTGAAGATTTCAAACTCAAAAAAGAAGGTGTCTAGTCTATAAACATCGGGTAAAATGTGTACTTATATGTGGATTGGGTTTCTCAGAAATGGCCATTGATCATAAGAAAAAGATAACAAAAAAAGCATATGATGATGAAGAAATATCATCAGAAGGATGGGTGGTACTACCCATTCAAGTGGGACCAATTCAGAGGGACACTATCTGTCATGTTGGACATAGACTTGTCTTACAACAGACTCTTGGGTCATCCTTGGACTCATAAGATGCAAGCAGTGCCATCTACATAGCACTAGTGCCTAAAATTTCCTTACAATGGATAGGAAGTATCAGTATCAGTAGACTCTAATCCCTTTTAGTATTGCAACAATCTCAAAATAATTCAAAATTTCCTAGTAGCCCACAACAGGGAAGCTCTCGATACCACGTCATCAAGTAGTCAAGACTGGCTCCAATCCCTATCCATAGATTTTGAAAAATAAATGCAGTTAAACGATAAAGGTATGGGATAATAATCTTTTGAACCATCCTTATGTCTATCAAAGTTGACAATTCACCAAGGTCTCATGGAAAACCATCAACATCTAAGAAAAAATCTTCACAACCCATCAAACTCTTTGATGGTGCATTTATCCAAGAAGGAACATTAGTAGATGAAACAAAGGACAAGCATGTCTTGAACTGGTATACAAGGATGAAGAGGACACAAGAGAAACAATGGTAAGTATCACAATCCCAACATAACAATATGCCAATGGGTTCAAGATCATGCAAAGCATGGGATCTACACAGGAAAAGATCCTATTGGAAAAAGAAAAGAAAGTATTCTAGAACCCATACACCTTCCTACTCAAAGTGCTAAAGACAAATAAGGACTAGGCTTTGGTCAATATATTTCAGTTCATAGGAAACAAACGAATTAACAACAACATCAACAAACATATCAACAACAACATGAACAACAAGAATTAGCACGACGACAACAACAAAATATAGAAATGACACAACAACAAGAAAGAAGAAGAACAAGCAATCTAAAAGATGAAAGGAGAGGAGTATGAACAAAAACAAGAAAAACTTGTCATTAAAAGGGAGGAAGATACTCATAATTTCTATACACAAATCCTCAAACTACAAGCTAGTTTAGGAACATATTCAAATGAATGGGAGTGAGATTCACCTTCACCCTCTGATTAAACTGGGATGATATAGAGATTAATGTGATACAAACATATACACCAACACTCTATGAAGGATAAATCTCAGGGTCTATATCATTTGAATTTGTACCACAACATATCTATGATGCTAGCGAGAATGAGTAGATTCAATATGAGATAGGAAATCTTGAAGAGAGAACAATCATAGACCTATATCTAGTTATTAAAAACCTTGACAATATTTCTATCATGACCCTTGCAAAATCAGACCTTAATCCACCCAACGATTCCTTAACCCTTGTATATCCCAAACTCGTTGACTAGGAACAAACTGAACCTCTCACTATACCCATCTTTCAAGATGATGATGCCATTGTTTGTTACCTTTGTGCAGTAAACCTTGAAACATGCCCCACCAGTAAATCTCATAGTGATGTCTCGAACCAAAGGAGTCCCAATTCTTTTAGTCGCAAAACAAATAAAGCACAAAATAAATCTAATGGTGAAAACCATATAATGATAGTGTTAGATCACAAAAAAAATAAAAAGAAAGGATGTATCTAGTAGTGAAAACCTCTCTGAGGCATTGGCGGATGAGAGACTTGACACTCTTCCTGAGAGTTATCAAGAGAGATCACCAGTAAGGATTGAGCCAACATAATAAATAAATATCGGTACTATAGAAACAACAAAGATATTACATCTGGCGGCATCCTTAACAGATCAAGACAAACCAAGTTTCACAAGGTTTTTTGAAAAAAAAAAATTAACTTTTCTTGGTCATATGCATATATGCTAGGGATAGATCTAGATTTTATCATGCACCATTTATCTATAGCTCTAGGAGCCAAACCTGTCAAATAGAAGCTAAGAAAAATGAATCGGCATGTGACACTATTAGTCAAAGCAGAACTAAAGAAACTATTGGATGTTTCTTTCATCAGACCAATTGACTATGCAGAGTGGATTCTTTGATATATCAATAACAATAGAGTTATCACAGTGAATAACTACGGGATCATTACAATCCACCTTTATATCCTTCAACATTTGCTTCATCCATAGAACATGTATATAGTTAGTAGCAGCAACAACATACTTAGCTTCAGCAGTAGATAACGAAGTACATGACTTCTTTTTGCTGATCCATGAAACAAGTTTCTTTCCAAGAAAGAAAGCTCCACCGGATGTGCTCTTCCGATCTTCAATATCTCCAGCCCAATCTACATCTGTATATACACATAATGTAAAGTCATTATTTTTAGGATACCACAAACCATATTCAGTTATTCTCTGCAAGTACGTGAAAATTGTTTTCACCGCACTCTCATGAGTCAGATATAATAAACCTCCAATCATAGACTTGTACCTTGTAGGATTTACCAGTGTAGATGCATCATTATTTATCAATTTCTCACTAGTAACCATAGGTGTACTTACTAGTTTAGAATTTTCCATACCAATTTTCTTCAACAAATCCCTAGCATACTCAGTTTGAAAGATGAAAATACCTTTATCGGTCTGAGTAATTTGCAAACCTAAGAAAAATTTCATCTCCCCAATTATAGACATCTCAAATTTATTCTTCATATTGTTAGAGAATTCCATACACAACTTATCATCACCTCCAAAAATGATATCATCAACAAAGACTTCAATAATTAATATGTCATCATCAGTGATCTTATAATATAAATTGCTATCAGCATTACCTTTAGTGAAATCAAGCTTCAAAAGATTTTTATCCAGTCTTGCATATCAAGCTCTAGGGGCTTGTTTTAATCCATATAAAGATTTCTTTAACTTGGAAACCATGTTTTTGTCATCTGAAAGTAAAAATCCATCAGGTTGCTCAATATAAACTTCCTCTTCCAGATCTCCATTCGTAAATGCACACTTAACATCCATCTGATAAACCTTGTAGTTCTTATGTGCTGCATAAGCAAGAAATAATCTCACAGCTTTATTCTTAGCTACCAGTGCAAAGGTTTCATCATAATCAATTCCTTCCTTTTGAGAATATCCTTTACAAACCAATCTAGCTTTATTCCTCAACACTTGTCCATCTTCATTCAATTCATTCCTAAAAACCCATTTAGTTCCAATAACATTCTTATTTTTAGGTCGGGTAACTAAAGTCCATGTGTTGTTGTTTTCTATCTAATCTAATTTTTCTTCCATAGATTTCATCCAACATTCATCTTTACGAGCTTCAATTACTGGTGCTAGTTCAAGTTGAGAAATTAAACATGCCTCATTAGTTGCCAACCTTCTTCTTGTCATCACTCCTTTGCTTTTGTCTCCAATGATATGATCTTCTGAATGATTCAACCTTACATACCTAGGAGTTATGATTTTTTGTTTATCTATCCTCATCTTTAGTTACTGTTGAATTTTCTGATACTGCCAGAGTAACTGGTTCAACATTTTGTTCCAGTGTAGCTGCTACTACTTCAATTATGATCATTTTCACTATCGTTTCTCTCTCATAAGTTCTTATTTGGCTTTTGTTCATGCTCATTCACCTTGACATTAATGCTCTCCATTATTCTCTGCAATCTTTTTTTATAACATATATTCTTTACTTTCAGTAGAATAACCAAGAAAGATTCCTCATCACATCTAGGATCAAACTTTCTAATGGAATCATCTCTTTTGATATAGAATTTACTACCAAACATTCTAAATTACTTAACTGTCAGTGTATGACCAAACCATAACTCATAAGGTGTCTTACCAGTATCTCCTTTCTTATGAACTTTGTTGAATGTGCATACCATCATGCTTACAACTTCTCTTTAGTAGATATGAGGCAGATTAGCTTTCGTCGTCATGGCTCTAGTTGCATCCAAGATAGTTATATTCTTCCTTTCAACAACTCCATTTTGCTGATGTGTCCAAGGTGTAGACAAATATCTCCTTATCCCATTCTTCTCACAATAGATGTTAAATTCACCAGATGTGAATTCTCCACCCTGATCTGACCTTAAGCATTTAATCTTTAATCCTGTCTATGTCTCAACTCTAGCTTTAAATATTTTAAAATTTTGAAATGCTTCGGACTTCTCCCTTAGAAAAGTAACCCACATCATTCTTGAATAGTCATAAATGATTAGCATGAAATATTTGTCACCTTGAAAACTTTTGATTCTAGCAAGACGACATAAATTAGTATGAATAAGATCAAGAACATCATTAGATTTATCTGTATACTCTTAAAACAAGTTATCATTTGCTTTCCCATTTGACATTCCTTACATACCGAATTATAGGGCTTTACTCTTTGGCATATCTCTAACTGCCTTAGTAGAACTGATCTTCACAATGCAATCAAAATTCACATGACACAACCGCTTATGCCATAGCCAACTCTCATCAATTTGTGCAATCAACCATGTCTTCTCATCAAAGTTCAAATGAAAGATATTACCTTTAGTTTGTGTACCGGTTTCAATCTCCATTCCAGATCTATTGATAATCTTGCATTTTCCATCCTTGAACTATAACTGAAATCCCTTATCCAGCAACTATCCTACACTCAAAATATTATGCTTTAAACCTTCAACATAATAAACATTATCAGTGTTATGCTTACCATTAAATTATATTGTTCCTCTTCCCTTGATTGTGCATGTTTTGTCATCTCCAAATCTAACTAGATCAACATCAAATTCTTGCATAGATAAGAACTTCCTTTTATCTCCAGTCATATGATGTGAACATCCACTGTCAATTACCCATTCATCCTTGTCTTCAATTTTAGCAATGAGGGCCTTCTCTTCATGTACTAGATCATCTTCCTTGATGGCCAAAAATACTCTTTCCTTTCCATTTTCGGATCCACTAGCTGAATCTTGCGTCGGTTCATCATCGGTCACACCTTCCTCATCCTCATAGTAACATGATTTTTCTTTGTTTCTCTTGTACTTATGCTTGTCCTGATAGTCATGGTTAGGCCTAAAAGATCTTCTAGCTCTTTCTTAAAATATTATAATCCTTTCAGGACATCTAGATGCAAAATGACCTATCTTATTACATGAAAAGCATTTAAAAGGTGATTTTCCTTCATACTTACTTCCTACCGGTCCTTTAGGCATTCTTCTACAAAATAAGGCTTCAAGTTGCTCAAAATCTTCATCTTCTTTCTTCATATCCTCTAGTTCCTTCACAAATAAAGCTTTCCAATCACTCTTGTTGGTAGATGATGTACATGCATGAAAAGTAGGTTCAAATTTTACAGCTTCCGAAGGTTTGAATTCCTCAAGCTCAAAAGTAGATAACTTCCCAACCAAGGTATCCCTATTAACAAAGGTGTTTTCCATAGTTCTCAACTCATTAATTGCAGTAGCCTTCATCTTAGAAGCCAGTGCAAAAGCTCTCAATACTTTAGAAACTATTTCATCTTTCCTCAAAGATCCACCAAAATATTAAATTCCTAAAACAATCTCATTAACTCTCTCCATAAAAGCAATAATCATTTCATCTTCTTCCATCTTCAGGTTCTCATACCTCACCCGGTAACCATAAAGTTTAGCAATTTTAATAGTAGGGTCACCTTGATTCTGAGTCTCCAATTTGTCTCGTATAGCCTTTGCAGTTGATTTGTCAGTTAGTCCCATTATTTGTTGATCAAATTGTGCACACAAAAGGGCTTCTCTAGCTCTACAATCATTTCTAGTGTCCTTATCTAAGGCTGCTGGAGGAGGATTGCCATATGTTGGATTATGAGGTGTATAGCCATTCTCAGTCATCTCCCAAATCTCCTTGCCAAGACATCTCAGATGAGTCTCCGTCTGAATCTCCCATACCTTATAATTTGTTCCATTAAGCCTAAGAATTTCTCTCCAGAAAATAGTAGTAGATGAACTTGATGAACTTGAACTGCTATATGCCATAGGATCCTCCTCAAGCAGTTAAGCTTCTACAAAGAGGACCAAGCTCTGACACCAATTGTTAGACAACTCAAATAAATAGAGAACAACTAAGAGGGGGGGTGAATCAATTGTCACCAGATTATAGAACTTTAAGCATTTAAAACCTTATTACCGGAACACATAAACTTAATACCGAAATGCATAAAAAAAATATCAGAATAACTGATATAGAAATTAAACATAAACATAAATCACATAACAGTTACCATCCATCCAGAACACATGACACCAAGATTTGTACCTGGAAAACCCAGTAAAGAGAAAAACCATGGTGGGAAGCCTACCCACAGTTAGATAATACTTTTGTAGTAAGTATGTGATTACAATATGGTGGGCTTGGACATGTAGGAAGGCCAACAACCTAGACCACACTTCTCGTCACAAAAAGGAGTCTCATTGACTACAAAATAAATCCAGACAACAATCTAGAATGAAGATTGAACTGCAAAGATAACACTCCTATGCCTGAGTACAATTCTGGTTAAGCTTAGTATCGGAGGCCTAAAACCTCTTACACAAACCCAATTTGATCACCTATGATTGAATAAACTTTCTGCATATGATTACAACATTTTCCGCACACAGATAATCTCATAACCTTAATCCTATATGCCCATTACCATTACCATGATCTACAAAGAGATCTTACATCATATTTATACCAATCTGGGACCTAAACAATTTGGTCGACCACCTAAAAGATAATACAAGAAGTTCATAACATAAACCCACAATCCAATGATAAACCTAGTCGGCTTAGGCTGAAAACAATTTAAACCAATCATTAAATCTCGTTGGTAATGCATCAAGAACATCCTCCAACATGTTACATAAACTGGTTCATAACTTAGATAACATTGGACCCAAAATAGGTCACCATAAACAAAATCCAACACCACCAATGAATTGAAACATGAACAAGATAACCAATAGCATCCCAAAATCCATCTAGAAGCTGCACCAACACCACTTATCATGTTCATCAAAAGATCTTCAACAAAGCTCTACCGGTAAAACTCTTACTGGTGACCAAAAGGCTTACTAGAACAAATGATATCTCTTGCATCATCAAATCCTAAACCAACTGATCGTGATACACAATGAATAGTATGAATGATACATCCAAACCAATTTCACAAACTAAAGCATACCAGACCAATATCATAATCCAACCACTCTACCGGAACCAACCAAAAACTGGTAAACAACCAAAACAGTCGATGCTTCCATTAATGACAAAAAATCAATGCAACACATAATCAATTCCTCAAAATTGCCAAAAAATGTAATATGGTAAAAAATGATGAGGGGAGATCAAGTGGAAATCTTTACTCCACTCAAAAGAGGGATGAAAGTTTGACAAAGGATTTCCTTCAATTTTCACACACATTACATTTAAAAGAGGGGTTGAATTTACTAGATCCAATCCCAATGGTAAGGGATTGAATACTAAGTGAATTGTAATAAATTTGGACTATATTAGGAAAGTAAATTAAGCCTCTTTTATAATAGACTAGGTGAATTAAGAAAATTGAGAATAAGTGTAGAAGTGACAAAGAAACAATTATATCTTGAGATAGAGATGCATGATGAAGCTATGCACCTAGAATTAGTAGTAGAATGTTGAGATGAAGCTTCCCTGTAAATCTAAGAAAAATTTGCAAGGACCATGTTGAATTTGCACACAGTCCTCCAAAAAATTCATGCACCAAAAAGGGTTTTTCCATCTCTGAAAATGAAGTGTAAACTTGCAATTACAGTCACACACCTACAACCTACAAACAAGAAAGAGAGGGAAATATTGTTGGGATTGGGGATTTGCCTTCAGGTCAAACCCCATTTTGGAATTAACCAAGTGGTTGAAAAATGCTTGCAAGTACATGAAAGGAAATGCCTGAAGTAAAATTCACCTCAAAAAGGGGATGTAATTGAAATGTTGATACCTTTGCTTGAAAGGATATGTGAAATGGGATGTCTTGAATGTTGATAAAAATATCCTCTGCAATGGTTGAATCCATGACTTGAATGCAATACCTAGTGTTGAAATGAGACTTGAAATGCTCAATGCTTGAATGAATGCTTGGATGTTTGAATGCTTGCACTTGATTTCTCTTTATGATCAACTTCACTTATCATTGATTTATCTCATCAACTTATGATCCACTTATAAAAATAGGAGGGGAAGTGCTCCTTATATACTTGCCAATTAGGGGTGTTTGGATAATTTCCCACTTTTGGCTGACATAGGGAAACTTTTTCCCACTCAACTATTGACAAACCTAATGCAAGAAAGGATCCAAGGGGGGCCCAAAATAGGGCTAGGACAAGGGCGCCAAGCTCTTGTCTTAGGAGGACAAAGGCACCATTCCCCTATCCTAGTGGGGATAGGGGTGCCACACCCCTGTCCTTCCATAATTTAGGACAGGCAACATCAAGAGGCAATGCAACATGATGGAAAATGCAAGTTGCTAATGTCTTAAGCATGTTTTGAGTCTTCAATTAGGCTTAAGGATTATTTTGCTAATGCAAAGACCCAAATACGCTAGAAAAATTGGAAGCGTCACAATTTTATGATGCTACAATATTGAAGTAGTAAGATCCTAAAGTCCTTTAGGGGATTGGTGAATCTTTCCTCTTTGATGACTTGATAAAATTTTCTAATGCGAGCCTTTGTACTTTATCGAGACAATTCTTAATCTAATACTTCCGCTAAAGTGGAGGCAAAATGTAGCATCCTAAATTGTACTCCCTTATAATTTCATCCCCATTTGGACCGTCACCTTGGCATTCATGTCTCAAGGTATAATCAAAGCCTTGATTTTGCTCATACGATGCAAATATCTCAAAAAATTTAGAATGCACATTTTTTTCCCCTCTTTTCTTTGTCCCTAATTGGTCAGGACCAGAGCATTGGTACCTTGGTCCTTAAGGACTAGAGCGTCTAGTGATTTGGTCCTCCCAATTTGGGCCCATTTTTGGGCCCCTCAACGGTAACATCATTTTTTTGGTATTTGCATGAATATTGCATTAATGAAATGTTATGTTATCATTGAAGTCAATTAACTGATAATAATGTTGTTTTCTAACAAGTAGGAAGAGATAGTGAAGGGAACTTTAATAGGTAGGTGAATTTGTTGAGGAAACTGATATTTCTATGAAATGGAGAGATGAACCAGTAAACCCTACCTGTTGATATGATAAACCCTAACCGATGAATTTTGGTGAATTAGTTGTATTAGTTTATGAATAAATGATGAGCGGTAGTGATTATGCCATGTATGCATGTTGTATAAGAAGAGTTTCAAATGGTTTTTGTTGCATAGAGATAATGGTTTTTGTCTTGGGAATGATCAAGCTCATTGCCTGTAACAGAAACCGTGTGATGAGTTACAGTGTTCCATGAAGGGGTGATCAAGGAGCAGTCGAGGTTGTTATGTAATCCAACTATCATATTTGAACCAATTTATTTGTAATCTCTATGAGAAAATTAGGTTTTTGATGTGTTACTGACCCATTGATTTGTTTATAAGATCGACGAGTTGTTTTGTTGAAGTGTTGGCAATTTGTAGTTGAGAGTAAGAGAGTGTGGTTGCTGAACCAGATGATGTATCTATAGTTTGTGTAAAGGAAGATGGGAGCTTGAAAAGGATCTAAACAAGCAAGTATAGTGATATTCAAACATATCAACAAACCCCTATTATTTTCTAATAATTACATTAGTCAAATCCATTAATCGGTTAAGCTATAACAAGCTTAGTGTTATTCAAATCCTTTAACCAGCTGGTCCATTAGCTTGGATTCCAAATCCTCTACCGAGGTTACTCCTAATAGGGTATTGCTTCTAATAGGGCATTGTAGTCAATCCCTTTACCGGGTGGTCCCTAAGAGGATTTGTTCTTAATAGGGCTTATTGTAAAGCTTTAATAGGCTTGGCTCCTAACAAGGTGAACTTCAGAAGAGTTCAGAATACTTGTGGGTATTCATCCCCACCATGGTTTTTCCCATTTGGGTTTCCACGTTAAAAATATTGTGTCAAGTGGTGAATGTTTTTGTTGTTATGTTTATTATCGTTGAATTGCTTAACTGTCAAATCCACTTTGATATGTTATGTTAACCGACAACAATCTGAAATATGTTTTCACTACTGTTAGTAAAGTATTTGAATGATTCAGTTAAATGGTTTGAGAGTTTCAAAGATATTTTACTATTAGTCTGTTATAACAGTCAATCGCTTTAACTTGTCAGTGTTATTGCATTTGCAGTTCGGTGTTTAAACTAGTTAGTTTAAAGTTTTCTTTGAGAGGTTGATTTTGAGATTAGTGAAAGTCTATATAGTTTTATATCTACTGATTCACCCACCCTCACTCTTAGTAGTTGACCGGATCCTTATTCTTTCATCATACCATCATAGTTAAGCACGAATCCTAATTTTGTGTTGGTTCGTATTGGAAAATTAATTGGTTTTTCGAAAAGCATGTATAAAAAGAGGTCTACCCCTCTCATTTTGAGAACCACATAAGAGACTCATGCAATCAATTCAAGCAATCAATTATTTTTAATTCAAGTGATGAAGCAATTAGTCTTATTTCAAGCATTGGATTTAACATTCATGTTCCATGTTTATGAAAACTTCATGAAACCCTAATTCCTTGTGGAGACAAAAAAAATCCATTTAAAAGATACAACATTAGTTTTTCAAACATTATTTAGCATTTATGTCAAAAGGAATTCACTTTCTATTACTGCTATTAAATTCCATTTTATTTTTATTTCATGATTAATTCTAAAACTAGGGTTTGACCTAAGACAAACCCATATTCCAAACCTATTTCTCTTCTCTATTGTGTGCAAGATCATGTACAAATCTATGATCTTCATCATTGAGTTTATAGATGAATAGTTTCCCCTTTGGACAAGGAAAAGTGTGGAGGACCAGAGCGGCAGGCATTCTAGTCTTGGCATTTTAGGAGCTCCTTCAGGGAATGGATCTGAACACTCATATTATTTGGATCTAGGTACATGGCTCAATTTGATGATTGTAGCTCATTGTTCATGTGTTTTCACTTCAATTCCAACACACTTACCCTAATTTCAGCATTTTCACAATTCAACTTAAAAGAGGACAACCACCCCAAGGTGAACCTAATAAAATTCTTAGCCCTATCCTTCTTGGTTTTGAAGCTAGATCTATTAAGTTCACCCCTCTTTTAATGTAATGGTCCCCAAGTTTAAAACTTGTGATTTTTACATCTAATGGTGGAAACCATAATATTTTTCAGCATTATAGTAGGCAGTTTGTAGAAGAGATGCAAAAGGAATTTGAGATATCTATGATATGTGAGTTGCCATTTTTTCTTGGTCTATAAGTTACTCAATTAAAAAAAACATTTTTATTTCTAAGAGAAGGTATATGAAGGTGATGTTGAAGAGGTTTAGGATGGATAATTCTTTAAAATAATTTTGACCCCCATGGGTACTAGATGTAAGTTAAGCAAGGATGATGAATATCCAAAGGTTAATTAGAAAACTATAGATCTATGATTGAAGGATTATTGTATTTAATTTCTTCAAGATCAGATATTATGTAGGTTGTTTGTTTGGTGGCTAGATATTGGGCTAGTCATGAGAAATCTTATAATCAAGTATTATAGACGATATTCAGATATTTGAAAGGGACTTTGGATTATGGGTTATGGTATAAGAAGAATGATGATTTCATACTAAAAGAATATATAGATAGTGACTCAGATAAATGTGCAGATGACAAATAAAGTACAAGTGTGGACCATTTTTCTTGGGAGATATATTGATCTCTTGATTGGGTAAGAAACAAGATTCAATATCATTATATAATATAGAGGCAAACACATTATAATAACATCTTGTTGTACTCAAGTCATGTGGATGAAACAAACTCTCAAAGATATCAAGGTAGTGTATGATGACACAATTCCTATTTTGAGTGATAATACAAGTGGGGCTTAACATTTAAAAGAATCTAGTAATGCATTCAAGGACTCAACATATTGAAATATAGCATCAATTCTCAAGAGAGAAGGTTTCAAATAAGTAAATCATATTGGAATATGTTCCTATTAAAGAATAAATTATAGATATATTTACTAAGGCATTATAAAAGGATGCAGGTTTGAGTATCTCTCAAAAAGGTTGGGGGTAATTGCCCCTCACTTTTTAAACTATATGCATCTAGGTGGTGCATATATACAAGAGGAGTTCTGGAGTTCATCTGTTGCTCCTGGATTGATGTGGTGGATATGCTCAAGGGGAGCAGTGAGTACTATAGTTATCAAACCTAATCAACAAGTAAGAGAGAGTGCTTTGCAAAGTGCCCTTTTCCATTTATGTCAAAGGGTGAGATAGATATAGATGGGAGAAATAGTGAGAGAGAGATCAGTTGTATGCACTCTTTGTTGGTGGTGGTGTTTCAATCAATAACAAAGAAGGAGAATTTTAGAAACTTGAGTTGTTGTCATTGATATCAAACTATCTTGTATTGTATTGATGTCACTATGTATTATAGATGATTAGGAAAGGATTGTTTCCTATTATTTTTGAATTGTTTGGTGAATATATTGAGGTGTTTTTGAAGGATAGTGTAGTGGAAGTTTCAATATGAAGGAAAGAGTTTTTAATGTCTAAGTGGAAGGACATGTTTCATTCCTTCCATAATTGAAGATTATGTGTTGCAGATTTGGATATAATATTTATGTTTTATGCATATTATACTATCAAGCTAGGAGGTCCCCTATTGCTTAGATGGTAGAGTGATTGGTGTTCTTTCTAATAGTGAGCTAGTCTATCAAAATTGGTCAAAAAAATGCTAGGTGGCTTCTGCATATGTGGATTAAAGTGCTATGGTTTTAAGGGAATGTTTATGTGATTAATTTGTGGAGTGTTTTAGTCCAATTTTTAGTTGATGAATTGATTAGCAAGTGGAGTTACTATGTTATGAGATCTGCACTATCAAGTGGCTTAGTTTTTGGTTGATTGTAGTCGTGTACCCTACTTCAATCATATTATTTTCATCCAAATTTTCTTTGGAGGATGAGTTATTATATTTATGGGTCTCACCATGGTGTGTATAGATCCACATTATGTAATTTTTATTGGAGGTTTGTTTCGGGCTGACTAGTTAAAATGCTTTAATATTTATCTACACATTATGTATTAACATGTATGGTCTAGTGGAATAGTTTGGAAATGAATTTTTGTGATGTTTTTGGGTCCTCTCTATCTCCTACAGTGAACTGGAATGAATGTTTTAGGTTTTGGTGGCTAAATCTATGTAATATTGTTTATTATGTCTATGGCCAACCTAGTTAAGGGTTTTAATGATTAATCTTGTATATAAATAAGTGCATATATATATGAGTGATGATATGGGATGTGTGTGAATTGACAAGAAGTGGATGTGAATTATTTGCAAGAATATTTGATGTTGGAGATGTGCAAAAGTCAACTATGGAGAGCTTTAATGGTGATATCTTCAATTTGATAGTGTTATGAGATACTATTTGAAGTTAGATGTGTTTGCCCTGATATTGGTCACTTGACACAGTGGTTCAAGGAAAATTCAATGATCAATAGATCTTGTTCTTTTTAATTCCATAATTACTTTCTCTATCAAAAGGTAATGAGTCTCTTGGTAACTTTTTGTATCTTCCCTTAAGGAAGTGTGTTTTAGTTTTGCAAGTCATTTGTATATTGCCCT
Organism: Cryptomeria japonica; assembly: GCF_030272615.1. Lineage (NCBI taxonomy): Eukaryota > Viridiplantae > Streptophyta > Pinopsida > Cupressales > Cupressaceae > Cryptomeria > Cryptomeria japonica. The sequence continues at coordinate 169,001,865 of NC_081414.1, forward strand.
AAGGTTGTGAACCATAGTTTTTCAAGTTCTCTTCGTAGTAGTGGGTTTCAAAAGAAAAATTATAATAAATTATACTCATATAATGAGTGTGATTTTCATTGTGGCTTTTCCCTACTTGGGTTTTCCACATAAATATGGTTTTCATTTGTTTGTTGTGCATGGTGCTTTCATGATTTATTACTATTTTTGATAGAGATAAACACGTTTTATAGGGACTTGAAACCCAAAGTTTTACAGACCTAGGCTAGCAGCCAAACAAACATTAAACATAAGCGAAATAGGGGACAAACCCACACAGAACCAAAGCCAAAAACAACACAAAAAGTCCCCCAAAATAGGAAAAAGCAATAAATTCAGAGAGTGCACTAGTTCAGTATTCTTTTGACTAATCTTCTTGTTGATTTGCTCCATATCCTCCATGATGAATCTGGAGGTACGCTAGTCCTAGCTCTGGCTCCTGGTCCTACAAGGATCCAAGATAGTCTTCCCTCTAGCAGCACTCTCGCCACCCTCCAAAGCATTCTTTTTCTATTTTTCCCCCTAGGGAGGATCACTGGCTATGGGTCTGGTTCTATAGTTTGCAGTCATGGCATTGATTTTTTTGAAACCCTCATTGCTGTTACTCATCGCCTTCATGCTAATTTCCACCAGATTATTCAGGTTGTCTTTGATGTCATCCACATACTCTTCCAGCTTATCAATTATGCACTCGTGGTTGATCTTCATAGTTTCGACATCATGAGACAAAGTTTTGAATCATGCTCATGTGCTTCTTAGTTTTACTAGGCCCAAGGGAATCCATGAAAGTGTCAATAATGTCCTTAATCCCATATTTCAATGTTCCAATTTCCTTACCAACCCACTTCTAGCAGCTCTCTTAGCCCCTAGTGACCTCCAAAATCAAGTCTTCTAGCACCTTCTCCCCCTTTTGACCACCTTCATTATCTTTATTCATGGTCCCTTGTTCCTCATTATCGATATTGATGGGGGTGTCTAACGTAATCTCGTGGTCCATGTCTTTGCACCCACTTGACTTGGTCAATTTTGTTTTCTTCCTAATGGGTAGCTCTAGGTCTTGCATTTTCTTTCTACAGGACTTAAACTTTCTTTCCGCCTACCTTGGAGGATTTATTTTCCTAATGTTGTTAGCTCCAAGGGCCACCATAGGCTCCCCTTCTTTCTTCGGTCTATACTCAGGGTCCTTTGAATCCTTGATATCACGCCAATCAGGATTTATTATTGTTGTGATTATATATTCGATATTTAAATTTTGAAGATAAAAAATAAATTATTTCTGAGGTTTGGACTGATACACCCCCTCTCTCAGTGTTGTGGTGTGTTCAACAACCCTATCTTGAGAAAAAAAGGATTTATTGAAGGATAATAAGAAAATTGATTCAAAACCTCTCTTTTACATCTTTCAAGGATTACATGAGAGTAGTTTACCCAAGATTATAACAACAAAGAAATAAAAACACACATAGGATACATTTGAAAATGTATTAAGGAATGACTAAGGTTAGGATAGCCAAATTTCAAATGCCATGAAGTAATTTTAAGACTATATATGAAAAAATAAGATGCAATAGACTCAAAGTTTAATCAAGTTGCTAGACTATGAAGTGAAATCAAATCACAAGATAAAATACTAGAGGATAGGAGAGTGGTTGAAAATATTTTTAAAAAAATTCCTACAAGGTTTGAATCGATTGTGGTGGCTATTAAATAAATATAATCTCTCACAATTTTCAGTTGATGTGCTACATGCATCTCTCATTTATCATGTGCGTAGACCAAGATGATCATCAAATTCATGTTTGGATCATGCCTTTATGGCACAAGTCTCAATCAAACATGGTAGATGTAGGGAAAGATCAATTTTTAGAGGTAGATGAAGAAATTTATATAGATGTGGAAAAAAAATCACATCAAACTCATGTGGAAAATCAAGTGGAAGAGGTAGTCATCAAATATCAACTCAAAATCAATCTCAAGGCCAAATGTATGATAATTCTTAAATTCAATGTCATTATTGCAAGAAATATAGGCAATAATTTAATGAACATAGAAATAACTATTACAATTCTAGGAAACAAAGTACAAATTTTAGGAAAGAAAACCAGAACTACAGATTCAAGTTCGAAGAGAGAAATAGAAAGAGCTAATAGCATTAAGTATGATTATCATTAAAAAAACCTTTGTTAACTATTATCAGATATTTCTACATTCATATGCCTTGTTTTTCTTCTCATCATGGAAAAAATACAAAAAATGAGAATTATTTGGTCAACAATAATTTAAAAAATTAAAATTTTGCTACTTAACAATAATTAGAAACTAAAAATTACTACCTAGCAATTAATAAAAAATGTAAGAATAATTAATATTTTGTTTAGCAGTGGTAACAAGCATCAATACAAAACACATAAGCCTAAATGTATAGAGAATTTTTTACAAAGCCACAACATTATTTTATTTTTCAAACTTCTCAATTATGACACAATAAATGGAAGCCACAACATATAGAAATGATTTTATCTTCCATTCTAGTTATTTTAAAAGGACTATATAAAAAATGTGGTTTCTTAAAATACTATTTTGGTGATATGTCTACACAATTTTTTTATTTTTTATTTTTAATTCTTCATTGCTCTACCTATAGGCATGTGGCAACATCTAAAATAGAGTAATTGGTACTTTCAAATCAAATAACAGGGTATTACAACTATTTATCCTTAGAAAAAAGGAATAAAATGCTAATAATACATTAAATGTTATAAGTGTAATAGATATATCCATCAATGCATAACAAAACCATGTCTTGGATCTGTCAGATGATTAAGGGTCGCTTGCTTCTTCGTTAGTTACAACTCTCTTACTTTTGGGCATAATTGATTCTAATTTTCCTTACATTTTTGTTATGTCCATTGCTCTTTAATTTGATATAGATGTACATTATGGTAAGACTTCCAAGGGGGTATCTCCCCTTCTTTCCATTTGGTTCCAAATTTAAAAAATGACCCAACTTGGATTGTTATGTATAGGAGGAAGAGGGGTCCTCTTAAGTTTGTTTCTTGTTCATTCTCAAAGTATTTGATTGTGAATGATTCTAGTTCTAGCTTTGGTTAAGCTTATTCTATTATGCCTTGGTAATTTGTTGTCCTAACTCTATTAGGCTCTTACTTAGTTGTCATTTTGGAGCTCTTTGTAAGTATTCCAGTTCCTTTGAAAACCCTACTTACTAATAAAAAATAAAATTATTGTTATGAGCACAAGCCCATGGATAAACCTTACATCATTGTTAATAAATTAATTGCACAAGGATGTATCAAACCTATCATGGACAATATGTTTACATTGATGTATGGTTTTTTAGATGTTTGCATAGAATACCCAGTGATGTTTATGGGAGATATGGTCTAATTATTTTTGTAGCAATTTAATAGCTTCTGATGCTTATAAAATGATGGATGATAAAATCAAAATCTCTAGTACATATGAGTCAATAACTGAAGTTATAGGTTTCAGATGATAGCATGAGTTGTGAAAAGTTGTATTAAATTCTAATGTTTATTAAATCATTAGTATAATTTCCCTTTGTTGCCTCCGAAATTACTTTCCTCTCGAAATCAACTGTCCTTGATGATGACAACCATATTGGCGAATCCCTTGTCTTTCACATGCTTGTATAGAATTTAGTGAGGATAATTGATGAGCTATATTTGCAAAGATTTGTCAAATCTCCAAATGGGATGAGTTAGTAATGTACTTTCTTCCAAAGAGGCATTTGAGAATTAATCTAAGCTTTGGACTTTAGATATGTTAATTGAGTTTTTCCTTCAAGTTCTAGCTATATATATGCTTTGTCATTCGATACATATATGTTATTTTAATTTAATTCTATCTTGAAACATAACCTTGTAATTGTTTAGATCATCTAAATTTAATTCAATGCTAACATGAATCTTCTTTCTATATCTAACATTAATCCCAACCTCAACCTTATTGTAATTGTATCAAAACACTCTTTTAATTCAAAACCTAATGCTAATTGTAACCCTTATCATATCCTTTACCCTTACACAAAGCCAAAGTCCAGCCCTAACCATAATCTTAACCTTAATTTTACGAAATTATATTATTAGATATATATATATATATATATATATTATTTTTTATTTTTATTTATTTATTTATTTATTTTTGTTTTAAAGTAATATTGGGTCAAAGTGCTATGATTTTTAGTCTAGCTCTATCTCACACGACCATCCTCCTTCTCCTTAACATTAATGCCTCGCCTAGCCATCCCTTTTTCCTCATTTTTCCTCCATTACCAACATTTCCTCCAACACAATCTCCTCACGAACATCGTTTAAGCCAAGAGAGATGTGAACCTTGATTGCACTATTAATAATCTAACCATTTAACTATCACACTATACGATGAATCTCTATATTATTAGAATGTTAAAAGAATTAATATTTTAAATTAATTAATAATATATTATTTATAAAATAAAAAAATAATAACACTAATTAATAATATACATATAAAATTATTATTGATAATGAAGGTCGGCTCTTGAAAAGTAATACTCAATAATAAAAAGTTAGGTATAAATGTACATAGAATATTAGTATCCTTTCCAAAAACAAGTACATGTTATCTTAAAGAGGAGGAGAAAAAAAACGGTGGATAGTGCAGTCATGCGGACGATTACAGATAATTTCAGAGACGCGGACTTGGAATGCGGACGATCATATAATCACAGATTTGCGGACCTGCATGCCCACATAGATGAGGACATGAAATGTGGACTTCAAATCGGGAAATCCAGCCGTCTCTGGCGCAATATGATTTGTATGTCCTGCACAAATCTTCCATTTTCAGAATTACAAAAGGTCTACCAAGATAGATATGGTGCAAGTACTCAACGAGGAGATAATAATGAAAATAAATCTCCTGAGGAATGGGATACAATTGACGAAGATAATAATAATAATCCCGATCTGGATCATGACGCAACGGAGGAGATTTTGCGAAGACTTCCCATGCCCTCATTGCTGAGAGCCAAAAGCATTTGTAAAGCTTGGAATACGGCAATATCGGCCACCAATTTCAATGTGAATAACGAGGGAGGCAATTTTCTGACCCAGCAGACCTACCAAGGAATCGCCTTCTTCTGTGCATCTCTGAACAGGTGGTTTCAAATCCGTTTACTGTGGAATAAAATTACATGGAACCGGGACAAGGGCTGCGCGTTTCATCTGTGTGCTGCAGCGGCAGGGCTTTTTCTCTTTCATCATTTGTCTGGTGAGTCTGTCATATATAACGTTTTAACTAAACAGCGCAGATTCTTACCTCGTGCTGAGAAATGGACGCACCGATGGACCGCGGAACTGATGGTCGAAGCCAATCACTTTCAAATTTTTACTTTCAACTTCTACGATATAGCTTTACTCTATGATTCCACTACAGATAAGTGGAAGGATATATCTATCAGGAACCATTTTTTGGCTGGTCAGAAAAGCACACATTCATGGAGGAGCACACTACACAATGGTATGGCCTACTTTACGAGTAACTTTGGCTGTCACTTGGGTTGTTATGACTTTGCCCGCAGAGAATTTCAGTTTAAGGAGATCGAAGGAGGGTTGCCTCCAAAGATTGACAATCTTGATTTTAGTAACAATTGGGAACCGTCCCTGCCTTCCTTAGTGTCGTGCAATGGGAAGCTGCTTTTGGTGGGGAGGTTGGCGAAGGAGGCCGGAGAAGAAGGGTCCATATGGGGTGGTATCCCTTTCATCAAGCACTCTTTGGTGGGGATATGGGTGTTGGAGAATAATGAGAGTTGGTCTCTTCTTTCTGTTACTCCCCAAGATGTGTTACAAGACACGATCATGTCATCCCATGGAACAGATTTTATGGTTGCTGCTTCATCAGATAAAATTTGGCTTACGATTAAAGGCAGCAAGAATGTGTTGACCCTTGACTTGATGTCTATGGAATGGAGTGTGTTAGCAGGCTATACAGGTGAAGATCTGGTTGATACTGTTCCAAGGAAGGCGTTCTTTGTACCCTTTAATATTTCTCCGTCTTTAATTTTGTCTGCAAATCTACCAAAGGGATGGACGCACCGAGTAAATAGGATATAGTTGTGAAACTAAACAAATGGTTACTGGTTGGGAAGTGATCTATTAGAGAGTTTATCCATACATTTTATAAATAAGTAAAACAAGTTTTTGTTCTTTCAATTCATATATATATAAAAATAAATAAATAGTGTGTATACAACCATTCTAATTTCATTCTTTCAATGTAGAATTATATATTTTTCTTATTTTATTGATATGGAACATTGAAACCAATGTTTATGTTGTCCTTTTTGATCCTTACCTGATATAATTATGAAAGAATATAAATGATATTCTTATAGATTAGGAGCAATGTTGATCTTTAGATACTAGCCTTGGTATACTTATGTAGGCAGGATACTAGGGGGTTTGGAGCATGATTTAGTAGCTTGGTTAGTTTAGCTATTAGATTAAGCCTATGAAAATGAGACCGATTTATATCATACTAGCGGTTGGACCTCAGAAACGTCCAATTTGTATTGCCGATAGCAATTTCTCAGACGAAGATGAAGAACATGATGCCTAAAAATGCATGTATTTAAGACAAGATACTTAGATCACTTGCAAGTGGGCTGCAAATGTCAAAGAATCTGAAAATAAATAATCTTTTTTTAGACTGAATTAATATGGTTGTTGGCTAGAAGTAATGATTGATTCTGACAGCAAGACTTCTAGAATAATGACAAGTTCAAATTTAGTGTTCCTGAATCTCTAAATTTCGAAGTACTCATCAACAAACTTGACTTTTCCCTCACTAGTATCTCCCAAATTTTTGGCACATTTCTTCATACAGCTTGTGTAGTGTGAGATGTTTATGTTTGCAATATCTGGGAGCAATTTGGTATATTTTTGTTTGAAGGATTTCAAGAAAGAAGGGTAAAGACTAAGCAAATAGTATAAAATGAGATTTAATAGAGCACTTTGTCCTCTTATGGGGAGGTGGGGTACCTAAAGGTCCTCAATTTCACTACTAATGAAACGATTCAGTATGGATCACCCCTTAATCTATCTATTGACACATTATATGCACAAATAATTCCTATGATATGAAAACTTGGAGGTTTCCAAATTTCAAAGGATAATCGAGGCATCGTTTTCTACACACTATTGACTGTATGTGGATACCACTATCATTGCTCTGCGATGAATGCCTGTATCTCTGTTCGGTAATGACTGCAAATTTGCCTTTGTTGACACAGATCTTGACTGTGTTGTCATTGAAGGAAAAATAATATACACAAATACAGTCAAAATTGGGAGAGCTTATCTCTAATAGTTTGTTCTGTAATCTCCGGAGATGTTACTTTCTCAAGTATTTCATCATAGTCATCACCATATCTTGGTCTTTTTGGAGATCACACTTGTACAATTTCCTTTAGCACCTCATATATTGCTCATGATGCATCGGGTATATACCTAGAACATCCAGCAAAATAATTATTAATTCTAACAACTGCCAAAAGGCAATAACTGATAAAGTGAGATGCCATTTTCAAACACATACTGATGCTCCAGATTTCCTATTGGTGGGAACCTAGGTATGTTAAACTATTGCCAAATAAATAAACTTAAATCAAACAACTGGCATGTCAACATAGTAGTTGATGTATTCAAAAGCCATTGATAGTGCCTGGAAAGGAAGGACCATTCCTTTCTTTTGAGGTACCGAGGCTTGGAGTTCAGAGAGTTGTCTATCATGGGTAGAATGGAATTCAGAATTCGATCTCTCTCCTCTCTCTAGTGAGTATGCATGGCCTGACAAAAATATTACAATTTGTGAATGAAAAATGCTACCTTTTTCAGATGGTTTTGGAACTGTTCAATTGATATGGCTAATGAGGTTTTCATTTGAGCATGTTAGAAACTTTTCTCTATAGCATATTTTTTCATTTAATTGTTTTGTTTTTCTTTTTGAGAAATAAAATACTTTCAAGTACAGTTCAAAACACTTTCTAAGACACTTTCTAAGCTCTGACAATACTTTTTTTCGTTTTAGTGTTCTCTTACTCAAGATACAGAGAAAATTTATATTTACATTCAACACGATAACTATTTTCCATTGCAATATTTACAATAGATAGTAAACAGTACCATATCAGATTGAAACATGTTTTAGTCCCTATCTAAGACAAGGCATTTTATCTTTTATGGTAGATTCACACATTCACATGCACTAAATGTATCTCAAGAAATCTCGAGTTATCACTGCTTAGCTTTCTAAACTTTATATGTGTTTCTGTACTTGGCTCAGATCATTCAGCTTTGAGTAGATATGGACATCCACAAGCAGCAAAAGGATTTCAAAAAATGTCTTGGTTTATCACTGGTTAACTTTCTAATCTTTATATATGTTTCTGTCCTTGGCTAAAACAAAGAAATTCAGCTTTGAGGAGTAGATTCGGACATTAACAAGCAGTATAAGTCTTTTAGGAGTAGTTTCGGACATACCTCTGGAATGTTTTCCAGATGCATCGACAGACATAAGTTTTCCCCCATGGCTACTTTCTCCAGTTCTGTTTGCATGTTTCTTTTCTATTACATCTTCTGATAGTACACCCTGCGATTTTCCAAAAGCTGTAAATGGAAAGGGTTCAAACTTCTATTAGATCTCCCATCTCACCGTAAAAATAAAGAATAAGTGAGAAAACAGTAATGCATTTAATCTGTTAATAACATCATCGACTTACGATTGAGGACAGTTAAAGCCAAGGTAAATAGAATATTGAAAATTACACAGAATCCAATCAGTGATCTTATACCAATCCAATAAAATCTAGCTTCAGCAAATAAACCACGAGCTTCTATTATGGCATGCCCCAATGTCTCGTTTGAGGTAGTACTACTGGGCTGCATATAAGTGAAATATTTGGATGAAATAATGTACACAATATGAGTAGTACTACTTGACTGCATGTAAGTGAAATATTTTAATGAAATTAAATTTGTTGCCAATGCTTGCTAGCCTTTAATGATTAATCCAGAGATTCCCTCACTTACTTTATTCCATCTGGGAGCAAAAACTTCATTTACAGCAAGGGCATTTTGGCTGTAAGATAGTGGGGAGCAACAATATGCCCAAATCCACCAGCTGGGTACATCCTCTGTTGAAGAAACACGATAAAATCAAGCATTTCTATCATAGTTAACAAGTTCAAGATTGCTACAAGTTATTTTCTTCAATTTAAATAACCGCATGTGTTTAACTCTGTAAAGTGTATACTATACCTCGAGAAATCACAAATCCTCCAAGAACAAACACAACAACTAAAGCAAATGAGAGCCAAATGTTTGTGAGATGATCATATTCCGACCCAGTGATGCCACGAGTTTGAAGAGCCCCAATGCCATTTGATGGAGCGCAAAAAAGACAAGTATTTGCCTAAAAAATCTGCAAACAAAAGAAGGGATCTCTAAGAACAACCTCTGGCAATTTGAATGTCACTGTGACTGTTATTATAGTTTTGATGTAAGTTCTCATTTTTATATCCCATATTCTCTGTTTTCTTTCATATGCCAATAAGCTAGACAAAAAAGCATAGCAGAGATAACTGATGCAGTAATCGGAACAAATACATGACTGCTATCAAAGTGCATTCTTAAACAACAAACCCAGAAAACCCAATTGATACAATTAAAAGCTCATGTATTACACAAGGAAAAACGAATGAATGACAAACTACCATGAACAAATTATACCATTGCAGACAACGTTACATACCAAGACACCGCAAAAGCTTTTAAGTATACTGGAAATGCAATATGCACTGGACTCCGTTCAGTCTTCAGTAGCTTAAGCAGTGGATTCTTATCTTGATCCGGTAGATGGGGACATTAAGCTACTCATTTTCTAATAAGTATGATATTGATGGTAGGTGGGCCCTTGGGAAGTTTGGTGAATAGTGAAAACCTTCAATTAAAAAGAGATGCCATATTTACGCATAATGGTAACACCATCAAGCCACAAGGATTAGACTCCTCATACGTGCCATGGCATGTGAAGTTAGTGTTTTTGGATTACCTACAGATTTAATGATTAGATCTTTCTAGCAAACATTTTTAGGCTTATGTATTGTTATTAATTCAGGCTTTTACGAAGTTTAGCTTTAGGGTTTTGCAAAGAAAATGAATGGAGTTGAATTTATGATTGGTATCTGCAGATGATAATAGATTGATTTCCTGATTGAGAGATGGGGAAGAAGTCTATAGGAGTTGGATGATTTGGCTAGTCGAGCAGTCAGGAAGATTATGGGAGAGGAATATGGGTAAACTATGATATCTCGGCTATATTTGCTGCCATTCTTCTTATGGTAGGAATTCGCAACGGGGATGTCATTCAATTATGTAGGAATGTTTTTAAGGAGGAATTTATAGGTAATTTAGAGGTTGTTGTGGAGAGCGTAGATGATAATATGATGATCCCTTTTCCAAAAGACTATTTCCTTGCAGCACATGTAGGGGAGCCTCAAAAACCAGAAGTAGCAATAGCAAAGATTCCATTGCTGGTACTAAGGGATAAAGAGCTATTTGATCCAAGGAAACGAGATATTTTGAGAAATACTGATTGGTGGGTGGAATATCTTAGAGAAGAGGTTTATCAACCTCTTGATTATTTATCAAACGTGGAGGTGGAGAAAATTGAAGTTTTACCTCCAGTGATGAGCGCCGACATAGTTTTAGGGGAATCTAGGAAGCAAGGCATAGTTGCCAAAGATGCCCCGACTTCAGAAAAAACTGATGCAGGACTATCTTCTTCCTCTGCTGATCATATGGATTGCGAGTATGTTGATAAAATTATTTTGGAGGACTGAAAGTTGGTAGGGTTTGTGTGGGTCTAGGCTATAGTGATTTTATCTATTTAAATTTGGCAGAAATTTTGTTTTTCACAAATCTACAAGTTGTACAGTCCTTAAGTTTATGTCTGGTTTGTTTAGCACTCTCATATGAGTAATAGATAGAGCTTTAGTTTTAGTCTTGATTTAAACAATATTGGGGTGATGTATAGATGCACCCAATTTTTTGATAATCTTATATGCTTTATATGAAGACTTAAGTATGGCATGGCCTGTTGATACTAGAATATATTAATTATAGCAGCTTTTAAGTTAATTAATCTCTGCGTCGGTCTGTCTCTAAACCCATATAGTTAAAGAACAAAATCTTAACTATTTGGTAGCATGGTTGAGAAGGATGAATCTATGTGATTTATGGTATTCTAACTAATGTGGTAGTATGGGTTAAAATGCTTCTTTTGGCAGTTTCTTTTTGTTGCAGTTCTGTTTCTATTAGGATAAGATTACAGCATAAGTAACTCCATTTATTGTTCTTAGTGGTTGTTTATTAGAGATTTTCTTTTACATATCAGTTTACATTGAAGCTAGCATAGATTATTTGTTTATCTTCTTTTGTGCATTAAAAATGATCTGTAACATCACAGGAATGCTAACTAATTTTGGTCTTCAAATGCTATCAAGGTAAATGAAGAGGTATGTAGGAACCCAAATTTGGTTTTGGCTACTATATTATCTAATAGGTTTATTAGTAAATTTACTAATTATAGGAGCATTGAGGTGGTTCATTTCCATGTCATCTAACTTTGAGAAATCCTATCTTATTCTAGTTTAGCATCTTAAGTTATGTAAAAGCTTGTTATGAGAAAGGGGTTTCTTTGGGAATTATGGTTCTTATAACTATGGAAGTCTGGATTAAAATGCTTTTTGGTAGTCTCCTTATGAAGAAGTTAAGTTTTTGTTTTAATTAAGTATTATGAAAAGATTGCAGCTTAGAAAAGTAAATTTGGTTTACTTTATCCTTATCTTAGTGTCTGTCTTCTATATTACAGTTATAGCTACTATAGTTTTCTCTACTAAATTTTCTTCAAAGTACAGTTGTTGATCTCTGAATTCTCAAAAAAGTGGATTTTACTCGAAAAGATTTAGGTAATCACATTACATTTTAAGTTTCTTTGCCTTTGAAATATAATATTTATATTTGTTTTATTGTAAAATTATTTATCATTATTTTTTTATTTAATATATTTGAAATTTAATTTTTATTTAATATATTTAAAATCTATTTTTTTCAGTACAAAAATTAAATATCTCAAAAAATTTATAATAGTTTAATACAAACATATATCTCCTATTATTAGTACTTGCTATTAGGGAATACTCTTGTAATGAAGATTTTTTTGTTATGCTTAAATACTTATTAAAAAAATTTATTTTGACCAATCATAAACAAATATTTTTCGTTCTTTTAAATTTTTAAAGGATGCATTCATTCTACATTAGCTAATGTTATTTTGAATTCAAAGTTCACTTGTAAAATTTATAAAACTAAGGTATCAAATTATGTTTTTGGATTGATATGGCATTCTAACTCTAACTCTAAAGTTTATCATAACTCTAATTGTAAACCTAGCCCTAATTCTAAATGTAATCCAAATTTTAGTCTAGCCCTAATTCTAAATGTAATCCAAATTCTAACTTTGTCCATGTTAACAAATTTTTGAAAAATAATTTTAATTTATTTACATTGTTTACTCAAAAATTACTATTATTTATAGTTATTTTACTCACTTAAAAATTATTTTATTTTATTTTCTTAAAAAAAAAATTATTTACTTAAACTAACTCTTTAGCAAATGAAACATCTATAATAAAAGTCTCAAATAATTTTAAAAATTCAAAACTAAAATAAGATAAATATTTAATAAATAAAAAGGTTGTTTATATAGGAATAAATATTTTTTAATTTTATCACATGGATCTAAAACATTTTATCATATATAATTTTTTATTTTAATTTATATATTATGCTTTCCTCTATCCCAAAAATTAAAATTGAAGTATTCCTTAAAAAAATATTAAATAAAATTATAATGCTTTTTTTTAAATTAAAATTATAAATTATTTCAAAATAATAACAAAATACATTATGTAAGATAATATAATAATAAAAAGATACTATAATAATTAAAATTACAATATTATTATACCATCTTATATTATATTTCTATTAATATTAAATTATTTTTAATATATCACATATTTTTATTATTATTATAATATTTTAAAATTAGTATAAAATTATTGTAATATTACTATTTTAGAAAAAATTAAATATAAAAATATATCACTTATTCTTTAAATTTTTTTTAAAAATATAGCTTTCCGAAGACATTTCATTTCAAGAGTTACTTATTCTTTTTTCTTATTAATTTAATTTATTTTTTTCTAGTTAATAAATTAAATCATAATTATTATTAAAACTATACTAAAAACAAGGCAAGTACTAGCCACTATGTGACACTTGTTTCATTAAATGATATGAATAACCTAAAACTTGATTTTCAATATTCAAATGCAAATTAAAATATAACAATAGAAACCAATAACAAAAAATCTGATAAATTACTTCCAAATCAAATCTATAAATATATATTTATTTAAGAATTTGTATGGTAATAATAGTCTACCCTATTTTTGTGATGTTAGGTCCATCTACACACAATGCACATGTAATGAACTATAAAAAAAAAAAAAAAATTGGTAAGAAAATTAAATGGTTTACCCACTCAAACTAATAAGAATATAGATAAATGTAATTTTATTATTATTTAAAACAAAAATTTAATTTGCATTATAGTTCTCTTGTCTAAATATTTTAATTCTTTACATTGATTGGCTAATATAATTAAACAATTAAAATAAGTATCCTCCCATGTGAAGGAACTAATAAAAGTATAAATTTTAATTATATAATGTACTGAATATTTATCTTCAATTTATTTAATAGATTTAATTTAATTACTTACCATTATTTTTTAAAAAATTATATAAATTACCATTCTTTTCAGTGTAAGCGTGTGTTCGTAATTTTGTACACACATTGGACTCTAAAAACATCCAACTTCATTATCTAGTTTCATTATTTATTATTATGTAGATCATCCACAAATTACTTTTTGCTACTCGATAGCGATCATGACTTTTTGTGCACACATTGGACTATAAAAAACCTATTTTTTTATCACTAAATAATTGGATAGGCCAGCACTTTTATATTAATCCAAGAAAGCTTACATTTCGAGGAGGTGTCTAAACACAAGTTGTCCTCCACGGTCGATGAGAAAAGTTGACCTTCATCCTTTTACAGATGTATGCCAATATAGCATTTCCAAAAACAAAACCTTGCCAATCCCAAAAGAGATCCGACTACATACAAACCTCAGACCATGAAATGGCCGGGCTTAACCGACACACTCGAGCCTGATAGATTAGATGCTCGGGCCCACATCTCTCAATAAACCTATGTTTCCATTTTCAAAGTCATCATTTCCGTCTGTTTTTTTTTTAGTTCTCTGTGTTTTCTTATCCCACGTGCTAAGATTATAACAAGGAAGGGATTATCATAAATTATCATAAAGCGCACCGTTGTGAGTTTGTTTGTTTCTCCATTCAACACATAAAATAATATTTAAAAAATCTTTTAGTTTTTTTAATATTTAAAATTATTTTGATCTTTTTTGTTTCCTTACACTTAAAACGTTTTATTATTAAGATTGTAAATTAATATTATAAAAAATAACAATTTTTTTCATTTTTTTCATTTTTTTTTAATCAAGTACTATCTTTGATGGGGATAGCTCTCTATATTATATATGAAAAGATATTAGAATCATAGTCCAACTAACATAAAAAAATCCCTACATACACAAAGCTACACCATAAACTATTATAACAAGACCCTACACACCACATTATAAAAGCCTCAATATGGTAGAAACCCGAGACCCGACCAATGCCACCTGATCAATACTACCCTCTGAAAGCCAACCCTCCTCTATCCACATCATCTGCTTGAAGTGGTCCATGTCATCATTCTTCACACCCACTCAAAACACTTCGCAAGCGTTATTCATGAACTCCTCCTTCTTGGCTTTGAGGGCCACTGCAGCAACCCTTTCTTCATCCTCCGAATCTGAGCATTCAACATCCAACAGATAAACCGCAGTTAAAAAAGGGACCCAGAATGCTGGACCATTCCTCTTCCACCTCCATGACCGCACGTCCCACGACATCTGCATCAACCTCTCTGACAAATCCTGTGATTTTTTTGATACATCCCTCCTTGGATGGTAAAACATCAACCAGAAGAAACATAATTATTTCGTAGATCTGCCCATCACACCAATCCCTATCCTCGCTAAGGTCACCCTCCACTATTCCGCATATCGCCTCAAGACCATTTGTGTTGATGTCGAACAATCTATCACATTGTTCCTCTAGTGTCTCCTCTCTGCAGAGGCAGCTAAGCCCGAATAGATGCACCATCTTCCTCCACAATTAGCAAAAACTGTGGTGTCCCTTGCATTATATAAATCCACCATTTCTATTAGATTCATTTGAACTCGGGTTTCAATGTGTCATGATAGTCTCTCGCCATCTCTACAACCACCAGAATCCCAATAACCAGAGAAAGTCCATCAACTTGAGTCTATATATACACCTGCCCTGCGAAGCTGATAAGAGAGTACTTCTCTTATCCCAATGGTACCTTTCTGCAGTTGGGATTATCCAATCCCCATCCTTGGGATCTTATCTCTATCCATTTAAAAAAAATAACTCGAGTCCTTGTACACCGAATCTGCCACCGAAATGGCCTTAGTCTGAGATTTGATTACGCCCTGGTTAACAAGGAAGTCCGCCGCACGATTTCCTTCATGATATATGTGTTTTACCTGATAGTCTTCCAAATTTTGAATAAGCTGGTCTATTCTCGGGATCCATTCATTAAGCCTCCAATTGGTAAATCTTTTTTTGTTAACACCATTTAGTATAATTCGAGAGTCCCCTTCAATAACAACTTTTGATTGTTTGTTAGTGATAACCCATTTAAGCCCCTCCTCTAATGCAGTGATTTCCACCACGTTGTTGGAAACTTTTCTTGAAGGCTCGCATATAGACCCTACAAAACTACCTTCCTCATCCCTGACCACAGCCCCAAAACCTGACAAACTCGGATTGCCACGACTAGCACCATCGAAGTTTATCTTTTTCCAACCAGGAGGCGATAGACTCCATTTGACATTCTTCCTTCTAATCGATTTATCCTTCAATCTGTGGAGACTTGATTATTTCAAATTTCATACCTATTCCATTTTCATATCCCACTTGGAGTATAATCTATAGCTCTATCCATATATGTTGGCATTTACATTTTCTTCAATTGCAGTCTAGACTCTATTGCTGAGTATTGTAACCTCCAATTCTTCCTCCCTGAAAACTCTCATGTTTAGTTCTCTCCAAATTTGCCATGTGACCATTGATAGTCCTGTTATCCACAAGCTGCCCCACTTTGAGTTTTTAGCCCCCGTAGGCCAAGCAATTATGAAATCTTTGAAAGTACACCTACAAACCATGTGATTCTGCAACATTCTTAAAAGCCAATCCCAACATTGAGTTGAATATTTGCATATGTATAGGAGGTGATCAATTATTTCTTCCTCTTCCTTGCGTAGATAACATCTACTAGGCCCCGATATACCAATTGTTTTTAGCCTATCACTTGTTAGTATCCTTCCATGAAGCACAATCCATAAGAATGCACCCGCTTTCGAGAGTACCCTTTTGTCCCAACATAGGATCGCTAGCCAATTAATGTCCTTTTGTCTCCTTCTTTGCAGTTCATAGCCCAAATTTACCTTGTAGTTACCTGAATTTTTTGCATTCCATATAAGTGTGTCCTCCTGATTCGAGATATGAACCTTCTTGCCTTTAACAATCTCTGCCAGTTTCAAACTATTACCCCTGTTCCATAAGCCAACCATTTTTTAGATAATCAGTTCCTTCTGGGAATCAAATTGCTCAATATAGTCTGCCACAAACATACCTACCTCTGCCTCCACCTGATTGACCCAATCTTGATCTTCCATCACGTCTGCCAATGTCTCCTCCCCACACCAAGAATCTCTCCAGAACTTAACCTTTTTCTCATTGCCAATCTTCCATGTAAGATGTTCTGTAATTATTTTCCTACTCTCCCAAATAAATCTCCAAATTGGAGAGCCTCTTGTAGTGTTTACCATAGTAAATATTCTTTCAGGCTCATTTGCATCCAGATACTTGTTTACCATCAGTCTGCACCATCCCTTATGGGGATATTTATACATTTTCCAAGCTAATTTAGCACCAAGTGCTAAATTTTGAAGGCTCATTTTTCTCAACCCTGCCCCACCATCTTCCTTTAACAAACATGTTGTGTCCCAATTGATTAAGGGAATTTTTTTCTCCTCTTTATGACCTTCCCAAATGAATTTTTTTAGCATCTCATCTAGACCAGTAGCCACCCTGCTAAACAATCTGTACCAAGACATGAAATAAGCTGGGACAATCGAGAGTACCGACCTAATCATTTGTAATCTCCTAGCTTGAGTCAACCATTTATTTTTCCAAGAGGTCAATTTTGTTTGGCACTTGTTTATCACCTCTTGCCATATTTTAGTGTCAACTCTCCAGGCAAACAATGGCACCCCTAAATATTTTATAGGAAAACAACCTTGACCATAATCCAAGATGCTCTTGATCTTCAGCTGTGTCCTTTTGTTTAAATTTAAAAAATATATCATCAATTTTTGTTTATTCATACTCTGACCAGAGCATTCCTCATAATCATCTAGCACCTTTTTTATTACCAAAGCTTCTCTTTCTGAAGCTTCTCCAAATAAAATTGTCATCCACAAACTGCGAATGTGACACAGGTTCCATTTTTCCAATAATAGAAATACCTTTCCATGCCTCCTGTCCAACTCTATAATTGATACTCCTTCCAAACACTTATGCCATCAATACAAACAAAAATGGTGACAGGGGATCTCCTTGTCTTAACCCGTTAGTAGCCTGGAAAAAACCGCTAACAGTCCTGTTGACAATCACAGAGTAGTTCACAGATGAAACACAATGTTTTATACAATCCAACCACCTTTGCTTAAAACTAAATTTTTTATGAACCTCAAAAAGAAAATTCCAAGAAACCCGATCATATGCTTTGCTCACATCTAGCTTAAGGATCATACCTTTAGCTTTAGAATTATGCATTGAATGAACAGTTTATGCTGCGATGATTATACTGTCCATAATCTCTCACTTCGGGGTGAAGCCATGCTACTCCGGTGATATGATCTTCATCAGAATTGGTTTGAATCTATTCACCATCGTCTTGGAAATGATTTTATACATAGAATTGCATAAGGATATGGGTTTGTAATCTGTCATTGAAGTGCCATCCTGCTTCTTTGGAATAAGGGCAATGTTAGTATGGCTGATCTCTCTTACAAATCTCCCTTGTTTTCTAAAATCCTCCACCACTTTGAAGATGTCGTCACCCATAAAACTCCAACATTTCTGGAAACATTCCATTGTAATTCCATCCAGACTGGGGGCTTTGTTTGGATGCATATCAAACACTGCTTTTCTCACATCCTCTTTAGTAAAAGGACTCAACAGATATTTGTTATCCTCGTCGGAGATCTCTTGCTGTATAACATCCACCAACTGAGCTGATTGAATATTTTTCGGGCCATTATCATTGCCCAATAATAGTTTGAATTTATTAACTCCTATCTCTTCTATTGCCTCAAACAAAGAAAGAAGTTTTCCATTTTGGTCCATAACAAAATCGATTCTATTTCTATCACACTTTGTCTTGACTGACGCATGAAAGAATTTTGTATTTGCATCTCCTTTTTGATCCAGAGTTCTCTGGATTTTTCTTTCCAGAATATTTCTTCTCTTAGTAAAACCTCTGCTAGCTCCTCCTTTAGCACTTTTTCTCTCAGGAATGTGTTATTGGTCAGTCCCCTCAAAATGGTTTCCAAATTTATTACAAAAGTGCTTCTTCAATCCAACTTTTTTCTTTAAAATTGTTTTTGAAGCAGTCTCTATTCTACCTTTTGATTTTTTCCTTCATAAATTTCATTCGTTTTACAAAGAAAAATCTAGGGGTACCCCTGAATATGTTACTTTCTTGCCACCACCATTCAAGATTGAATAGAAACTCCCCATCTCTCCACCACATACTTATGAATTTGAAGCTGCTCTTCCCCTTAGGTAGGCCTTCACTCAACTTTAATTCCATATGGAAATGATCAGATAGTGAAACAAGGACAATGCATGCCTCCGCTTGGAAGGAAGACCCCATCCAATAATCTCCAATAAAGTGCCTGTCCAATCTTTTAGAATTATTAGCAAAATTTATTCTTCTATTGGTCCATGTGTATCAGCCATTTTTGGGCTTAACATCCACTAACTGATTTCATTCTACAAAGTCTCTGAAATCATCCATCACCTTATTAGTCAGTCTCAGACCCCCCTTTTTCTCATCCAAATCCAGTGAGGCATTAAAATCCCCTGCCATGATAACCCTGTCATTGATTAAATCCTTAATCTTGTTTATAAGAATATTCCATACCTTTGTCTTCTCTACAGTTTTGGATGGCCCATATACATTGATTAATGGGAACTCTAAATTCTCCCTAATGCTGTAAACAGAGAGATTAACTTTCACACTATCTGGCTTCCATAAGATACCTAGCCCATCTGCAGAACCATTGGCCTCTTGAAAAACACCTTCCCAATCTCTACAATATTTTAAAAAACCTTCATCATTGTCTATGCTAAGTTTAGATTCCTTTATGACTATGATTTCACTTGTGCTCCTACTTAATGCTTGTTTGACCAAACGTCTTT
Organism: Cryptomeria japonica; assembly: GCF_030272615.1. NCBI lineage: Eukaryota > Viridiplantae > Streptophyta > Pinopsida > Cupressales > Cupressaceae > Cryptomeria > Cryptomeria japonica. The sequence goes on from NC_081414.1 coordinate 169,021,747, forward strand.
TGTCAGGGGCCTCGCCCTTGACGTTCCAAGTAGTTATTTTCATGTCTCACTAAGGGAGACAAATCCTCACTTGGCATTTTTTATAAACTCAATGACACTCACTATCCCTTTCTCATTGGCTCTGGCCTCTCTTACTTGCCTATTGGTCCTTCTTCCATGCACCCCTTTGGCTTTCCCTAATAGAGCATTCATAGATTGGCTTATACATCTTTGTTCCACATTGTCTAATGCATATGCAAACATGAATTCTTCTTCTGATCCCGGATCATACTCAATCTCGGTATCCAAAGAACCTTTAAAGAAAGGCTTATGTATGGGAGAATCATCTAATCCAGTAGAACTATCACACCATTTAGAGCCAGGCACTGCCTCCAATCGGCCTTCTTTTGAAAAATTGTCAACCTCCAACGCTTGGTTCTTCAAAGAAAGTTCCAAAGGAAAAGTTATGATTGCTTCATTATTCAATGACACTCCATCTACCTTGTTCGAGATATCTTTGTATATAACCGCTTGTGATAGTTTAGTTTCCATCCTTTTCTAAAATTTCTTCTCCTTTTTTGGGGGGCGCCTCTTTCTCTTCTGACAAACATTCTGCAATTCACCACCGAATGAAGGTGACTGCCACATCTAGAGCAAGGAGAAATAACCTTTTCAATCTCTACTTGTTGCCTCCATTCTCCTGATGTAGTAGAAAGAATTATCAATGATGGTATTCTTTGGACCGTAGCAATTCACAATTTGGCGAATTTGTAAAGGTTGTTTTTAATAATCTGCTCGTCTATTTCCAATAGGGTGCCTAAAGATCTGCTAATTTTTTCCAACACCACATCATCCCAATATTCAATCGAAAGGTTATATATATGAATCCATACTAGACTGTCATACACTGCTAATGGATTAGGATCAAAATTTGGGGTCCATGGCTATAAATAAATTAGATTGCCATTAACAAACCAATTTTCTTGATTTTAATTCTAACATCTTTCAGATTCCTAGGCAAAGACAACCACAAAAAATCCTTTTGGAATATATTTAACCACAATATCCTCACTCCAATTTTTGGAAACCCAATTATTGATTTTCATTTAGGACAATTTAGGGCCAATTATTCTTGCAATAACTGCAAATTCCTCCCACAAAGCTTTCTCTACCCAGATCTCCATAGACAGATCAATAACAAAATCATCTTTGCTGCCTGTAAATCCTTCTGAGACCGGTCATTCCTGGTTTCCCTCCTGCGATTCTTCATCTCCTTCATTTGCCTTCCCTAATTTTTGCAGAGTGCTTTATCCATCCATCTTCTCCTAATCAATTTTTAATTTTTAATTCTAATTAATATTATTAAAAAATAATTAAATTTATTTTATTTTTAATTTTTAAAAACAAAATTATTCATAAATTATAATTGATATTTAGTACAAGTAATTTATATTTTTGATAAGAGTGTATATTTTTTTAATATGAATTTAAATACTTGTTTATCATAAATACACTTTGAAAATTTGACATACCTTAGTTATCATCATTTAATATCAATATATGATTTTATTATCGTTATATCAAATTTGAGGTCTAGTTGTGGACATATCTAACATCAAACAAATTTACAGTTCTATGAAAATAAATATACAGTGGAAAAACTTAATTGGGAGCAACATTATTGTTTTGGTCTTTTCATCTTTATTTGCTATAAGTTATACAAATAACTCTCTGTATTTGCTTAGGTCATGACATTTTTTATTAATTCGTGATTTTGGGTCTATCTTATAACTTTATAGTATTTATTATAAAATGATCAAGTTCTAATAAATCATAAATCATGTTGTTAAAATTTGAAATATCAAAATTATAAATTATTTTTGAATAATTTTAAATAATTAATTATAAATAATAAATAATTAGAATTGTTATTTAAATTTGATTTTTAATTAATAATTTAATAATATTTACAATTTTTTTTTTCTAATAATTAATTTCTTAAATGTCATAAAAACAATTAAAACTAGCAATCACACCTAAAAAAAATTGGTCTATTAGCTGTTAGGCCATTTATGTTGTTTGTGCAATAAAAGACTCAATAATGGAGAAGTGATATCTTTGAACCAATTGTTCATCCTTCTAAATACAATCAAAATAAAATCATCAAATCCAGAGGATAATGATGCTCTAAAGAGTACATATTTGAAAGTCACATGGTATGAAGAGTGTTTATTATTATGTTTTATATAATTTACCTTAGTGTTTAAATTTTATTTTATTTTGCTTAATTTTATTATGTTTCTTTTCTTGGATTATATGAATTGTAGGTTTGCTTGATATTATATATGCCCACAATTAAGCCTAGAATTTCATGGTCACCCCTAAATATCATAAAAAATTTATAATAAAATTCTAATTAATATACAATTTTATTTTAAAAAATAAGTTCATCATAAAATCATATACATTGATATCATTTGATTATAACTAATGTATATCACCAGGAACCAGGAAACCTCTAGATTCATCATGGAGAATTTGGAGAAAATTAATAAGAGGATTATTCAAAAAACTACTGAATTGATGCACTCTCTTAGTTGAGTGTGTTGCCCTGTTTTTTGGTTCAATTGTTTTGGTTTTTTGGTTTCCAGTCTGTGTGGGGTTTGTCCCTTGTTTGGCTATTGGCCTTGGTCTGTAATACTCTAGGTTTCAGGTCTCTGTAAAATCTGTTTATCATTATAAAAAATTAATGTATATCACAATTTTAAAGTGTGTCTATTATAAGTTTTTAAATTCTTATTAAAAAATATTTAAAATTTTTTATTAGATTATTTTTTGAAAATAAAAATTACCCAAATTTCTAAATTCATATTTGAAACTATTCGAAACATTAGGAAATTTAATTTCTCAAAATATTTTAAATTAATTTATATTTTATAATAAATATTATAAATTTATATATAATTAATGTTATAATGAATTAAAATATTATATTATATTTATTTATAGTAAATTTTTTTGATTTATTAATAAAAATTGTAATATAAAGTCTAAAATTGCAAAAACTAGACCTACTCACCATAATACATTTTTGCAACTAAATTTTTTAATTTTTAATGATTATTAATTATTTAAAAGTGTTTAAAACAATTTAATTATTTTTTAATAATATTAACTAAGATTGAATATAAATTATAATTTATAAAGAACTTTTTTTATAATATTCATTTATAATTTTAAAAATAAAACTGTTACGTGTAGAAAAGAACAAAGGAAAGAAATTCAAACTACGGTACCCTTCACGACATTGTAATTATTATTCCCTTGCTTATTGTTACATACCATTTAGGATGAAAAACATGGAAACAAATAAAGATGGTGGTGTCAACGGCAACAATGAATTCAAAAACGTGAACGAAGGTGTTTTGAGAGATGTGGGCCTGGGGACCTAATTTGTCAAGTTAGAGTGTGCCAGTTAAGTTGGACCCCATGAAACTAACAAAAATGGTTCAAAGGCACTCCAACATACTACACATAAACATGACTAACTATCTAGACAACTAGACATAAAATTGATAAAACTTCACCGACTCTTAATAATATCAAACTGCCATAATCCTACCATATTCTTCATAAAACAGTATATCCAAAAACTATCAACCATATACTATAATCCATAGGAACTCAAAAAATCTAAATCAATCATCCTCAAATGAACATCCAGATTTTTTTTCTATTAATTATAGAGAAAAATCATTATATAAGATCAATGTATAGAGATACTGTCAACATATCAAACTAATCCTATCAAAATACAAGGCTATATGCTAATCCATTATACATAATGGTACTAAACTATTAGACCATACATATGTCATGTATTCAACTTTTAAAGTGACTCATCTAGAGGATAAAATTCAAGACACGTATATGATATTCCAGTTACTATCCAACACTCATAGTATACTGCATGCCCAAGACTCATTGATGCACCTAGGTTGTCCATCCAAGGGGACCTTCCATCTAGATTATTGTCTTGTCGCTATTGACTAGGACTACTCCAAGGGCTGCGAGTTGGGCTTGATACTCTTTTTCCATCTTCTTGCCTTCGTTGATTTTATGCATGAAGGTTGTGAAGGCATTCACAGATGGGGTTCTCTCCATATTGTATCTACTCCAAGTATAACCATGGGAAATTTTTGAGGTAAAGGATCTAGTTATCCCATCCTCTAGGAACCTTTCGAACTTTTTCTTAGCCATCCTCATGACTATAGTGACCTGCACATCAATATGATCAAGAATGAACTTCTCCTTAGAGACTCAGTAAGAATCCTAACTTTGACCTGATACTTATCCTCATTCCTAATCTTCCAGATATACCAGAGAATTCCACAAGATACTATAAACTAGATAAAAAATTACAATATTTTCTTAAACCATGATCAAAACTAGTAAAAATATCCATAATCTTGATATTATCATTAAGATTAATTTCAAATAGGAACCAAATTTCCCTAGCAACAATGCAATTAAACTAAATATGACTAGTAGTTTCAGCCACCCTATATATACTACATATGTCAACCGCATGCTGGTCATTCTTGAAAGGGAGTCTATTCAAGATAGACAACGATTTGAAATTTTTTTTTTTTTTTTAAGGAGCAATATCACTACTCCATAATCTAGAAAAAATATTTTTCCAATCATTGTTGGAAAAATTAGTAAACCATATAGAATTAACATGAGAGATAAGATCAATATTACAACATAAAGTATTATAAACCATCTTAGCTTTAGTACTCATAAGTGGAGTGCCATCCATCCAGGTGTAAGAGAGAAACCTCTTAGTATCTTCAATACAAGGTTTAGGAAGTTGGACCACATTACTAGCCTCCCTTAACATAGTATAAGTCCTCCAATTGGACATATGAAGTAGAAATTTTTTAGACAACTTAGCCCATGAGATTAGATGATCATTAGTGAGAATATCTTTTAAGCAACATATACCTTTAATAGCTCAGCTCTTAGCAAAGTAGCCTTGAATGAAAGCAAGGGATCTACCTTTGTGGAATAAATTCCACCATATAGAACTCTCCCCACATATAATGTCATTATTACTGATGACTCTACTATTGGAAACCCAAAACCTAACTTACTCCCATGCCTTTCAAATTCTATTAAACACATTAGAACCAACTGTAGGGACAAGGAAGTTCCTTGCAACTAGGTTACTAAAAGGTAGTGATTTCCAAGCCTCGACTTGCTTAGGGACAACCAACAAAATATTATTTTTGATAACGAAATTCCAAGGTTCATCTCCTTCCAGAGAGTGAAATATCCATTTAGTAGCTGGAGAAATGCCTTAGAGCTTGAGATCCTTCAAGCCCAGATCACCTATCCTCTTATCAAGATAGAACCAACTCCACTTAATCGAATGTCTTTTTCTATTACCTCTTCCATCTAACTATAAAAAATTCCCTATAGCCTTTTGAATTTTATTAAATTGATAATTGTTGAACATCCAAACCAAAACATATTACAAACTATAAGAAGAAAAAATCTTTTGACAAACCTAGATTCTACTAGCAGGTGATAGATAATGCTTATCCCATTTCCTTAGTTTTGATTCCAATTTTCCCTTGACACAAAGCCACATCTCTTTTAGATAAGGATAGATAGAGAAATTAATGCCCAAGTATTAGACTTTTTTGGAAGGCCCTCTCCATAGATAATCATACTTGCCTGGACCAATTAGTAGGGTCATCAAACCAACCCAAGAGGATAGATTTAGATAGGAAATTTTGACTTCTAAGGCTTCACAGAAAAAATTGAGCTTAAACATCAAAGATTCCATATTTTCCTCATTCAATTCAAGAAATAAGGTTGTATTGTCTGCAAACTGTATATTTATCAGGTCAATCTTATTAGGGAGAGAGATAACTCTAATTATCAATGAGAGAGATGCATCTCTCATCAAGTAATAAATTGCATCAAAGGAAATCACAAATAAAGTAGGTACCATAAAGTCGTTGAAACATTTAGGCAGTTCATTCCTAGTATCAAGTTTCTTGGGAAGGGGGCATTGCTTTCCTTTAGGCCTTCCTCTCTTCCGCCTAGTCTTGATTAACTTACCCTTACCAACAAGCACAATAATTCCAATTCTATCTGGATCAGCATCCACATGATTATCCTACTTAATATCCAGCTCCCCATTAGTCATAGAGTAACTAGAAATTGACTATGCCTCCATATTTGACTCAGAACTTTGAGCCTCAAGGACATCCTCACTAATTCTCATCTTTTTAGCATCATAAGGCACCTTGGCAAGGTTGAGAGCCCTATTAGGAGCTGAGACTTTACTAGAAGGATCAATAGTAATAATGTCAAATAATGCACTATCTATGTCAGGTAAATCATGAGGAGTTGAAGTTTCAAGAATGGGGCTAGCAATAACCTAAGGGGTTAGAGAAGAATGATTCACCCCTTGGATAAGCAGATCATTGAGGGCCACATCAAGCTAAGAATTCTCAGAGTGAGGCTCTAAGAGTATATCAAAATTGTTAGATAGCTTCAAGGTGTTTTTGATCTCTAGGGAGGAAATCCTTCCACCTAACCTTGCCATGCTATTGTTAGCACTCTCTTTTTCCTCAAACCCCTTAACAATGGACTTTCCTAGTGAATTTTTATCAATATTAAGCAACCTAGCCTCAGGTGGGGTGGCACAAGAGTCATCATCCATAGGAACAGAATTAGTACCGCTAATAGGGGCTCTTGAAGGGTAACGCTCATATTCTTTCTAGAGGCAATGTAAACTTTAATCTTGTCCATAACCAATTATTGTGCATTATTCTTCCTAGCTTTATGCAACTTGGGAATCACAAAATTCTCAGAGTCACCAATCTGAGAATCCCCTATTTGGGCAAGAGCCTCAGCAACAACCAAGTGCAGAGAGGCATCAATAGTAAAAGCTCCAAAGTTAGCAAAGGAGTTAAGCACCAGGATTTCAACCACTGCGGTTGAAACAACATCTTTGATAACCCTACTTAGAGAGTTATAATCTCCATCAAGGGTGCTTGAGTATTAAGGCCATTCGAAGAGGGAGTTATTGTATTATCTCCATCATTCACTATGGAGCGAATCTTTTTAAATTTATTGAAAAAAATAGGAGGTTTGCAGGAAGTTAAAATAGGGAAATTATTTATAATATATCTTTCACATCTACAAAGGAAACCAGCATTGATCCCATTGATGGTTTCAATCAGACAAGAAGTAGGGCAATTATCTATATTAATTTTGATAAATCTGGGAGTATCTCAACTTGGATTAACTGAGATTAGCACCTAAGCATCCAAATGAGGAATGAGAGACTGAGAATTATCAACCCTAATCACTCTCCCAATAGCTTCAATCAATTGTAGAATTAAATTCAACATAACCAAAGGTAGACTTTTAACAACAACCCATCAAGGGCAACACAAAACAAGAATTTTGTCATGAACAACATCATGGGATGAATTAAGAACCCTAAAAGTAAATTTCCTTATAGATCAGAACTACTTTTGGATAATTGCAGCCTAATATTTGGCATCTTTGAAAAAAATTAAAAATAAAACCTTTTGAATCATTCTGCAAAATGAAAAATGAAACCCTAGTTTTTTCACCCAAATATTTTTAAACCATTCGTCTAAACATTTGCAAGTGAGGCATTTAGCAATGTCCACGGCTATTAAAATAATAGCAACATCCTTTAATCGAGCCTTTTCATTATCGATAGCCTTAACCATAATATCATTTGGAGTAATAGATAAAGTAGGTTGGGGAAAGTTAGTATACTCACCTCTTCCTCCTCCATCGCCATTACCCTCTGAAACAAAGGAGTCCAGAATTTTGAACTTAGCCTCACAAGGAACTAAAAATGGATAGTAAGTCAACACCAATTTGAATGATTTTTCCATGTTAGCAGCGACCACTTCAAGGAAAGAGGGTGAGCCCTTGGCATTCATTGGCCCACCATTTGAAGAGCCTATATGGATGGCTAACAATAGTTAAACAATCACAATAAATACAGAAAAAAATCAATGAAGAGATAGGGCTTACCCTTGTGGAGGAAGTTTTACCACCTCCCCCACAACCCGAGTTGAACCCTTCCAACACCGCCCACGTTCGCAACAATTACCAAATTGCAGAGTGTTTTTCATAACCTTTTTATACTATCCATAACATCTAGTTTTATTTTATATCTAACCTTCACACTCACCAATTTCAATAAAATTATTTAATTTTATTATTTATATTTTTTACATGGTCCTTTTGAGTGGACATCTTTAGCTAAGAGGCAGGGAAACGATCAGACTATAAAACATCTTGTTTTATTTTATATTTGATCTTCCCATACACCAATTATACTTAACCAATTCACACTCATCAATTATAGGTAACCAACTAATTTTAACTAATACACAAATGATCTTGGTCTCATCTCTTTTCAAGATGTTAATGTGGTGCACTCAACAAGACTTAATTCCTAGTGGGCTTATTAAGAACTATTAAACTTCACCAATAAATCAAAGACCCATCATTTTTATTACTTTTATTCATCTTATATTCTTAATAAATGTCAAAAATCAAATAAAATAGCTTAATAATATTTTTATTAAAATAAAAATTTAATTTTTAAAATAATTATTAATTTACTATCAAAATTATTAATAATGAATGTCAGCTCTTAAGTGGTGCCGATCTTTTTTCAGTAAAAGTTGCATATAAATGTACATAGAATATTACTATCCTTTACAAAACAAGAGCTCCATTGCAGCTGAAGTCCTTGCCTATTGCAAGAAATAGGCAAAATAAACTTGGATGTACAAATGCAGTGCCATCTTGAAGTGTGAAAGAAAAGAAAAGTGATTTCTTATGTACCATGGTTATTATCATATGTATGAATATTACATTTGTAATAGGCTTTCCAGGATAGAGATATCATATGATGTACTCATTCATTTATTATTTTCAGCCCTGCATTGAGAATAGTATGGAACTGAATCAATTAGAATGAAGAGTTCAAGGTTATCCCTTTACTCACTACCATATTAGTGGTGGTAGTGATTATACCAATTGAAAGAATTAAAGTCATTGCTAGTTAGAGAAATCTGATTACTGGGATGTGCTTGATTAATTAAACAACTTGTAATTACAAACTTCACAATTATAACAACCACAAGATATAGAGATAGAGAACCTTTTATGGCATTCTTAAATTAATCAATCACAAAAGAGAAAAACAAACATAATGAACAAAGATGCTATACATCATATGTTGCACTATGAGGCATCATTGTCACAAGTCATGCTTGTGGAAAAGATCAAAACTGCAATAGAAGAAGTGACAAATGGAGAGAAAATAATAAGCAGTCCTAAAATATACACTAATTGGGATGCACAACTGGAGAAGAGATGGGCCTTTAAAGAACCACCATTATATGCCCCCCATCAAAGCATCTTGATAGAAATACTATTAGATGGAAGGCCCCCCCAAGGGGCTGGACAAAATTGAACTTCGATGGTGGTAGTAAGGGGAACCTGGGGGAATCAGGTATAGGAGCCATAATCCATGATGAGTAGGGCAATATCCTCCATGTGCTGTTTGGGGGCATTGGAGTCACCACGAACAATGAAGCAGAGATACGTGCACTAGAGGAAGGACTCTGTCTTTGTATTAGGCAGGGAATCTCTCGAATCATAATTGAGGGCGACTCATAGATAATAATAGATGGGATCAGTCGGTCAAGTTTTCATAATGGGAAGCTTAACAAATGGGTTCACATGATAAAAGAGCATCTAAGAACAATTGAGAGTGATGAGATTGGGCATGTCTACAGAGAAGGGAATCAGCTGGCTGATTACCTTGCGAACCTTGGAGTTGGAGGAAATGATGACCCTGTTTACTTTTGCTAGGCTTATGCTATGGAGGATATCAAAGGACAATGCTTGAAGGACTACCAAAGATATTTACGACAAGGGATCGGGTAGCATGCCTGTGACTTTTTGACCCTACCGGCCTGTCGGGACATTGTGGTGGTACCTTGATAAACACTAGTGAAGTACGAGACTGAAAATTCAAGCAGAAAAATAGGGTCTTTGGCGGTACGATCACATGGCCCCTGAGCAGTCCATCATGATGCCTAGAATTAGCCACCACATTGGTAATGGTATAATGCAAAATGGGAGATCCTAACAAGATATGGATAGGGCATAATTGATTGATATCTCAAATCACGACCTTTTATGTTGATCCTCCCGACGAAGGTAGACTATGAAAGAGCAAGTGCCATTTTGGGAGATTTGCAGAGACAAATTTGAGTAATGGCATATTTTGGAATGGTTAGTTGTGTGAACTATGAAAACACGTCGGATATGTAGTTTGAGAAACCTGTTCCTCATAGAAGATTATGTGTATGACTCTGTTCGAGGGCTCATGGGCATCACTCTAAATTTTGAAAGGCACTGGTGTGATGCTTTGATGTTGGAAGTTGTTATCCTACCTTTGGTGGATATCATCGACTCTGGGGAGTGCGTGGTTGAATTGCTTGCATGATTTATAAAACCAGTCATCGTGGACAACATTGCCAATGCCATCTTAAGTATGGAGGAGGCTATCAAAGTGAGAATACTTAAAGTATACTTCTAGTTTCACAATTACCTACCCTCTGATACTGAGGATAACCACAAAGAAGAGGTTAGTGAGGATGATGAGGAGAGTGAGGATTCTACAGGGGATCGTGAATCTATCGATAGTGACACCATTTGAGAGATGGCCCATAGGGAAGTCTGGAAGGAGGAACGTGAGAGATTAAAGACATTCAGAGAGAATGTGTGGGAGGTTTCTAGATGTGTAGTATTTAATGGAAACATGGAACCTTTTCGAAGGGTGACCGAGTCTGATGATTGGTGGCTCTCGGAGAACTCCACCCGCAATGCAATCAACATTGGTGAATTTGTTGTTGTGATCTATCAAGCCATTGGGGGGCAGTTGTAATTTTGGGTTAGTGTTGGATGATATATGTAATTATGGTCTATTAGTATGGGAAAATGTAGGGAGTGTATGGTCGACAAGTTTTCTCTTGTCTAAAATATATGTAATTTTTCATAGTTTTAAGCAATATAGGGAGCTATCCCCATTAATGATAGCACTTACCTTTAAAAAAAAAAACAATAAACAATAATAAATAAATAATAAATAATAAATAATAAATAATAAACAATCAATAGTAAAAAAATAATAACTAGTAAACAATAAACAATAAATAATAAATAATAAATAATATATAATATATAATAAACGATAAATCATAAATCATTTATTAAATAAAAATTACATTGAAAGCCACAATAATTATTAATTTAATTTACAACACACAAGCTATACTAATATTAATCACATAAAATGCATCACACTCAAACAAATTATAAAATAGTGTCAACATCTAAACAAGACTCACCATTAACAATTGGGTAATCAAATATTGTCCACATGACAAATTTGACAGGATAAAATGAAAATTAGATAATTGTCAATAAATTAGGACAATGGCTAGGGTTAGGTATAATTTGGGCAGGTATAATTTGGGCCTTGCACTATCTCCTTTTTACCACCATTAGGAATTATAAAGACACGCTCAGACCTATGGAACCAAGTGGAGTTGATGTCTAGTACCTACAATCCTGCACCAAAAACATGTTGTATACAAATATACATATATACATATAAATCTCTGATCCCAACTAGTGATAGGAAATTGTGATGTCGTATGGAGCTCACAAATGAGTAATATGAAATCATTCATATTACCCTGAACCCCAAGCAAGCAATAGATAGAATCACACATCATCAATAATCAAATGATGTCATTATTAAACCATAGATTAACATCACATAATAAATCATAATAAATCATCAAAATAGAATCCATGTTATAAATATCTCAATTCTAACATCAATATCCAACTCGATGAAATATAGCAATAATCATGTCCTAAAATACATAAGCAACATAACATAGTCTAACAACAAGGGTCATGCGAATATAATCATTCACATAAATCAGTGAAATGAACCACACAAAAAGAATCAAACATAGCCTAATAAATCAAAGTAGCATGTATCTGAAGCAAAGCATGGAGGGGTACTACACTCATTGTAGACCCTTGACTCTACTTACGTTTGAAAGGCTACTCTATTACATACTCTTTAACTGATATCATCCATTGCTACTACTATCATAATTTAGGTAGTGATATCTATTGTAGTGGGCTTAACAATAGCTAACAATAATTTTGATCTTTCATTGTTATCTTTACCTTTGCAATCTGTCAAAATATTTCTTTGATGGTTGCTACTTGCATTTATGGCTTTTTTCCACATGTTCCTTTTCTAAAAGGTTTTATGAAAATTATTTGAAAGCTAATGGTAATAATAGAAGCCTTAATATTACTGTCTTTGAAATGTAGTTGTGTTATTGTCATTTCTCTCATGGGTTCTAACTTTGTTTCTTCATGCAAATTGACAAATTACTATTTCTTTACTCTTATAGCTCTATCTTTTACTATCTTTGATGCTTATTGTTGTACCTTTTGTCATCCAATACATATCATTCATGTCTTTATGGACTATGGCTACTTCTTGCTGCTTCTAAGATACATCTTCATCTCTTCTACATGGAGTTCTCAAGAATATCTTTTAGATTACAAAGTCATGATACTCTAAATTGAAACACTAACCTTTATCTCACACTGCTACAAATTTTTGAATGGATTGTCTTCTTTGCCTTTGTCATATTTTTTAGCTTTAAGACTGTATTTGCATCTTTTATCTTTAAAGATGCTACAAAATCACTATCACAATATTTTCAAGTTACAAACATGCCCCTAGGTGTGTGCACCAAGATGTAGTGCAAAAATGTGGACATACACCAAAAAAAAGTTGAAAAAAAACCAACCACTTTCGCGGTTTTAAATTTAAAAAAAAAAAACGTACGCGATTAGGTTTGTTTTTCCCGAGCCTAAAGAGACAAAACCGCGCACGCGATCCTTTAGGAAATAAGACCGCATACACAGTCCTTTAGAAACTAGGACCCCATATGCAGTTTTAGCTCCTAAGGGATTGTGCACGTGGTCCCTGTCAATAAATTATTTTTTTCACAGTCAACTATATCATTTTATCCCTTGGCCGAGAGAAAGTTTAAGGGTTTTTTTCTTCCAAACCATGCTCGGGCTACGTATTTTCACACCTAGATGCCATGGAAAAAGGTCAGTTATGCATTTTTTTTGTTTTTTTGCACATTTGATAAATTTTATTGACGTTTTCAATTTAAAATCATTTATTTTGATTAGTTTTTTTAATTTTTTGTTACCAATATCAGATTCTGAAAAATATAGAACCACAACAAAATGCACCTCAAAACCCACAACAAAACCCTCTGTCTCCATAGGTTCAACTCCTCCTTTAGACCATACAACAACTATATGGGAGGATTTGTTTAACCAGTTAGGGGAAAACATTGTTAAAATAACTAGACTCGTTGCTAGATTGAAAACATCTAAGCCTAAGCATCATTTATCCCTTGCCACTAGTCTAGAAATATTGGCTAGTGGTGCCACTGCAGTTCCGAGTCAAATTAACAAAATGGGGAAACTATAGGGATAGGTGTCACACTTATTATTTTGATGAGTTATCATATGATGCAGTGAAAATAAAAAACATAAGTAAAGCACAAATGTGTTCTCTTTTTGCTTACCTTACCTCTTAATACAAAGAGGTTTTCCATACATTGGTATACCAATGTGTAGATGATGAATATTTTTTGGAATAGGTGGTGGATGGTCTTTGACGAACCACCTTGTAATAATTTTGAGGAAAGTATATTGTGAGTTTGTCCTCAATGAGTGGCCTAATTATTTTGATATGAGAGAGTTCCATGGTAGAGCTAGCAGCTTTGCCCAAGATAGACCTGGAGCCCATACGGTATTAGACTTGCAGAGTCGTTGCCCCGTAGCACCCAAACCCAAGGTGTATGCAACGGTCCTAGTAGCCCTGAAAGATTTGATGGAGCTAGAGACTCTTTAGGCAACCATAAAATTGACTAATGCAATCATCTAGCATGGGACATAGTTAGCATACCCCCTTGGCTCAGACGATGATCCATTAACTGAGGCAGCTAGCACTGGTCAGTCCATTGAGCATGTGTGTCCCACTTGCTCAGGAATATGCATAGGGATGGATGTTATGGCTAGTGTAGATGGTTCCACATCCCATCTATGCATAATTTTTGGGAGAATATGTTAGACCCGCATGACTGAGGATGTGGTGCTAATAGATGAATTGATGGACTTTTATTTTGCTAGTCAATCCCAGACACAGGTGTGTTGATTTGAATTCGTAACATTTTATTTATCAGTCACTTAAAATTTATAATTATAAATGAATTTTCATTTATAGATTGATTTAAATTGATACAAACAATATGCATTTCAGGATACAACAGTGGGTGTTAATATGCCATCTGATATTCCTCCCGCAGTTATTGGAGCTGCAACTTCGATGCCTGAGGTATAAATTTTGTAACATCTTAAAATAGAATACTACTTTGAATACAAAGAAAATTATAAGATATACTAACTCTCTTTAATGCTTGACAATTTTTTGTTTTGTAAGCGTTGACAGGGGACCAAATGTCCCACATTGATGATGTTAGGCTCTCAGTGATCAATTTTGACCTAAAAAGCTATGCGGTATCATATTTTGTACACCTTATTTTATGTAGTCTTTTGATGAAATATGCAAGTCATTTAATTTTAGTTTTGTTAAATCATGTTTAATATTATGTACTAATATATTTTGTGTTAATTTTTTTGTTTTAGGGTACCCCCTCTATGTTTAGGCCTCATTCTCAATGAAAGAAATCCTCGATGACACCTGAACGTGGGAAGAAGGTAATTGAACACATTTTTAATTATACAATTGTTTGAAAAGGTTGAAATTTTCTTACTTGGAATTTATAGATTGATTAGTTTTTTATGTCTATTTAATATACAACAACCATTAGGTTTTGTAGAATTGTTGAATGCACCTGATACGCCCGAGAATCGAGAGAGGCCAGAGGTATGTATCTCTACATTATTTTCTTGATTTGATGATTATATGTACGTGTACATGTATACTTGCGATAAATTATAATCTTATCATTTTTCATACAGGAAATATCCATAGCCACTTCATCAATGGTTAGCCCTCCTCCATGTACTGGAGAAACATCTCTGCTCTGGTACACTTTTGTTTTATATATTGAATTAAATGTATTTAGCCTACAATACTTATCATTATATTAATTGTATTTAATCTTTAATCATTTTTTGTATAGGTAATAGCCACTGCTACTCCATCAATGGTGAGCACTCCTCGGACTACTGGAGAAGCATCTAAAGCTCTGATACACTTTTTTTCTCTATATTGTAAATTTTTAGTTTTATATATATATATATATATATATATATGTTAATACATTTTATTAATTGTATTTAATCTACAATACAACCCTTCGTGGTTCAACCATAACTTGGATCCTTTGAAGTTTGTGTTCAAGAAAACTCCTAAGACTGACAAGGAGAAGACAAAGAAGACAGTAGATCCTAGATCAACAAATGAGGTAATTTATGTTTCAATTGAAAATAAATTATGGTTAAATGCATAGTTATGTTGATAATTGTGAGCTATTTTCTACAAATGGATTCTAACTTGGCTTTTGAATTTTGCTCGTCCAAACATTTATAGAGCCGCATACTGCATTAAAGAGGCTCGATTTTGATGATCCACTATAAGTATAGGATCATATAGTGTTAGTTGTGGTCATTGAATGATTAATATATGTAGATATATTCTACATTTTATTTGAATATCAATTTGGACATGGCATAGGCCACACTTCTGTAAAAATTGTATTGACTTGGCATATATGCCTTTTTTGATATATATAAATGTTGATATTCGATCCAATAAATGTGTATTGTGTTCATTATTGTGCATTTCGTTGATATTGATAGGCATATTTGATACATACAGAATTTGTTCATTGTGTTGATTATTGTGCATTTTGATACATATAAATGATTATTTATAATTGATATGGTTAAATGAATATTTGCCTATGTAATCAATAATATA